>NC_043705.1:34707314-34746937 GCF_006229205.1 Suricata suricatta | reverse complement strand
GAACCTCGCCCGGGAATCGCAGATCCCAATAAAGGCCTTCTCGGCTCCATAACGTGGTCTCTTTTTCCTCCCATCTCTGCCTCCATCTATTAAACCTTACAGTATGTTGTCATAAAAGCTGTAGATCTCACTTTTTTCAGCTGTAAAATGGGGGAAATAATAACACCTACTTCACATGGCTGTTGTGAGATGTAAATGGGATTTTAAGTGGTTAGGTCTTAGTAAACACTCAGTAATTGTTAGCTGTTGTAATCAATATTGCTATTAATGTGTATTTTTCCTGATTTTTTATTATGAAAATAAGAAGAGACAAGAGAATGAAACAGGGTGCTACTGAGTATCTGAGCAGATTTTAAAAGGCCATGGGATTAAAGATGTCAATAACTCAGATTCTCTTGCTTGTAAACTCCCACACCCATCAACACATTAAGTATAATCAATATAAATATAAATCACCACTCAAAAAGGACGGTCTATTTGCTACTCACTTGGCAGAAAAGAAACCTAAGCATAAATGTCAAGACTCTGAAAGCAGTGTAGTGAATGTTATTATCAGCCCTCCCCAGTCCTACTCAAATCCCAAAGTTGGTTATATTTTAAAAGCACTCTTGCTTCATCAATCTGATTTTTAAAAAGCAGGGAGAAGTTTATTGTTAATTATGCATAATGCTTAGAGTTCGAATAGCTTGTAAGAAACTGGTGTTTGGTCTTATTTAATAAAATTTGTTTTCTTTGTGATTGCGCGGTAGATGACCTTTGCTACAGCAGAGAAGTTGAATGCTTGTGAGGGAGGTAAGCTGGGTCCCTCCCTGCCATGAATGGACTAGCGTTTGATGAGATTTGCTGGACCAGTGACTTCTTTTTTAGGGAACAAGACTGCTTCTATCTCATAAGCTGGAGAACAGAGGGGGATAGATGACTATGTTCTAGGTTTGATTTCCCATCAGTGAGGAATCCCAATGGTCCAATAGGATCCGAAGTAGCTACTGCCTTTCCCTAGTCTGTCTTCCTTCAGATGCCAGAGAGCTATTAGTGATAGTATCACTGAAAAGGCAGAGTTTCTCCTAAGAAATGTTGTATGCCAGGATAGGAAGTAGGATGGAGAGACCAGGAGAATTCCTATCAATCATAACTGAGTATGCATGGTCAAAATCTGATCTTTACATCTTGTAGGGGAGCAGACGAGTGGGAACATGGCTTAGATTCTATCCTTTGTTTTATCAGAAATAACACTGATTTTGAAATCACATGCACCTAAGTTAATATTCTAACTCTTGGACATTTTAATTTTTTTTAATGTTTATTTATTTTTGAGAGAGACAGAGCATGAGTAGGGGAAGTGCAGAGGGAGAGGGAGACACAGAATCCAAAGCAGGATCCAGGCTCTGAGCTCTCAGCACAGAGACTGATGTGGGGCTCAAACTCATGAACTAGTGATCATGACCTGAGCCGAAGTCGGGTGCTTAACTGACTGAGCCACCCAGATGCCCCCTAATTCTTGAACATTTTAGCTATGTGATCATGATTAAATTAAGTTGACCTTTCTAAGCTTCGTTGTTAAAATTAGTAATATAAATAATACATAACAGCCATCTTCCAAGGGGCTTGCAAGATATTAAATTCTTAAGAAACAGCAATTTTTACTATTTTAATAGAAATATTAGCAGTTTATATAGTAAAATGTAAATGCACATATGTACCTACAGATAGTTCCTTTTGAACTAGGGGAGACATGCATATTCTAATAATAGTAAGAATAAATTACATTGAGTACCCAGTATGTGATGGGTTATACTAATATCTTTATAAACATTATCTCATCTAGTTGTACTCTAATTAAACTTTAAGAAGTGGATTCTATTATTTTAAAATGTAAGAAATTGAGGAGTGAAGAGTCAGTTTCTGAACAACATGAAGAAGAGGCATAATTGCCTGAGAATTCTGAGAATCATGTAATTTTTTTTTTCCGATATGGAGGTTATTTATCCAGCATCGCAGACTCTACCCATCAGAATGCCCATCAGTTGAGAGACAAAAATACATGTCCAAATCATGAGTGATCAAGCCTTGTCATTGGTTGTCATGATGTTATAAGAGATAAAAAATGTTAACAAAGGGGCTTCCAGTACTATTTCTTCTTCCTTCACACCCTCGTCTACTACGTAATTATTTCAGATGCTCATTCTGCCCTTAAGTCAGTGCTAGGTGCCGACATGGGATCTGTCTTCAGATCTCCTGAGTTTACAGCTTTGCTTCACCCCTTATTAGCTGGCTAACTTCAAGTGACTCACCAAACTTCCCTGAGTCTCAATTTCTCATCCATCAAATGGGGGTAATAATAATATTTTTCATCTCTGTTATTATGAACAATGTTATTTATATCAGGATTATTAGAAAAAGATGAGATAATATATTTCAGCACTTAGTAAAATTTATGTACTAAGTTATGAAACATGTACACACTATTATTATTATTATATTGAAAAAATATTTCTACTCTTGTCAGGATGCTAGGCTTCTGAAGGGTGTTAGTCATTATAACAGAATGTCTTTTGGATTCTTTACACTTCATAGCAAGACAGCAATGTTTTGAAAGTTTCAGTGCAGGTTCTGAAGAGTCCTCATGTATTGGTTAGGATGGTGCATATATGAGTGTGTGTGTGTGAGTGAGCTAGAAAGGGAGAGTTTGATTCATTGATTGATTGTTCATTGCATTTAGCATCCTGGATGGTCCAAGCAGTATATGCAATAAAGACAGAGGACAGGCAGGAGTATTTATCTGGGGGTTCATGTGTCTTCTTCATCACCCCGCAGAGAGAATTTTTAGCAGAATTCGACCTCAACTGTCCTGACCTGTGGAAACAAGAAGTCTCTTCCTCTCTTGAGTTTTCTGTCCAGGGAATAACTTAGCTGTCTCTTGTTCGACTTCTCCCACCAAGATGTCAATACATTGATTTCAGCTTAGCAGAGAGGAGAAGGCTATAAAATTGAACATGCTCAAATAAAGTGTGGGGGATTAGATGGATGAAAGTCCAGGGCTATTGTATCCTTTGAAGCTCTGCAGACACAAGTCTGGTGGGTGGCCAAACTGTCCATGAAAGGGAGAAATGTTTAAGCCTATTTCTTTTCACAAACTGTCCTGAAATTGCCAGTGTCAATTTCAAACCATTTTTAAAGCCTTACAAATAACTATAATGCCTTGCATTATCTTATTATTTGACTATCTGTCTCCTCCGTTGTAGGCCAGGGATAATGGCATGCATGGGATTAGCATTGTTTTCAGTTTAAGGAATGGATCATCTCTAAGAGCTGCCCTCACATGATATATAGAATATGGCAGAATCCTGGAAAAGACCTTGTAGTGGTTTTAATTTAAAATGAGTCAACAAATAGTTTGAAACTCTTTCCTTCAAAAGGTGAATGCTAGTGACACCTGGGGACTCAGTTGGTTATATGGCCAACTTCTACTCAGGTCATGATCTCATGGTTCATGAGTTTGAGTCCCATGTTAGGCTCTATGCTGACAGCTCCGAACCTGGAGCCTGCTTTGGATTTGGTGTCTCTCTTGCTCTCTGTGCCTCCCCTGCTCATGCTCTGTCTCTTTCTTTGTCTCAAAAAAAAAAAAAAAAGTGAACTCGAATTCCCCTACTTTTAAGCATTGGTTGATTTAGTGACTTGCTTCTAACAAATAGAATGTGGAGAATGTGAAAGTGTGTGATGTTTGACATTAGGATATATGAGGTATTGGCTTCCTCCTTGTCTTCTCTCCCTGATTGCCATCGACATGTCACAGAACTATTCAGCTGACTTATGGAGTAAGGCACTGAGGCCTACTAAGGGTCATGTGAGTTTGCCATCTTGGAAGTGAAGCCACCAGCTCCCTTCATGCTTTCAGATGACTTTCATTCTGATTGATATCTTGTGTGTACCACTTTAGGAAAAACCACGAGCCTGAATCAGTCACTGAAACTGCTACAGAATTCCTGACCCACAGATACAATGGGACAAAAAAAAAATTTATATATTAATCCACAAAGTTTTGAGGATTTTATCACACAGTAATGGCTACTGAGTCATTTTAGAAAAGAAATCACCCTCCATTTCAAATAGTTTTTTACATTATTATTATTATTATTATTATTTTAATGTTTATTATTTATCTTGAAAGACAGCAGGGGAGGGGCAGAGAGAAAGGGAGAAAGAGAATCTTAAGCAAGCTCTGTGCTGTCAGTACACAACCCAACATGGGGCTTGATTTCACCAGCTGGGAGATCATGACCTGAGCTGAAACCGAGGCAGATGCCTAACCAGCTTAGCCACACAGATGCCCCTCAGCGAGAGTTTTAGAAAGCATAAAACAGACTCATACAAAGAAGTTGGTGGACGTTGCCAAAGTAGGGACTGTGTGTATTTTTGCTAATACCTCTAGCTTCTAATTTACTTTTCATGGGCTGCCTCTGAGATCACATTCTGGGTATAGAATGTCTCTGTGGCAAGGATGGAGAAGCGAATACTTGGGAGTCCCAGCTGGTCCCATGAACTATAGTTGAGTCTTTCCTTATCTTTGGCTGATGGGCATAGCATTCTTCCTCTAAAAAAGACCTAATCCTTAACACCTGAGAAAGATTTGGGGGAAGAGGCTGTTTTTGCATAGCGACCTCTAGATGGGCTATAGAAGGCTCAGTGAGTGAGAACTAGGTGGGTAGACTAAGTAGAGATAATTATTTCTTAGATACATGCAGTGGTGCAGTTTCTGTATTCTCTGAAATATGCCTTACATCATTATTTGCTGGGTGATATTGTAGACTAAACCTTGGTCTTGAAGTGAAGAGGCTTGGCCGATAGTCCTAGCTCTAATCAAAGATAAATTTAAATTACAAAATAAATTTTTCTAAAAGAATTTTTTTCCTCGACTTCTTTAATGCAGTGGGGAAATAGCCTTATAACTGAAAGGCACATTTTCCAGGAAACTGTACAAAAAAAATGGATTCTCATCATGATAATGCTTTGAATGCATTTTTTTTTTTTTGGTCTTAAGAAGGATGCTTTTGTTCCTGTAATTTATGTTACAATCAAATTAATTCGTCTGTGCAGTGAGATCAATGGATGAAAAGGTCTGTAAAAGTGCAAATTGTTGTTCTAAGTTTATAAGATAAAATACTTGTTGTTTTGGGAATCAGTCCCAGAGCCCGCTGTTTTTCACATAATCTTATATTGTGGGTAATTATACACAGACATTAACTTAATAAAGATAATTACAAGAATCTATCATTGCTGGGGTTTCAGTTTATTTGATTGTGAACTTTCAGGGACTTTGGATTAGATGATTAACTTATACTGAGTATTAATTTGTTGGTAAGTGCCTGAAATAGTTACTGAAATTAATACAGAGCACGTTTTTACCTTTTCACAATGAATTTGTTTGATTAACAGTACTGTATTTATTCAGGTTGGGATCTGAAATACCAGATGCAAATTTCAAATATCACTTGAACAATTGAATTCAAATATTTAACAGATCAATGCAGAAAAGATTAAGTGGGACATTCACTTTAAAGGACAACTGAGGGGCGCCTGGGTGACTCAGTCGGTTAAGGGTCCGGCTTCATCTCAGGTCATGATCTCACAGTCGTGGGTTCGGGCCCCGCATCAGGCTCTGTGCTGAGGACTAGCTCAGAGCCTGGAGCCTGCTTCAGATTCTGTGTCTCCCTCTCTCCCTGGCCTTCCCCTGCTTGTGCTGTCTCTCTTGGTCTCTTTAAATAAATAAATAAATAAATAAATAAATAAATAAATAAATAAATAAATAAAGGACAAGTGAGTGAGTTAGAGAAGTAGAGAGAGGAATGGGTAGATTTTTAATTATATCAGACCTCATGGTACGGCAGATACATAGGTCACATGAGGGTGTTGTTTTCAATTTTGGGAACTTTTCTTACAACTTTTGTGTAACCTTTTCTGGTATGTTAGAGAATGGTTCTAACCCTAGCTGTGTATGCGCATCACCAAGAGAGCTTGTTAAAAATACAGATTCCTGGGTCCCTCAGGATTCTGAATCCTGGTTTGATAGATCTGGTTTGATGTCTATACATCTTTATTTTTATTCTGATGCATCACCTGCTTTAGGAAGTACTGAATTAGGACATGCCTATGGAAATCTGCTCCTAGTGAGAAACATGATCTCATACTAGTTGCTTCTAAAATCATAAACAGGAAAACAGAAGAAAAGACACATGATTTTTTTGCTTTCCCCCACTCATCATACCAGGGTCCAAACTTTGGATGTCTTCTCTTATCATTGCCAGGACATCTATTCTCTTCATGCTATGTCTTTCCCCAGTTTCTTACCTGAGGAAAAAGGCATTTCCCCATTTCTGACCTTTTCTTCTGGGACTCATACTCACATTGTTCTCAAGGCTAGCCCTTCTGAGGTCCTGTCCAGTAGCTTAGTCCCTCTAGGGTTGGCATTCTGCCTTGATTTTCTTTTAGTCTATTCCTAAGAATGTAAATCTTCTTTCAAAACCTTGGTCCAGAGGCCAGGACTGTCACAGGGTGGTAGATTTCCTTGATGCATGCTGGCATGCTTTACTCACTCTTCCTTCTCCAATATCATATTTTACCCATTCACCCACACAACTGTATACTCTAAATTGGGCTTTCCTATTGGCCCTGACCCAGGGACTGTCTAGTTATGTGGTCTGGTCATGCAATGTCATGAGACATGATCTAACATTTGGAGAGTATATAAATCTCTTGAGATGGTATAAGATTAATAGAGAAATTAAAAACATGTACTTTCTTTCCTTTTTTAAAAGATTTTATTAAAATTATTTTTTTTTTTGAGAGAGAGAGGGACGGAGGGAGAGGGAGAGAGAGAGAGGGTGAGTGCAGAGCACAAGTGAGGGAGGAACAGAAAGAGAGGGAGACACAGAATCCAAAGCAGGCTCCAGGCCCAAACTCACATACTGTGAGATCATGACCTGAACCATGGTCAGACGCTTAACTGACTGAGCCACCCAGACACCTGTAAAGATTTTCTTTTTTAAGTAATCTCCACACCCAATGTCGGGTTTGAACTTACAACCCCGAAATCAAGAGTTGCATGCTCCACTGACTGAACCAACCAGGTGCCCCACATGTACTTTCTATTCTGGTTTCCTTCTCCTCTCTTTCTTGCTGTCCTGGTCATGAACTTGAATTTGTGGCTATCTACTTTTGTCCTAATCTGTAAACTACATCTTTTTCCCCCTTGATTTAAAAAAAAAATTAATAACAAGACTTTATCTTGTAAAAGAATAGATTCAAAGGAGTCCAGACTGCTGTCTTTAAGTATTTGAGAGACTGTCATGCAAATGAGAGTTTAAACTTGAGCCATATAGCCCCAAAAGATGGCCAATGATGTCTCAGAATGAGGAAGACATTCTCCCGGTCTAAAGTGGAGTGAGTAGTCACTGAAGGAGGGCTTCCTCTTACTGGAAGGCTCAATAAGAAGCTCAGTGTCTATAGTAGACATTCCAAGGAGGGGACTCAGGAGTACAGTGGATCTTACGCAGCTTTGAGAGTCAGGAGTTAGGATTCTTGGATACGTCAGTGGCCATAGGTCCAGGGAGTGTTATTTAGGGCTCTATGGAGTGACATGTATGTTCCTACCCAAGAGACCTGGTTCAGAAAAGGGTAAATGGGCCAGCTTTGTTCAAAATAACATGATGAGTGTCTTGACTATATGTCACTTGGTAAATTTAGTCTTTTATCTATTCTGAGATAAAAGTACTAAGGCACTGCTGGTAGCAAGTCAGTTCTGAAAGATGTCATATCTTATGGTAGACCTAAGTGGTTAAGGCTGGTACTTGATAGTTTAGGAAATACGGTTTTGCACTGACTTCCTAAAAGATCTTGGATGTTTATTAAGTAAGTTTTCCCAAATCTCTGTTACATGCTACACACAGACAGAGTTGGTTTGATTTCACCATTATCTGTGGGTTTTGATGGTTCATCATACAATGTGTTTTTTAATTTTTTTAATGTTAAATTTATTTTTGAGAGAGAGAGAGACAGAGACAGAGATCAAATTCCTTCACCTTTTCTTTTGGTTCATGACTATCATGGCAAGGGTATTGCAAGCTACTAAGAAGACTCAGGGGTACGTTCTGGTCTCAGAAGCTAAGTCTTTGAGAGAAGTCTTCAAGCTAAGGCAAGTAAGTTCAGAACATTCTCCCAAGTTAATTAGAACCTGGATTTTCTGTGTTGACCTTAATACTCACAAAAGCCTTAAGAAACATATCCCTATTAGGGCTCCTGGGTGGCATGGTCAGTGAATCAGCTGATTCTTGATCTCTCTGTTTGTGATTTCAAGCCCCTCATAGGGATCTGCACTAAAGGCATAGAGCCTGCTTGGAATTCTCGCTCCCTCTCTCTCTCTCTGTCCCCTCCCCACTTGTGTGTGCTCTCTCTCTCTCTCTCAAAATACATAAACTTAAAAGCATTTTAAAAAGATATCCCTATTTCCATTTGTTTTATCAGCTGTTCTTTTTGCATTTGTGGGGTTGGTGGCAAAGTAAGTATGGAGAAGACACATGCTCTTGGCTTACATAAACAAAAGTCCATGATTAGTCTCCCTTTTTCTCAGAGTGGGACTAGGGAATACAGGCATTCAGAAATGTGTTACTACTTGAGAAAATATAAGGAGAGGCACCCAGTTCATAGGGCTCATTTTTTCTTAGGGCAAATTATGCAAATAACTGGAACTTAAACTCATTGCTATTGCTATTATTTAAACATGCATACTTCTGTAGGATTTTTCATGACTGAAAAAACAAATCTGGGGCCTGTGCATTTGCAGCATTGAATAACATAAATGCTCATTTTTGAACTGTGATTGTATATTGTCTCACGGCTCATGCTGACACGTGCTCAATTCCTGTCACAGGCAGGATGGCGTGCTTTGGGCTGATTACATTTTGACAAAACTCTCTATGGAGATTCTAGGCATGGCCGATGTATAACAATGAGGCACATACTGTGTGTATATTTGTGTGTGAACCAAATATAGACTTGGATTATATCTTTGAAATGCAACCCATTTCCAAAATTTTAAATCTGTATTTGCCAGTATAGGACTCCTATTTGCTAATCTAAAGATATAAATTTCCAAACAGGTATGCACTTTCATCTTTCGAGTGAAAATGTTCCGGTGAGCACCAGTTTTGGTGCAAGTAGTGATAGACTAGAGCAAGAACCATAAAAAGTGGAGCAGAGGATAGTGTGATTGGCAGTGAGATAAATACCAAAATCTAGGTATTTCTTTGAAAGCAATTAAAAGAAACAAAACTTAAAGAGGCAACATGAGGATGATAGGTAGGTAGGTATATATATGATTGATTGGTTGATAGATGAATAGCCACAAGGAATTTGTAGTTCTCCACTTTTTTTTTTTTTTTGTATTCCATTAAGGTTATTAGGTGTAAAGAGACTGTCTCTGAAGAGCTAGAAACCAAGAAAGAGCTATGATAGACTATAGGCGGGGGTGTTACCTAAAATGTTTGATATTATTTACTGCACCACTGCACCCCCCCCACCCCATTGTTAGGAAAAAGTCTGAAGTCCCTTACATGGCTGTAAGTCTTGAGATGATCTAGCCCCTACCTACCTTGTTAGCTTCATTTATGCCTTTTCATTTATTTATTTTTATTCTGCTTCTGTCATACAGACTTTTGTTCACTTCCTTAATATACCATGTCCTCTATGGAATAAGAATCTTCATACAACCTGGTATTTTTGACATGGTTACCATTTTTTATCCTCCCACCCCAACACTTTCACATGGTGAAAAGATACTTGCTTTTTTAGGTTCAAGTGTCACTTTCTCCAGGAAGCCTTCCCTGATGTCCCCAGCTCTCTAATGAGTCTAGGCCTCCCCACCACATAGTCCTACAACATACTCGACTCCTCCTTCATGGTACTCATCACTGTTAAAACTGCTTGTTTAAAGTTTGTCTATTCCACTGTGAGCTCCATGTCTTCCTTGTCATACCCAGGAACTCATCTGACCCCTTTCCCTTGGTTTGTGACCAAATATTACAGTTTTAAGGAGTAACGCTGACTAATGAGGCCCCAGGGATGTGAACCGTAAAATGTGAGGTATAGTTAACACTTTGGGGTTGTTATTGAAATCAAGTGATGTGAAACATCTACTGAAGTTATAAAGGACTTATAAATCTGTGCTTGTAACTAGCTTCAAGTTAGAGTTTGTAATTAAGCAGCATAGAAATAAAAAAGGCTAACGTATCTCTACTTGGATGTGTCAAAAGTCTTCAGACTCAGCAGATGAAAGGTCAAACTTAAAATCTTTCCCACCACCTAGAGAAGATTAATGGAAGACTATGGGGGAAGGAAAGGGGAAAAATAGTTTCAAATAGGCAAATCATAAGGGACTCTTGAATGTGGAGAACAAATATGGGGGTGGTGAGGAGGAAATAGGTGATGGGCATTGAGGAGGGCACTTGTTGGGATAAGTACTGGATATTGTATGTAAGCAATGAATCAAGGGAATCTATCCCAAAAATCAAGAGTAACACAGTGTGTTAGCTAACTTGACAATAAATAATATTAAAAAATAATAAAAATTTAAAAAATAAAATATTTTCCCCCAATCCTGTACTAATGAGCGATTCCTAACACCAGGGGACAGAAGGACTATATCTAGCCTTGATTACCATCTTCAACACTTTGATCTTCCTCTTCAATAACCAGTCCTCACCAAATCTTGATGTTATATTTCTCCAGTCCATCCATTTTTCCTCATCTTCAGTTTTCCATATTGCCCTCATACCATCATTTTAGTTCTAGAAAGCACAGTAGCTTCAAGAATGGTCTTCTTGTTCCATCCATGCCTCTACTTCAATCCAATGTTCTCACTGTAGCTAGAGTAGTCTTTTAAAAACTGAGATATGACCATACTACACACATGCAGCTTATATTACTCACTTGCCTACAGAATAGCAAGAACAAGTAACATTGTTATATGGCACTTTATAGCACTCATTATATGCCAGACATGTATTAAGTGCTTTATGTATGCAACTCATTTAATCCCCCATAAATTTTATTGTTATTATGGATTTAGTCTATTGTGGAAGAACCAGTACAGGGAGTTTGAACAATTTATAGCAGGCCATACCCACTACCAGTCTTTAATCTTTTTCTAATTTGGAGAGGCAGTGTAGAATAGTTAGGAAGCATGTTTACCCTGGAAACAGCCTGCCTGGCTTCAAATCTTGACTCAACCACTTCCTAGCTGATCTCTAACCTCTCTGGACTCTTATTCCCTCATCAGCTGGATGGGGATGCTAACACATCTCCTTTTCAAGGTTGCTCTATCAAATGGGTAAATGCAAGTAAAGTGTTCAGAATGATACTTGGCGCAGAAATAGAATTCAATAAAAGTTACTGATTTTTCCTTACGAGATAGATGCTGTCTACCCTTCCTAACTCATCCTTTGCCACTTTTCTCCCTTTCATCTTTAGTTTATTATTTTTTTTTAAAATTCTGGTCTTCTTGCTGCCTCTCACAATATCATGCTTCTTGCCATAGTAAACACATGTCCCCTATTGTTCTCCAACAATCCCCACCTTCCCTATTTAACTCTAAATATTTTTACTTCCCAGATGGCACTTAGGCTTGGATGTAAACCTTTCTCTTTGCACAGTCTAGTTTAGATCTCATTGTTGTGTATTCTTTGTAACTTTCCTGGGAAGTGCTTATCACAGTTGCAACTTTTTATATGTATGGTGTCTTAGTTGTCACACTTTATTATTATTCTATAAGATTCATTTAAAAAGCATTTTTATAGTCACCATTATACAGTGAGCTTGATACATGTTTTGTTCATGAATGCATGTACACACACACACACACACACACACACACACACACACACACATATATGTCTCCATTATCCAGAACTTTTGGTTAGAGGAGCACAGTTGTATTTAATAAGCAAAAACTTCACTTAAATATTTGCAGTGTGGCTGTTGAAGATGTTAAATCCATAGATGCAGATGTAGGCTCTTTTCATAAACCTCTGTGTAACTGGAACCAGAGATAATGTTGCTTTTGTGTTCATAGCTGAAGATAAAAATTAAGGGCTACTTTTAAAGTGACCTTAAATTAGGAACTGAATATGGATTTTTAGAAGCATTTGAAGTCTCTCATCAGGATCTAAGAAAGATTGCTTAATCTTGGATATTCCCATAAATCATTCTTGAAAAGTTCTTTAAGTCATGAAGCAGAAGTGTACCAGTGGAAATGACTAAGTAAGTAGTATATCTAATAAGGGGTAAAGGTCCTAGTGAAAGGATTAGAGAGGAAATGTTGGCATAAATAGAATAGATGGGGTTTTTATTTGTACTGGGCAATCATAAAGGCGGTCTAAATCCTGATGAATCTTTTGCTTTCATTGGAAGCACCTGGCCCATTAAGCATTTAGTACTATGGTCCCATGTGGTAGGAGCCGTGGCGCTTTTCTACAGCCAACATGTTGGCTATGCAGGTGTGAGCAGATGAAATTGTGCACTGGAGCACAGATGAGGTGAAAAAACAAACCACTGAAAAGTTGAGCTAAAAATGTTCATATCCATTTGGCACAAGCAAATGTACCATGGGAAATGCCACAGAAAATTAAGTTCAGCTGTCTTCTTCCATTCTGGACTCACATGTTAGCTACTTTGAAGTAGTATGGTGGTTGTTCCTGGAGATACATATCTGCAGAAAGGTCTTTTTTTTTTTAAGCTTCTTAATTATTTCCTCTGCATAATAAAATTCCTGGTCTTACACAGAATGTAGATGAAGGATTAGGATGAGAAGCAATTTTACTGAAATCTTTGAATAAAGATATAAATGTAAGTCCTCATGTTCCTGAGGCAGCTCATGTCCCTTTCCATGGCCTCAGTGTTAGCTGAGTCCATTATTATGAAAGGACAGTAGTTCGCCAATGTGCCTCATCTAAGATGAAGAAGTTTGGCTCCTTTGTAGTAAAAAGCACTGCATTAAATGTGTTCCCTGGAAGAAAAAAAAAGTAGTATATTTGAAACAATACTTAATAATTTATAAAAGCTGACACTAAGTACATTAGAGATATATGGGAGGTGGAAAGAAATAAAAGACCATACAAAGTTAATGATCACATAAGAATTGCTATTAATCATCTCTTTTAAAAATATTTTTTACTGAGGAGAGTTGATCTACAGTATTAGTTTCATATGTACAGTATAGTGATTTGACAGTTCTATACATTATGAAATGCTCACCACACTTACGTGTAGTTACAATATGTCATTAGAGAGTTATTAAAATATTATAGACCCAATTCGCTGTGCTGTACTTTGCTTTCCCATGACATATCTATTACTTCTTTAACTCCTCACCTGTTTTGATCACCCCTCCCTGACCCCCTCCCCTTCCCTCCCCTTTGGTAGCAACTAGTTTGTACTTTATGTTTGCTAGTCCCTTTCTGTCTTCTGTTTGCTTATTCATTTGTTTTTTCAGGTTCCTCATATAATTAAAATCATTTGGAATTTGTCTTTTTCCTTCTATTTCACTTAGCATAATACTCTCTAGCTCAACCCATGTTGCTGCAAATGGCATCGTTTTTTTATGAGTAATATTTCACCGTGTGTATAAATATAAACAATATAAATATAAATATATAGTGTGGGTTTGTATGTAGATAGTTTAAGATAGATACCACATTTTCTTCATTTATCTCTTGATAGACACTTAGGTTGTTTCCATATCTTGGCTATTGTCAATAATGCTGCAGTAAACATAGGTGTGCATATATTTTTTTGAGTTAGTGTATTTGTTTTCTTAGGATAAATACCAAGAATGGAATTATTCGGTTCTATGGTATTTTATTTTTTGAAGACACTTTCTACTGTATTCTGTAGTGGCTGCACCAGTTTACAGTCCTACTGGAAGTGCATGATAATGCCCTTTTCCCCAAAATCTCACCAACACTTATTTCCTATCTTTTTGATACCAGTCATTCTGGCTGGTGTGAAGTGATAACGCATTGTTTTGAATTGTATTTCCCTGACAATTAGTGATAGTGGGCATCTTTTCATGTGTCTCCTGGAAATCTGTATGTGTTTGCAGAAATGTTTATCCAACTCCTGTGCCCATTTTCTAATTGGATTATTTCTGGGGTTTTTTGTTGTTTTGTTTTGTTTTGGTGTTGAGTTGTATAGGATCCTTATATATTTTGGATATTAACTTGTTATTAGGCATATCATTTGCACATATCTTCTCCCATTAAGTAGGTTGCCTTTTGTTGATGGTTTCGTTCACTGTGCAAAAACCTTCTATTTTGGTGTATTTCCTATAGCTTATTTTTGCTTTTGTTTCCTTGCCTGAAAAAGCATATTCATAAATAGTTAAGACCAGTATCTAAGAGGTTATTGCCTAAAATTTTCTCTAAGAGTTTTATGGGTTCAGGTCTCACCTTTAAGTCTTTAATACATTTTGAGTTTATTTTATTTTTTATTTTTTTAATGTTTATGTTTGAGAGAAAGAGAGTGAGTGAGCATGAGCGGGGGAGGGGCACATTGATGGAAACAGAATCTGAAGCAGGTTTTGGGCTCTGAGCTGTTAGCACAGAGCCTGATGTAGGACTTGAACTCATGAATTATGAGATCATGACTTGAACTGAAGTCAGATGTGTAACCAATTGAGCCACCCAGGCGCCCCAATTTTGTAGTTTGTGTATGGTGTAAAAAAGTGGTCCACTTTAATTTTTTTGCATGTAGCTGTCCAGTTTTTCCAACACCATTTATTGAAGAGAGTGTTTTTTCTCCATTGCCTCCTTTGTTGTAGATTATAAGTGTTGGTTTATTTTTGGGCTCACTTCTGTTTCCTTCATATATGTGTTCGTTTTTTGGCCAGTACCATATCGCTTGGATTACTATAGCTTTGTCATATTGTTTGAAATCTAGAGGTGATAGATCTCTAACTTTGTTTCTTTTTCTCAAGATTGCTTTGTCTATTTGGTGTCTTTTTTTGTTTTTAATTAAATCTTTGGATTATTTGTTCTTATTCTATAAAAAATACTATTGGTATTTTGATAGGGATTGTATTTAATTTGTAGATTGCTTTGGATAGTCTGGACATTTTAACAATAAATTATTTTTCCATTCTATGAGCCTGCTATGTCCTTCTGTTTGTTTGTGTTATATCCAATTTCTTTTATCAATGTTTTATAGTTTTCAGAGCACATGTCTTTCATCTCTTTGGTTAAATGTACTCTTAAGTATTTTATTTTTTCTGTTACGATTATAAATGGAATTGTTTTCTTAACTTCTCTTTCTGCTACTTCATTTTTAAGTGTATAGATATGCAACAGAATACTTTATATTAATTTTGTATCATGAAAATTTACTTAATTAATTTGAATTGTTTTTCTTTTTCTGGTGGAGTCTTAGGATTTTTCTACATATAGTATTCCATCTGCAAATAGAGTTATACTTCTTTCAATTTGGATACATTTTATTTCTTGTGTACTTGCTGTAGCTGGGACTTCCAGTACTAAGTTGAATAAAATCCTAATCTTAGAGAAAAAGATTTCAGTTTTCTACCATTGACAAAGATTTTACCTGTGGGTCTTTACTTTGTTGAGTGATGTTTCCTCTAAACACACTTTACTGAGGGTTTTGTCATAAATGGATGTTAGATTTTTTCAAAGCTTTTCCTGCATCTGTTGAGATGTTTGTATGTTTTTTATTTTTCATTTGTTAATGTGGTATATAACACTGATCTGTGGATTTTGAAACATCCTTACATCCCTGGAATAAATCCCACTTGATCATGGTGAATGAGTCTTTTAATGTATCGTTAACTTCACTGTGCTGAATTTTGTTGAGGATTTTTGCGTTTATGTTCAACAGGGTTATTGGCCTATATTTTTCTTTTCTTTTCTCTTTTCTTTCTCTTTTCCTTCCCTCCCTCCTCCTTTCCTTTCTTCCCTTTCTTTCTCTTTCTTCCCTCCCTTTCATTTCCTTTTCTCTTCCTTCCTTCCCTTCCTTTCTCTTTCCTTCCTTCCTTCCGCCCTTCTGTCTTTGGTTTTCTTTTCTTTTCTTTTCTTTTCTTTTCTTTTCTTTTCTTTTCTTTTCTTTTCTTTTCTTTTCTGTATTTTTAACTGGTCTTTGTATCAGAGTTATACTCACCTCATAGAATGAATTTGGAAGAACTCCTTCTTCTTCTATTTTTTTAGAATAGTTTGAGAATAGTTTTAAATGTTTAGTAACGTTTACTGTGAGGACTTCTGGTCCTGGACTTTTGTTTGTTAGGAGTGACTTGATTACAGATTCAGTGTTGATATTAATAATTCATCTAATTATATTTTTTAGTTCTTTCTGATTCATTGTTGGAAAAATGCATATTTATAGGAATTTCAACATTTCTTTTAGTTTGTCCAATTTGTTGGCATACATTTTTTATAGTAGTTTCTTAAAACCCTTTGTATTTCTGTGATGTTGGTTGTAACTTCATTTTCATTTTTGATTATATTTATTTGAGTGTTCTCTTTTGTTTGAGTCATGCTAATGGTTTATTCGTTGTGTTTATCTCTTTAAAGAATTAGGTCTTAGTTTCATAGATCTTTTTTATTATTTTTCAGTCTCTAGGTCATTTATTTCTTTTCTGATCTTTATTGTTTCCTTCTTCTAACTTTGGGCTTTGCAGTTTTATTTATTTATTTATTTATTTATTTAGTCCCTTTAGGTGTAATGGTATATTGTTTACTGCAGATTTTTATTTTTCTTGATGTAGGCCTGTATTGCTATAAACTTTCCTGCTTTTGCTGTATCCCAAAGATTTTGGTTTGATTTGTTTCAATTTTTTACCTGTCTTCATGTATTTTTAATTTCCTTTTGGGATCTTCATTGATCCATTGGTTTTTTTGTAGTATGTTTTCTGGTTCCCACATTCTTAACAAGTGTTTTGTTTGTTACAATTAATGTCTCATTTCATAGTGTTACATCGGACAAGACACTTCCATGTGTTTTTACTACTCTTAAATGTACTGAGATTTGTTGGGTGGCTTAACATGCGATTTCTGTCAGAAGGTTCCACTTTCATACCTGATAGCAGATCAAAATGCCTGTTTTGTAGGATTGCACTGGCATCCCTCCCCGACTGTGTTGGGACCCTTCAATTCCATTTTCACAGCAGAATCTTCTTAACATTTACCAGCATCCGTGGAGTTGTATTATCCCAGTGCTTATGTTCTGGGGCACTTACCATGCTTGTGTGAACTTTCCTCTGTAGAAAAGGTAGAGTTCTAAGTCCTCATGCAGTCATGTTACTAATTCAATTGTTCTTTGGGTTGTTTTGTACAATCATAACATCTATTTTTTCCCCTCAATCTTGACTATAGGTAGACTATATTTAAAGATACTCAACTTAATACCACAAATAGTTTCTGTCTCTGTATAAATTTCAGTCCTGGGAAATGGGTGTTATGCACTTTAAACACCACCCACCATCCAATTTTTGTGCAGACGTTTTATAGTTCTTCACTGTCATATGGTTTCTCATTGCCTTTAGGATACATCTAAATTCCTTACCATGATCTACAAGGTCCTAAGGGTTCTGGCCTCTGCTACTGTCCTGACACATACCCTGTGTCTCTGCTCCTTTCCCACTAAACTCACTAAACTCCAGTCACATTGGTCTTCTTTTGTTTTTCAAATAACACTACCCCCCCCCCCGCCCCGTCTTAAAACCTTTGTACTTGTTACTTTATTTCCACCTGGAACACCATTATCATCAATTTTCACATGAGAGACTCCCAGATAAAATGTAATATTCTCAAATATTCTTTTCCAGATCATTCTGCCTGACGTAGATACACTCTTTATAGCACTTAATAGGATCGCATGTAATTAATTAATTGATTTGCATATCCCTCCCTCTTTATATGGTCTGAGTCTCATGATAAAATGCAAATCCCATAAAGGCAGGGTCCATATGTTCTTCACCCTCACAGTCAAGATACCAGCATCTATAGTGTCTTTCACTAGTAATTGTTTGATAAATACTTTTGTCAACATGGGGATATTACAAGTAACTTCTTGGTTCAGGTAAAGTATTCTTATTTTTAATAAAATTCATTTAAACCGAACCAAAACTTACGGAACTGATAAAGCGCATTTTGAAGCCAACATCTCCATCTAAGAAAGGAGCATACAACACATCCTGCATGCTGACACCCTCCTGCAAACTCCAACGTTGCACTTTAATTGTTTTCTATTTCCTAAACGATCCAAACATAAGAGGAAGGCAACTCTTCTGGGAAACTAGGGAAAATGTGACTCCAAACTTGTCCCTAGGCATGGGATTTAAGTCCCTCAAGTAAGGCATAAACACCAGTCTTGGAAAGTGCTATAAGGTATGGCATTTTGTTTGAGTCTCTGCTCTCTCTTTAGTCCTTGGCTTGATGGTGAGACCTTGGAGACTTTCACATATTGATTGAATGAATTAATGAATCCACGCAACAACTCACATCCTGGTAATCTTTATTTATTCTGAAGCTCTTTTTATTACTCAAGTTAGTCATTTCTTTTTCTTGCTAAAACAACACTTTGCTGGTTTTATATCAAAAGTCTGTAGGGAAACACAGTTCACTTTACAGCCAATTTTGCTGAAATGCATTGGTCCTGCAAAGCAAGAGACATTTACACTTTGAAATATGCATTGTCATTTACTCTTCAAACACATAGTAGTTTTCTGTAGCTGTTTCTTGGCTTAATCAGTCCCCAAAGCTGAATAAATGTAAGAAATGGAAAGTGTGTGAGCACTAAACTATATTCTAGCAAGGTGACTTTTACTTTGCTCATGGTAATGTGATTATTAATGAACCACTGTTTTATCTAGATAATTATTTTCCTCATAAATTATTATTATTTGGATCATGAAATGGTGATTTCAGGAAAAAGGAAAATGTTTTCTAATTTATTAAAGTCTAATCCCAAGCCATTAAGTTAAAAAGTGCTGTTATAACATCCCTTTCACATGTTCAATTTCTAAAATTAAAGACAAATACAAAATAAAGGTAAGGCTGTTATAGATATGGTGTTCTTGAACATTGTTAGTGGGAGTAGAAATTGGTGTAACAGTTTTGAAAGCAGTTTAGTTATAGGCACTTTAAAAATGTCACTGTTTGGAACCAGTGATACCATTTCTAGAAATTAATAATGCACATGGAGATAGAGCTATACACAAAGGTTTATATGCGACAATGCTCATCACAGCATTAATAAGAAAAACAACAAAATAAACATAAATATTAAAAATGTAGGATAATAAGCATGACATATTATGATTTAATTAAAATGTTGCTAAAAGTTAAATTGCCATAAAAAATTAATGTTTCTATTTAGAAAGACTAATGATATGAGGGAAACATTCAGTTGGTTAAGTGAAAAATGTAAGAAGTGAAAGAATAATACAGAGGAGACAAAAAGGTTTCTCTCTGATAGAATCCAGCTTATAAATTTGTTTGGTGTTAATTTTTTTAAAGAAATTGCCCACATTTAAAACTCAGGATATCTGACTTCATTTATCTTAATGTGTCTAAATATTTTGTCTTTTTTCATAGTTTTGTGACGGAAGCACAGTCGATGCACAACGTTATAGGAGTTTCAGGTACACAGCAAAGGAATTCTGTACATTACCCAACACGATAATTACAGTCCCCGTTTGTCACCATACAATGCTATTGACTATTTTTCCTATGCTGTAATTTTCATCCCTGTGATTTAGTTATTTCATGACTGAAAGTTTGTATTTCTTAAACGCCTTCACCTATTCTGTCCATTGCACTTCTCCCCTCCTCTGTGAAACCCTCACTTTTTTCTTTGTATTTATCAGTCTGGCGAGATCTCACTGTTTTTTATGGATGCGTAATATTTGACTATACATATGAACCACACTTTGTTTACTCATTTATTGACATTCAGGTTGCTTCTATATCTGTCCATATATCTTTTTGAATTACTGTTCTTGCTTTCTTTGAGTAAATACCGATTAGTGAAATAACAGGGTTGTATATAGTATTTCTGTTCTTAATATATTGAGGAAACTCAATACTGTTTTCCATTGTAGCTTACCAATTTATATTCCCATCAACAGTCCATCCTCAGTAGTAATTGTTACTTCTTGTCTTTTTGATACTATACATCTGACTGATATAAGGTGATATTTCATTGTAGCTTTGATTTGCATTTCTCTGATTTGTGATGTTGAGCATCTGTTCATGTGTCTGCTGACCCTTTGTATGTCTTCTTTGGGAAAATGTCTATTAAGTTTCTCTCCACATTTTAAAATCATGGTTTTCATTTTCTTGGTGTTGAGTTGTATAAGTTCTTTATATATTTTGGATTTTAATCCCTTGTCAGATATATCACTTGTAAATATATGTCCATTTAGTAGGTTGCTTTTTCATTTTGTCAATTTTCTTTTGCTTAGAAAAGATACTTATGTTGGTGTAGACCCAACAGTTTATTTTTACTTTGTTTTCCTTGCCTGAGGAGACACATCTGTAAATATGTTGCTAAGACCAGTGTTGAAAAGATTACCGAGTATGTTTTCTATTAGGAATTTTATGGTTTCAGTTCTCACATTTAGGTCTTCAATACTTTTGAGTTTATTTCTGTTTATGGTGTGAGAAAGTGGTCCAAGTTCATTCTTTTGCATGTAGCTGACCAGTTTTCCAACATTGTTTATTAAACAGACTCTCTGTGTCCTGTATATTCTTCCTTTCTTTGTCATAGGTTAACTGACAGTATAAAGTTGGGTGCACTTCTGGACCCTCTGTTCTCTTGATCAATATGTCTGTATTATACTGTTTGAATTATGATAGCTTTGAAATAAGGAATTATGATACCTTCAGCTTTGTTCTTCTTTTTCCAGATTGCTTTGATATATGGGATCATTAGTGTTTTCATAAACATTTAGGATTTTTTTGTTCTAGTTTTGAAAAAAATGTTAATGGTATTGTGATAGAGATTACAATGAATCTATAGTTTGCTTTGGGTAATATGGTCATTTTAAAAATACCAATTCTTCCTGGGATGCCTGGGTGGCTCAGTCAGTTGAGTGTCCAGCTTTGGCTCAGGTCATGATTGCAGGTTCATGGGTTTGAGCCTCCATATTGCACTCTCTGCTGACAGCTCAGAGCCTACAGCTGCTTCACATTCTGTGTCTCCCTTTCTCTCTGCCCCTCCCCCACTTGCGCTCTGTCCCTGTCTCTCAAAAATGAATACATTTTAAAAAATATATTTAGGGGCACCTGGGTGGCTCATTCGGTTAAGTGGCCGACTTCGGCTCAGGTCATGATCTCAAAGTTCGTGGGTTCGAGCCCTGCGTTGGGCTCTGTGCTGACAGCTCAGAGCCTGGAGCCTGCTTCATTCAGATTGTGTCTCCTTCTCTCCCTGACCCCAAACAATAGCTGAGCAGGGTTTTTCTGGGGTTTGGTAAGGGGGAGTTACAAGGAACTGTGACACAGGCACAGCAATCCCATCGTAATCACACAGCAGCCCTAGCAACAATCTTAACCACTCAGAGTCTCTAGGGCGACCGTTACATTTGGCGGGACCCAATCATGACGTTTGGTGTTCCTCTGAAAATAACCAATTGCAGGGTGGGCTAAGGACCCCCACGTGGGGTCTGGGCAAGTGGCAAGCAATTGGCTAACTAACACTGAGCAGTTATCTCTGGCCCCAGCCCCAAGTCTCTGCCCTTAGGAATGCCTGATATGCCTCCTGGCCCTCCCTGATTGGGTGTTGTGAAGGCAGTCTTTCTTGGGACAATGTGTGCTCTTTTCTTTCGCTGTTTGATCGTTCTGGGGAAACTGAAACTCAGGCCTACTAACTAGGGGGGAAATATGAAGCCTGTCATGGCGTTAGTTTGGTCTTTCACTACTTTACGTTTAGTGTGTAGAAATGCAACACGTATTTTTGTATCCTACAAGTTAACTGAATTCGTTAATTAGTCATAGTCGGGTTTTGGTGGGGTCTTTGAGTTTTCTGTAAATACTGAAAATTTTACTTTTTCTTTACCAATATGAATGCCTTTTTTTTCTTATCTGATCGTTGTCGCTAGGACATCCCGTATTATGTTGCATAAAAGTGGTGAGAGTGGTCATCCGTGTTTTGTCCCAATTCTAGGGAGAAATCTGTCATTTTCTCCTAATGAGTATCATGTTAGCTGTGGGTGTTTTTATATATGGACTTTATTATGTTGAGGTATGTTCCTTTTATACCCACTTTGTTGAGATTTTTATCACGAACAGATGTTGGATTTTGTCAAATGCTTTTTCTGCACCTATTAAGATTATCATATAATTGTTATTCTTTCTCTTATGATATATGGCATTGATTGATTTGTGGATTCTGAACCATGCTTGCATCCCTGGAGTAAATCTCACTTGATGAGATGAATGATTCTTTTAATGTGTTGTTGAATTCAGTTTGCTAATATTGTGTTAAGGATTTTTGAGTCTATGATCATCAGAGATCATTGCCTGTAGTTTTCTTTTTTAGTAGTATTTTGTTTGTAGTATCAAGGGAATGCAGGCCTTGTAGAATGAGTCTGGAAGTTTTCTTTACTTTTCTGTTTTTGGTATCATTTGAGAAGAATAGGTATTAATTTTTATTTAAATTTTTGGTAAAATTCATCTCTGAAGTCATGGTCCTGTACTTTTGTGTGTTGGGAGGTTTTTGATTACTGATTCAATTTTGTTACTAGTAATAGCTCTGCTCATGCTTTCTTTTTTTTCCTGATTGAGTTTTGGGAGATTTGTATGGTTTTAGGAATTGTGCTATTTCTTCTAGGTTGTCTAATTTGTTGGTATATAATTTTCATAGTATTCTTTTATAATCCTTTGTATTTCTGTAGTATCAATTGAAATCTCTACTGTTTTGTTTCTGATTTTCTTCTTCTTTCTTTGAGTTGCTTCTCATTTTTCTTTGATGAGCTTGGCTTAAAGGTTTGTCAATTTTGTTTATATTTTCAAGAAAGCAGCCATTTTATTGATATTTTTCATTTTTTTGGTCTCTAAATAAAGGCTATTTTTATAAAGTCTGTGATCTTTATTATTTCCTTCCTTCTCTAAATTTGGGCTTTGTTTGCTCTTTTTCTGATTTCACTAGGTGTAATGTTAGGTTGTTTATTGCAGGTTTTTCTTGTTTCTTAAGGTGGGCCTATGGCACCTCTAAGAAATGCTCTTGCTGCATCTTGAAGATTTGTTTCATTTGTTTTCAATTTCCATTTATCTCCATGTACTTTTTAAATTTCCTCTTTGAGTTCTTTGTTAACTCATTGATCATTCAGCAGCATGTTTACTTTACATGTGTTTGGGTATTTTTTCCCAGTTTTTTTCTTGTAATTGATTTCTAATTTCATAATGTTGTGGTTAGAAAAGATGCTTGATATGAGTTCAGTTTTCAGTAAATTTATGTAGACCTGCTTTGTGGCCTATCACATGATCTGTCCTGGAGATTTTTCCATGGGCTCCTGAAAAGAATATATATTCTTTTTTTTAGGGAAGAATGGAATGTTCTGTATGAATCTGCTAAGTCCGCCTAGACAACATTTTGTTTATAGCCACTGTTTCCTTACTGATTTTCTGTCTGGATAGTCTGTCCATTGATGTAAGTGGGGTATTACATTTCCCTTCTATTATTGTATTACCATACTTCTCCCTTTATGTAGGTTAATATTTGGTTTGTATATTTAGGTGCATTTATATTGGGTGTATAGATATTTGTAACTATTATGTTTCCTTGTTGGATTCACTCCTTTATCATTATGTAATGCCCTTCTTTGTCTCTTGTTAAAGTCTTTATTATTTTTTTATTTTGAGAGAGTGAGAGAGAGAGAGAAGGCGACTGAAATGCATGGCATGAGCAGAGAAGGCCAGAGGGAGAGGAAGGGAGAGAACCTTAAGCAAGCTCCAAGCCCAGATGGAGCCCCATGCAGGGCTCAAGCTCACAACTGTGGGATCATGACCTGAGCCAAAATCAAGAGTCAGATGCCTTACTGACTGAGCCACCTAGGTGCCCCAAAGGTTTTGCTTTAAAATATAATGAAAAATAAAATATATCTATTTCTGATACATATCTTGCTATCCTAGTTCTTTTCTTTCTTTCTTTTTTTTTTACTTCCATTTGCTTGGTATATCTTTTTCCATTTCTTTACTTTCAGTTTCTATATGTCTTAGGTCTACAGTGGAGCTCCTGAGAATAGCAAATAGATCTGTCTTGTCTTCTTATCTACTCAAAAACCTTTTGTTTTTTTTGATTAAAGTATTTAGTTTATTTACCTGTAAAGTAATTATCAATAAGTATGTATTTCCTGCCATTTTGTTGTTTTCTGTTTGATATTTTTGGTAGGTATTCTCTTCATTTCTCAAAAAAATTTTTTTAACGTTTATTTTTGAGAGAGAGAGAGAAAGAGGAGTAGGGCAGGTACAGAGAGAGAGGAAAACACAGAATTCAGAGCAGGTTCCAGGCTCCAAGCTGTCAGTATAGAGCCTGATGCAGAGCCTGAACTCATGAACTACAAGATGATGACCTGAGTTAAAGTTGGATGCTTCACTGACTGAACCACACAAGCACTCCAATTTTTTTAAATCTTTTTAAGTTTTCAGTGAGATCATCCACACTTTTTTCTTAATTCCAATGAGTATTTTTATGACCATGACTTTGAACACTTTTTTTGGGGGGGGGTAGATTGCTTAACTCCATATAGTTTCTTTGATTTTATGTTATTTGGGATATATTACTCTGCTTCTTCATTTGGTATAACTCTCTGTGTTTGAGTCTCTGTGTTAGGTAGGTCAGGTGCATTGCCTGGTCTTGACAGTTGTGTGGCCTTGTGTAAAAGTACACGGCGACCTGCAGTGCAATACCCCCATGGTCAAAAGAAGGGAGCACCCAAGGGGTGGCCCCTCTAAGGGCTGCATGTGCACTCTTGTTACAGATGAGTTTTAGTAGCTCTGGCCATACTCGTAGGTGGGGGTTGCCATCAGTCCACTGCTGCAATGACCCCTATCACCCGCTGCAAGTATATTGGGCAGTGTTTGCTTCCTATGTTGTTGAGCGGCCCAGCTGCAGAAATCTTAGACTCCCTGGTGGGCAGGCGGTCACGCATCCTGGCTCTGTGCAGTTAGCTGCTGTACCAGCTACAGGTGCACTGAAGGTCAGGTTTGCTTCCTGCATGGTCCGCTGCGAGGCCTAGCCACAGGAACTGTGGATGCACTGGTGTGTATGGTTATCTACGCCATCCCCAGGGCAGGAATCACCGTGGAGTTGCACTGGTCCTGGCCAGGGCTGTCTAGTAGGTGTGGTAGGATGGGGGATGCTGGGGCTGTCCGCTCAGGCTGGCAGTTTGAGTGGGACTGATAACTCGAGAAATCCCGGGGTGCGGCACATGGTACTAGCCTGGTAGATAGTGTTAGCACTGGCTCCTGCGAGCATCCGGCTACCTAGGCCAGGGGAGAGCCAGAAAATTGGCATATACCAATTGTTTTTGGTTTTTTGTTTTTTGCTGGCCAAACCTGGGATCAAACCAGAACCAGAACTTTTGTTTCTAGAGAAATGTCCTGCAGATCCCTGCCCCTCAAGCACACAGCCTAAAATTGGCCAAAAAATTGCTGTCAGGTATACCTCCGGTGATTTTTCAAACCTTTGCTTCTGTGCTGTGCCTCAGGCTGAGTTATTTAGCACACTGGCTTTCCAAGGGCAGTGTCTTATAACCTCCGGCTCTCCTGGAGTTGAGCCCTACTGATTTTCAAAGCCTGATGTTATGGGGACTTCCCAGTGCAAGCCCCTGGGCGGGGTGCCTGGTGTGGGGTCTGATCTCTTGCTCCTTTGTACGTGTGATGTACTTCCCATCTGTGGTCAGTCTCTGAGGGAGGTTGTTGCCCCTCCTACCCTTATTGCTGTGGCCTTCTCACTAAGACTGGCTGTGGAAGATATGTTGGGCTTGTCTTCAGGTTGTTTGCAGAGTTAGTTACCGTACGTGTGGCTGTTGCTTTGCTGGGTCTGTAGGATGAAGTCGGATCTTCCTACTCCATCATCTTTCCTGTTCGCCTCACCCCCCAGGTTCACTTTATAACAACCTTATTTTTAGGTCCTTTGTAAAGTCCTGGATACATGGCAATACTCAAGGCCCACCTACCTAGAAGCAATAATGACCTGGACAGGGGGAGGCCTGGCCTATGCTCTCGGGCTGGTCGCAACCCCCAGCACTCCTGCTCTCCCGGATGTGTGAGCTTCTTGGCTCCGACACACTATAGTCCAGTTTTGCAAAGTACACATGCAAATGCATGGCATGTGACCAAACTTCTCTCCGTAGTGGGGTAATGAGTAATGTTCACTTTCTATTTTACAGTTTTTCTATTTTCCAAACTGTATTACAAAAACATTTTGATATCTGATTTCAAAAAAATAGTTACTTTTTAGATGTAAATCACTGAACATCATTGAGTCTCATGCGTAAAGATTACAAATTATAGATGTTAACATTACATTCTTGAGGGAATATCGCATTCCTGAATTTGCTTAATCAAAATATGGGACCAGATTATTGATGATTTTTTCATTCACCGTGTTTTTTCCCATTATTTAATAAAAACACATCATTTAAATTTAAATGAAATGAAATAATCTTACTAGACTAAATTGTTTTATTGCACAGTATTAAATCCTCACCCCAATTCTAAATGAATAATAGCCTCCCCTTTAAGAACACCATTTTGCTCTCTGTAAGAAATAAATACTAATAAGATGAGTCAAAGACATGCAACTGTTATCATTCAGATCTTTGATTTCATAGAGAATTTGTTAAACTTAAGTTTTTATTAAGACTAGTGGATTAGATAAAGTAACTGCCGCTTAAAGAAGATGCAGTATCCCTGAATTGGTGATCTAAAACAGGTTTTGTGGATCTGTGATTGACATATGGCATTGTATTAGTTTAAGGTGTACATAAGGTATACATAACGATGTGATACATGCATAAATGGCAAACTGATTACGACAGCAACGTCAGTTAACATTAATCACTACATATGGTTTTGAATTTTTTGTCTTGGGATGAGAACTTAAAAGGTCTACTCTCTTAGCAACTTTCAAATACACAACATTGTATGGTCCCTGTAGTCACCCCAGTGTACTTGATAAATTCATCTGATAACTGGAACCTTGTAGCTTTTGACTCTCTTCATCTAATTCTTCCATCCTTCACCCCCTGTCTCTGGCAACCACTAATCTGTTCTGTTTCTATGGGTTTATTTTATTTTTTTGGATTCCACATAGATGTGAAATCATACAGTATTTGTCTTTCTCTGTCTGATTTCTCTTGCTCAGCAGAATGCCCTTGAATTCCACCCACGTTGTTATAAATGGCAGGATTTTCTTCTTTTTTATAACTGAATAATATCCATATTACTAATAATATCCATCTATCTATTCAAGAGTGTCAAGCTCAAGAGAAGGTTGAGAAACTCTTCTAGATAAGAAAAAAGACATTATAGTTTAATGTGATATGTAATCCTAATTTTGATGCTGGACCCTCAGAAAAGTATCTGTGAAGGTTGTTCCAACAACTGGAAACACTTAGAATATGGTGTATGACTAGATAATGGTATTTAATAACTGCATTGTGGTATGTAAGAAAATGTCTTCATTTTTGGGGCACCTGGTTAGCTTAGTTGGTTAAGCGTCTGGCTTTGGCTCAGGTCATAATCTCGTGATTTGTGGATTCGAGCCCTGCATCAGGCTCTGTGCTGACAGCTAGCTCATAGCCTGGAACCTGTCTTCGAATTCTGTGTCTCCCTCTCTCTCTGTCCCTCCCCTGTTCATGCTGTCTCTCCCTCTCTCTCAAAAATAAATAAAACACTAAATAATTAAAAAAAATACCTTCATTTTTAGTAAATTCATTCAGAAATAAGCGAATAAAGGAAAATATTGTGTCCTACTTTAAAAAAATGTTTTAACGTTTTATTTATTTTTGAGACAGAGAGAGACAGCATGAGCGGGGAGGGGCAGAGAGAGAGGGAGACACAGAATCGAAAGCAGGCTCCAGGCTCTGAGCTGTCAGCACAGAGCCCGATGCGGGGCTTGAACCCACGAACGTGAGATCATGACCTGAGCCGAAGTCAGAGGTTTAACCAACTGAGCCTCCCAGGCGCCCCTGAGTCCTACTTTTAAATAGATCAGAAAAATAATTTGCATATAAGCACACCCATATATATTTACATCTCTTCGTACTCCTCTATCATCCCTCTACCGATCTATGAAAGTAGAAAGATAGACATAGAAAGTAGAAGAGATGAAACTAATGGAAGAAATGATAAAATATAAAGTGTACACAGAGGTAGTTTATACTATTCTTGCAAATTTTCTATAATTAAAAGTTATATCAATATGAAAATTCTAAAAATATTCTAGTCACCACCTACCCTTTCTCCTCTCATCACCAGATACTCCCAACACTGAGCTCCAGCCCCACCTAGACAACCACGTGATTTCCTGGCTCTATACTTTTCATCCCACTATTTCCTCTTCCTCAAAGTCCTTACTTTGCCTGCTCTGCATCTAAAGCCATGCAACCTTCTAGACCCAGCCGATGGTCATTACTTCTGGAAACTTCTAGCATTCTTCTAGCAGGACTTCTAGCCTGGCTCAGATTGAATCGCCTCTACTCTGTTGTTATACATTATCTGATCTCTGTTGCTCACAGAGTCTATTAGAGTAGACTAGGTTGCACTGCCATATCAAGACCAAAATCTCAGAGGGTTAAAACCACTAAGGTTTCTTTTTCACAATAGCTAAGTGCCTTAAGGATGAGTGAGTAGGGCTTTGCTTATTGTGGCCATTCAGGGCCTGAGGAGGATGGAAACTCTCTCTTGACATGTACTTCCACCAGAGGGAAAGGAACATGGGAAATCATGCGCTGGCTGTTAAAGCACCTTATTAGAAATGACTAAGTTACTGTTTTTCTTTCTCCTTGGTTAGAGAAGTCATACGGACATGCCTAATTTCACAGGGGGTGGAAAGTGCAATCTGCCTGGAAGGGGATTTTGAAGAGCACTAAGAATGTTCACTCACAGGATTTATTACCTCACACAAATGTTACTGTGCATGCTGGTTTTCTCCAGTGAATTGTGACAGCAGCTCATGTCCTGTTTATCCTGCATTCAACCCTTCAAGCCCAATGTTTAACACAAAATCACTGCTTAATGCTAAATGTCTGATGGAGACAATCAAGAGACTTGCCCAAGGTTGTGGCGCTTCTGGGATTTAGCTTCCTGTCTGGGAATTTCTAACCCTGTGTGCTACAGAAAAACTAATCCACAGACTTCCCGGACAGGGTCCCAGCTTTATCAAGCTGCAATCTGTAAATAGGAACTGTTACTTTACTAGACTGGTTAATATTTTGCATTCTTCAGTCTACATACAACAACCCATTTTAGAATTTTCCTGTAGCCACAAAATACCAAAGAAATATATTGATTAAAATCCCATAAGTAAAAACATATTTCAATCTGCCAAGAGTCTTCACTTTTGCTTTTGAGACTTTTTCTCCCATAATTTCTGTTTCATGGCTCTTTTCAGATACACTTGACCACAGGGTCTTTTAGAATAGTCTGCTTTTAATAACAAAGGCCAAGAAAATTCTAAAAAACCTTTGAAAGTTACAGGAAATATCAAAGTCTAAAACAAGTGTTCCAAAACAAATCCTACCAGAATAGCATATGTTCTTGGTTAACGCCTGAAATTAAAAATCTGATTGTAGTGAAATCAGACTCCCAGCCATCTTTGTTTTTCTGTGTTTATTTATTATTGTTATGATTACTAGTTTTACCCATTCCTCAGGTCCCAGTGGAACACTAAATTGCTAATGGTCTATTTTTTTCTCTTGGAATGAAAAGAGTAGAAATTGGCTTCGGAGGAGTAAGATGCTCTGAGTTGGCCTGTTAGGTATATTGAACCATCACCCCTTCAGTGAAAAGCAACAAAATAGGCAATCTTTGCAGATCAGCATGGTTTTCCACTCAAGTCAGAATTTCAATGTGTGGCAGAGAATGAATAGGGAGGAATTCAGGAGGCAGTAAGCAGGAGTAACTCAAATGCAAAGCATCTGTTGTTGCCCGGATCCCAGGAAGCTGGGTTATGGGGAGGGTTTCTTACCTCTCTGTAATGTCTGCCATGTTACAAAGCCAGGTCAGTGACTGGATTAGTGTTGTGGCTACCTCTACCACCAACCACGGAGGCATGACAAAAGTCTCAGTGCCTTGCTTACTCAGATTTCCAAATGCAAAATGGAAACGATTTTTGTATCTTTGGTTTCAAATAAAGTTTCAGTATCTCCCCGTGAGGGGGCGCAATCTTTCAGTGACAGATCATTTTATGAGGCTTCTAACTACCATGAGCAAGCCTCTTTTGGTAACATAAAATTGGCAGGAACTTGAGCCTGAAATTTGAATAGAGCTCAAACTGAATATCTGCACAAGTTTGAAGAGGCACAGATGATTTTATGCAAATTGTTTGTTTAAGGAATGCTTCCCCTGGGCACATCTGCAGGTTAACATGGGCTGAAGGTGGAAGAGGAGATGGAAACACTTTAGTTAATATGACTATTGGTTGTTTTGTTTGTTTCTTCCTAGTAATTAGAAATCCAATTAAAACATCAATAATATCTAACATTCATGGAACACTTCTACTGAGATAGGACCTAGGCTTGGTGCTTTGAAATTACTTAGAGGTGTTACCACTGTTCTCATTTTCCTGATGAGAAAAGTTGGGCGCAGGAACAGAAGGACCTTACTCAATGCCACAGCAGTAAGTGGCAGACAAGGTTTTGAACCTAGACACTCTGTTTCCAGAGTCCACTTGTCTATTTTATACTGTACATTATATTGACATTCCTACATAAAACAGAGTAACTCTAAGGGACTAAGTTATTTAAAACTCAAATTGAAAAGTCTGATGAAGAGAATGACAGAAAACTCAGAAAACTTCCGATTTGTCACTCCTACCCTAAACTCTGCAGAACTTTCTGTTTGAAATAGGACAGCTCTATTCATTCCCAGAAAGTTGAGTAGAATACCTTATAAATGAGGACTTTAGTCTTCTGACCATCTAGTCAGAGTCTTCCATCATGCCATCAGTGAAAATGTTGGATAATTCCTTTCTCAATCTGATATACACATTCTATTAGGATTATTATGGGTAGACATAGGTTGCACTAAAGAATCTGTTAACGGCTAATGTGATTGCTCCCTTCACATCTGTCTTCCCTTCTCCCATGATGCAAATTTTCAAGTTGAGGTGTTGTGCCAGGATGACAAAAATGGAGGAAGGGGACTTGAGGACACACTGCAATTTAAGGGCTTATAATATTTTAGGGATCTCTTCCTACTGAGTGAGGTTTGGCCAGGCCACAGAAGCTGGGTTATCCCTGACTCGGGGCCAACCTCATGTCATGTCTCACGGTCTTAACTGGTCTCCTTTCTTCCAGCTGCTACAACTGTAGTCTATCTTCCTCACAGGGGCTAGAGTGATTCTTCTAAATTGCAGGTCACATCCCCTACTCTTCTACTCCAACCCTCTAAGTAGCTTCCCCTTTCACTTAATGCCTTTTGGATCTCCCTACTCTCACTTCCTGCTATCGTCCCTTCTCTAGCTCTGCTCCAGCCACACTGGCTGCCTGCCAGCACACTCCTCGCTCAGAGCAGCTCCCTGGACTGTTTCCCTGCCTGAAACCCTCCTCTCCTGGGGCCTCCAAGGACTCTCTCCTCACTTCACTCAGATTTGTAAATACTAACTGAAACATTTTCCCTCTTTCCCATTGTTTTCCAAAACAATGCCTTTGACCACTCTCTATCCCCTTATAATGATTTATGTTTCTTCTTAATACTATCACATGACATATTCTATAATTCATGTTATTTATTGTCTGTCTTCTTCAAATAGAATGCAAGTTCTATGAGAATTTGGACTTGATTTGTTCACTGCTTAGTGTTTCATAAATGATTGAGTGAGTAGCATGGAACAATACTGTAGGAGCCAGTAAAAATAGTTGTAATGGATATTAGGTTTGGCAAATTGTAATATATGAAAACAGAGGCCAGAAAGTAGAGGATAAAATTAAAGCTAATGTGTCATGTGTAAAAAAAAGTCATAATCTATAGGCACACCCAAAATGATATATTTCAGAGGCAAAACAATAATCATATTCCATAGGCATCTAAATTTTCCTTAAATTTTGAGATCTAAATCAGATTTTGATGGTTGAGTTTCAAAGGGAGGAATGAAGAGTTCTGAGGAAAGTTTCATCATCCAAAGTCTCTAAGATAATAGTTAAATGAAGCCATTGAGATCGACCTGGAGTCTGAGATTTTCTTATGTCTTTAAGACACAGGTCAGATTCTACCACATTTGTTGATCACCTACTGGATATCAGGGACTGTGTGAGACAACTTAGGTTAACATTTGTGTATCTCATAGCAACTTTGTGATGTAGGCCACTGTGACTGCCATATGTAGGTGAGAAAATAGAGTCTCAGATTAAATTCTGTGTCCAAGAATGAAGAACTGCTCTGATGACTTGACTTTATAAAGCCTTATCCAGTGACTTTGGATCTGAAGGCGAGCTCTTCTCCCTCCCATCCACTAGACCATTTAATGGACTCTGACCATATACTGACATATTTTCAAATATTGTTTACCTGTATCATCACAACACATTCAATTACTTTAAAAAACTGTTTTTATTCAAACACATGTAGACTCCTCAAATAGGACTGGGCATATTCTATGAATGCCATATTTCTTTGAGTAAAAAAGCAATCTCTGTGAAAAGGAAATACCTTTTCTAAGAACTGATTTTAAAATTACTGAGACTCTGAAATGACCACATTTGTAATAGTTATTCTACATGAAAGCTTGGTCATCACTTTTATTAAAACATTCTAAGGTAGACTTCCTTAAAAAAATTTTTTTTAATGCTTGTTTAATTTGGAGAGAGAGAGCATGAGTGGGGGGTGGGGGGGCAGAGAGAGCGATGGAGACACAGAATCGGAATTAGCTTCAGGCTCTGGGCTGTCAACACAGAGCCGGGCATAGGGCTTGAACTCACAAACCATGATACCATGACCTGAGCCGAAGTCAGATGCTTCACTGACTGAGCCACCCAGGTGCCCCAACATAGTCTTTCTACAGATTGAACCAAAGCTTATCATGTATTTCTAAGTTTAATGTTAAGAAAGCCAGTTGATAATATCAAAAGTATACATTTTAGAAATAAGAGATTTATTGCAGCCATTCCACAGACTCCAATTAATTCCAATTCCAATTAATAAAGAGGAGGTCATGAGTTAACAGTGTAATGGTTAAGGACATTAGTTTGGCCAACTAACTGTGACACCTTGGGCAACTTTCTTAACAATTCCCAGAGTCCGTTTCTTCATGTTTATAATGAGCTAATGCAGTTAAACATTTACCATAATGGCACATAGAAAGCTCTCTATAAATGGTATGGTTATTGTTTTATAACCATTGTTACTAAAAGGAGGTATAATATGGCGGATCGGAAATCCTACTCCAATTATACCCCTAATATCAGGCCTCAAAACATGTACAGTTATGGGAATTATGCGAGGGTATCACACAAATCAAAATTAATAGAACTTGAGTCCTTTAAAATTCTATAAAAACAATTCAAGTGTGATGACAGAATGTGAGCAATTATATGGAGTTGGCACTTCACGTGTGCCACACTGGCAAACGGAAAGTGAAGCTGACACGGAACATGTTTCTGTTGACATGAAACATTTCCACCCTCCCCATTTGTTACCCAGGTTCTCTGTTGTGTTGTTTTGAAGCCATGTTGAGCTGTGGTGCTCCTCTTTCTTGACTCAGTCCCTTTTCTCAGAAATTCTGCCAGGAGATCTACGAGCAGATGGTGCCTTATTGTTCAAGAAAGTGGTATTTTTGTTGAGTGTTTGATCACATTGTTCTGTTGGGGACTGGCTCGTCGGGGACGTGTGCCATCAGAATAAGATACATGCCAAGTAAAATGAAAACAGCATATTTGCTAAGCCTGACGGAGGATATATTAACAATCGCATCAAAACCTGAAACCGTGTCTTCAAAGGTTATAACGTATGAAAGGAGTATTTTCATTTTGTCAAGTAAATCCAGGGTTTGAGGCCATGTATGTATCATAACAAAATGACGCCAGCAATCCAAACAGATGGTGACCCTAACTTGTAAAAACACCCACGTAATATGGAAAGGCTAGAGATTACTTCATTTACTCAACGGCCACCATGTCATGCACTGTGCCATGCAGTGCAGGTGAGTAAGATGCAGTCCCCCACGCTAAGGTGATCTCAGTCTTGTGGGTGAGGAACACACACAGATAAAGTAAGCAGTACAGTTATTTTTTACTTTCCTACCCATAGATTCATTATCTGCATTTCTTCTGTGCTCTGGGAGGGAGGCTACCCCAGTGAAGTGCTCCTTTACCAACTGGCTTCAAGATGCATTCAGCCAATTGAATTTCTGGCAAGAGAGGCAGAGGGTTCACATTTTCCTTCTTGCTCCTCTGTGCTTTGCCCTCTAACTTCTGGCGGTGGCTTTGTCCTTCTGTGGCTGCTGCTACTCTGTCCTCTGCTCCTCCCAAGCTCTAGCTGTCACCAGCTTCTGGGCAACACTGCTTCCTTCTACCTTGAATGGTCGAAGTCCTCAAATTGTGGATTTATTACTCCTTTCTTCCCACCTCAGCTCTCTTGGTGGTAGCGACTTGGATTGCTGCTTTTCTCTGAGTGCTCCGACCCTTCTTGTTTATTCCATTAACTGTGCAGTATGCCAGAAGTAGTCCTTTATTATAACTCTCCTCACTTGAAACAATGGAGTTAAATTCTCTTTCTTGACAGAATTCTGACAGATGCAAGGACTGTAATAGAGAAGCTAGTTTATTCAACACTCATTCTATCATAGACCATTTATTGAGTGCCTCTGTATGACAGTATACTAGTTACCAGGTATAAACTAGTACTTTCTAGTAGAACTTGACGGAAATATTCTGCACTGCTCCAGATATGAGGTACTAGGCCTATGTCATGACTGAGCACTTGAAATGTGGCTAATGTGACTGACTAAACAATTGAATTTTAAATTTTATTTAATGTTAATTTATATTGCTGCACACAGCTCTTGGTTTGTGGCTACCATACTGGACAGAAAAGTGTAAACTGAATAACTCTTTTGGATAGAGACAGACGTGGAGAAAGGTCAGGATTTGTTGTGAGACACAGCTAGGAAGGTGAAATGTGGGCTGCCTGTGGATGTGCAGGTTCTTATGAGACGGAGTAATATGGAACATGGATTCTGGGAAAGAGGAGCATCTCATGCAGATGGAGAGAGGTTTTGGCATACGGAAGGTGAATTCAGGGCATCACATAATATTCAAAATGGTTAGATCATAGCAGTGTCATCACATAGATGACCTTGAAACAAGAATTAACCATGATAGTATTGATATGTTCATATTCCTTTAAAAAATTAAAAAAAATTTTTTTTAATTTCATGTTTTAGAGAGAGAGGGAGAATGCGCAGTGTGAGCTGGGCAGAGAGAGAGGGAGACAGAGAATCTGAAGCAGGCTCCAGGCTCCAAGCTGTCAGCACAGAGCCTGACATGGGGCTTGAACTCATGAACTGTGACATCATGACCTGGGCCGAAGTCAGACGCTTAACTGACTGAGCTCAATCAACTGAGCCACCCAGGCGCCCCCATATGCCTTTAAAAAATATTCCATTGAGCTTTCAATTTCAGTACATTAGTGATTATTTACAATATGCTCAATTTTGTTGCCCCCTGTTCTAAAAATGAATTTACCATTATTTCTACAATAGTAAATAGCATGGTTCCCGGGTGGCCCAGTCAGTTAAGAGTCTGACTCTTGGTTTCAGCTAAGGTCATGATCTCCTGGTTTGTGTGTTTGAGCCCCACATCGGGCTGTGTGCTGATAGCATGGAGCTTGCCTGCGATTCTCTCTCTCTGCCCCTTCCCCATGTGCATGCATTCACATACTCTCTCAAAATAAATAAAACCAATAGTACAATAGGTACAACAGATGATATGTTAGTAATCTAGCCTGACTCAGGATGTCCAAGGGGCCAAGGAGCATAAATGAGGTACATATAGACAGAACTTCAAAAGACCAGAAAAAAATGCCTGGATAAATTGTGAAGTTTGTGCTTAGCTTAAATGATGGGACAGAATTTTTTTAGGCAAAACTGTGTAGCTGTGTGGGTTAGGTGTTGGGAGAGAGAGGTGATGAGAGTGGAATGGAGTGTGTTTCTGTCAGAAAACATTAAATGTGAGGTAACGACAGAACGGAGAGAAAGGTGGAGCAGTTTGAAGGTTTACATCTCCAAGGATCTAAGTTATAAAAGGATCACTCCGGATGAATGTCTTTGGAGAGATGTTAGGACTGAAACGTCAGTTAGCAGCCCGTAGCAGCAATGCAGGGAAAACATGATGATGTTTGAACACCGGTTCTGAGAAATAATAAGTCTCATTCGTGATCTTTCATGCATCCAAAGATTAGTATGTTTCTTTGAAAAATAAAACAATAACCTCACTTTTGCTTTGGGTCATAATAGTAATAGCTGCTATTTAGAATGAAAGTACTACATGCCAATCACTCTTGTAAGCCTTTACATGCTGTGTATTAATTCACTTAGTCCTTACCACAAGGCTAGGAGGCAGGTGCCAGTATTATCCCCCCCCCCCTTTTTATTTTTACTGCTGATTAAATGGAGGTTCAGCAAAGTTAAGTAATTCTCTCAAGGTCACCCTCTGAAATTTGTAGAGCAGAATTTAAATCCTGGCATCTGCATCTAGAACAACTCATTATGTTTTACCCTCTTTTATAAAAATCTTAACAATTTGCCCTAGGCTGATAGCTCATGATTTGTTGATGAAGCTGTCTTTTCCTTTACCTTGAATATTATCTAATAGAGACTTTGATTTTCTATAACATGAGCTACTAGAGAATGAACACCAAAGTCTTGTAGACTTTGAACAAAAAAGGACAGTTATTTTAAGAAAGAACAAAATCAGTATGAATGCAGCCAAGTTCATCCATCCTCTATTCAGCCATCCAGGATTATTCAATTTACTATACCATGATTGTATTTCTAATATTCTTATGATTAAAAATACTTTTTAGTTTAAGTATTTCAAAGTGAATAGTGTTAAATGTGAAATATAATTTTTTAAAGGGATACTAAGAAGGCAAGCTTGGCAGATTCAGAAAATCTCTTTCCTTATTCTAGACCAGATCACTGTCACTGAATACTAACATATGTAAGTTTTTGGATGCCTGATGAATATTTGTAGATATTAGGATCTGTGTTTATAGGACTTACCCTAATATCATCCTCTGCGGTGTAGTATTACCAAATCTCATCTGCTTATAAGAACTTGTGCTGCCCAAAGATAGAATTCAGGAAATTGAGGCAGAGAACCATGTAGTTGTACTATTTTATTTTTAATTTAAAAAATTCTTTTAAAATTATGTTGAGAGAGAGAAATTGAATAGGGAAGGAGCAGAAAGAAGGGGATGATCCCAAGCAGGCTCCCTGATTTCAGCAGAGCCTGATGCAGGCTCTAATTCACAAACCATAAGATCATGACCTGAGGTTAACCAACTGAGCCATCCAGGCACCCCTAGTTGGACTATTTTAGTAGAAAATGCAGTGTTTTTAGAAGAATTACCAAAAGGACTTAATATAAGATCTAAATTTCTTCTCATTTCAAATACATTGTAAAAAATATATATAATTTGGTAAGAGGCAGGACATTGTCTGGATTCCCAAAGCCCCGCACTCATTTAGTGCCCAACATAGAGAGCTAATATCTAAGGCTTCTGTAGCATTCACTTACACATCCGGACTGCCCATCAGTCTTGCAAAATCCCATCATAGTTGCCTTAGATGGCATTCACTGAAATAGAATACATCATCTCCTTCAGCCATGTAAACTTCCCACTCTCCCATTGAACCTAACCTCACATTGGTTTCTTCTCACAACAACCTATCATTCTGATAATTAGAATTCTGTTAATTTTCACTAAAATAACAATAAGCCAATTAGATGAAATCAAGTTGGGGAAAGAGCTTAGGCCTGTTGCCATCTTTTAACACTCTCCCTAAGTGAATGTTTTGGATCTCATTCATATTTGAGAATTTCATAGAACAAAATCATAGCATAGTCTAGTTTGGATAATAATGGCAAGTCAATATTTATAGACACAACTTCTTCAGGTGAAGAAATAATGGACACCATGATATATCTGAGGATCCAGGACTATAATCATTTTGGTTGTGAGGAAACATAGGAAATGTGGAAAAATATTAGTGAAAGATAAACTCTAAAAGAATGGCAAGGCCAGGTCATAAAATACCTGGTTCCATGTTAAGGAAGTTGGATTGTACCCTTCTCTAGTACACAACTGCCGAGGGCCTTAAGCAGAGAAATTATATAAACCCTAGAAAGCTCCTTGAACTTGGATGATAAAACTGTAATCCAGAGCTTCATGATCATCAGGCCCGTAGCAGCAGCATAAGATTTGGACACTCATGGTTCCATTTTGGACCAGTATGTTATTTAACGAAAGGACTAGAGGGCTGTCACCTATAAAGTACTGCCCCCAGGTTTGGCACAAGGAGATGGCTAGTTTGGTTGAAGCTGGCAATGTTTGCCATGCTGGGAGTCTCTCCTTTTTCCAGGGAGCCACGAACCAATAGAAATCAGCTGAAATCAGGTCAAGTTATCATTAGTGAGTTAAAATCACAAGAGTGGCTAATCAACTGTTGTCAAGGAAAAGCCTAAGTCAAGCATATGGAAAATGAGACTTATGAATCATAGCACCAGCTTGGCTTCAGCCCTCAGGCAAATGAAACGCAATCAGTAAAAAATATATTCAGTAGAAACATGATTTGTTCTAATTCTGTTGAAGGCACCTCAGATCCAGAAACAGAGCGCCCTCCAGAGATCTAGAAAGAACAACTTTTCCCTTACCTCTCAAGTCAGACTGCAAGTTTAATGTTGGTCTGACCCTCTCCAACGGTGTAAATGTTGGACAAGTACCTTAACTGCTCCCGTGCTTATTTTTATCATCTTAAAAAATAAAATGTAAAAATAGCCAAATCTGCATCATGGGACTTTAAGCTCCAGGAGAGCAGGGACTACGTATCCACACAGCTGAATCCCTACTGAATAGCACAAAATCAGGCATACGGCAGGCATCTAACAGATGTCTGTGGAAGAAGTGAATTGTCGAAGCCGCTCAAACTGCCCGCAGTTTGAAGAACTGACGACACCGGGATTCGTTGCAGAGACTTTTATTGGTTCTTTTCTTCCTTCTTCTTTCCCTTTGCGCAAAGCACCCTCCCTTATATATGTACCGTACAGGCTACGCGGCCGCTCCTGATTGGCTGACAGCAACAGGGCTAACCAATTTCATGGCTTTGCATTGGTCGTACACTTATCA
>NC_043705.1:34606219-34707214 GCF_006229205.1 Suricata suricatta | reverse complement strand
AGCATGCTAAGCCAGACCGCTGGCGAGGACTGTTCATGCATAGCCAGCATAGCTTGGATAAAACTGTCCATAAACCTATGACCCCGGGGGGTAAGGAGCCCACGGAATCAGCCCTTTCTAGGTCTCTTCCAAGCTTATTCCAGGAGCCAGGCGTCAGATGGCCTGTGTCTAAATACCACAGGGCTGTTTCTTCCACCGCGGTTATAAATTTCTCTAATGTTTTCTGTTTCAGTTTCAAACCTCTAGCTCTCATGAGCTGGCACATAGCTTACGTCGCTCGCTCACGGGACGAGCTGTTCCCCATTGTCCCTTAACCTGGAACTTTAATACTCTACGTCCCTCCCCGGGATCCTTAAATGCTAGCACGTTATACTTACCTGCAAACTTAGGGAAAAGGATTCCCCGTACGGGCCACCACTTGTCGAAGCCGCTCAAACTGCCCGCAGTTTGAAGAACTGATGACACTGGGATTCGTTGCAGAGACTTTTATTGGTTCTTTTCTTCCTTCTTCTTTCCCTTTGCGCAAAGCACCCTCCCTTATATATGTACCGTACAGGCTACGCGGCCGCGCCTGATTGGCTGACAGCAACAGGGCTAACCAATTTCATGGCTTTGCATTGGTCGTACAATCTGGTATCTGGCTGGAGGTGGGTATACCAGAGGCAGGCGGGCCATACTTTGTCATGTGCTTGGGAAGACTGCCAAGGCGCCATCTTGCCTCTGCCTCCCACAGTGAATGAGTGTGCGAGAACTAAATGTCAGAGTACATCATGAAAATGCTTTGTAGACCATAGAATGCCATATGTACAGTGATGTTATGATGCTTCAGATTCTAAGTTCAATAAAAATCCACTCAGATTCACATCAAAAGTACATCACACAGTAAAAGGTCTCTAGTCACTTCTTTCCCCGAACACCAAAAGGCAACAGTTAAACTAATGGTCGCTTATTATTTGTTAGACCATCACATGCATTTTCTCATGCCTTCTTTGTAACAGTTTTAAGAAGGAGCAACTATCATTAATTAGCCCAGTGTATAGATGAGGAAATCCACCCTGAGGTAGGTGAAGTAAAGTCCCCAGGTTAGCAAAGAAGAGGTCACACCAAGATGCAAATTCAGGTCTTTCTGTCTCCATAGCCCATGATCCATTCTACTTCTCAAATGCAAATCTTAGACTTTTTTTTTTAATTCTAAAATGTATTATGGTTTAAAAAAAAATCAATGTCAAACTGCCTGGTCCTACTGAATGAGTCTACTTGGTGAAAACAGAATTACTGAATTAAACAGGGTATCACATTTAGTTAATTATGTTTCTTCAACCCGCAAACTCTTTAATTCTTTCTGTTTCTTTCTAAGGACTCTATTTGGCTGCATCTATATAAAATAAATGTGGGAGAAACATTGGGCTCTTCATTCACAGCCCTGGGTTTCTATGATTTTTTCTTTCTAAAAAATTTTATTAACTTTTTTTTAAATGTTTATTCATTTTTGAGAGAGAGAGACAGCATGAGGCGGGGGGGTGGGGGGGGCAGAGAGAGAGAGAAGGAGACACAAAATCTGAGGCAGGCTCCAGACTCTGAGCTGTCAGCACAGAGCCCAATGTGGGGCTCAATCCTAGGAACCGTTGAGATCATGACTTGAGCTGAAGTCGGATGCTTATCTGACTGAGCCACCCAAGTACCCCTTAAATTTTATTTAAATCCAAGTCAGTTAACATAGTGTAATAATGGTTTCAGAGTAGAATTTAGAGATCTATTATTTTTTTGTGTGTATGCCTTTCTTTTTACCTATTACTTTTCATTTTTAAAGGATAATATTCTCCTTAAAAAAAAAATACCCAGGGCGCCTGGGTGGCTCAGTCGGTTAAGCCTCCGGCTTCAGCTCAGGTCAGATCTCACGTTCGTGGGTTTGAGCCCCGCGTCAGGCTCTGTGCTGACAGCTAGCTCAGAGCCTGGAGCCTGCTTCTGGTTCTGTGTCTCCCTCTCTCTCTGACCCTCCCCCTCTCATACTCTGTCTCTCTCTGTATCAAGAATAAGTAAAACATTAAAAAAAATACCCTTCTCTAGAAGACAGTAGTTTGTTCTTTATGCAATTATATATTTCTGATCCTTTTACAAAGTTAGAGCCACCGTCCTGAAAAGAACAATGTGAAAATATTGCTATGATAAGGTCTAAGATATTATCTTATTACAATGAAAAGAAATCTAAAGTAGTCCAAGGTAAGCAAAGGAGAAGTATATAGGGGAGGGGCGCCTGGGTGACTCAGTTGGTTGAATGTCCGGCTTCAGCTCAGGGCATGATCCCACAGTTTGTGGGTTCGAGCCCCATGTTAGGCTCTAAGTTGATGGTTAGCTCAGAGCCTGGCTCCCATCTTCAGATTCTGTGTCTCCCTCCTCTCTGACCCTCCCCTGCTCATGCTCTCTCTCTCTCTCTCTTAAAAACAAATAAAACATTAAAACATTTTTTTAAGTATATAGGGGAAATGCCTGGATTCCTTTGTCCAGAATGACTGCCCATTGTACCCACTTTCTCTTTCTGCGCTTGTGTCCTCACATCTTTCCTTCTTTCCTCCTCCCTTCCCATTCCTCCCTCCCACCCCTCCTCACTTTTCCCTTCCTTTCCCCCTTCCCCCTTTCCTCTTTCCCTTTCCTCTGCTCCCCTGTCCTGTCCTGTCCTTTCCCAACTCATCCCTTTACTTTTGGGCAGCTGTGGCTGCTCACAACAGGGCAGCATTAGCTCCGGAACATGTGTCTCTCAAACCAACTCACTCAGTGTTGCAGAGAGTATTTGCAAACCATGGGAAAAGTCATCTAGGGCAGGACCCATTCGATTCCAATCACTTGTGGTCAGGGCCGGTGGGCTCATGTGCCACAGTGCATGTGATACTTACTAGCATATCAGGCTCTTTAACAAGGCAGGTGCATCCAGGAGAAAAGACTGCTAACTCTTCTGAAAATGAAATAAAAACCATTAAAAGAATGATGACAAACTCTTTAAAAGGGAGGTCTCAGGATGTCATATCCATATATGCTTCAAAGGAGACTGAATCTAAATTTTCAACTTCAAAAACAAAGTTAATTTCTCTAAAATATTGGGTTCATGGGTAAGCCTGAGGAAGAAGAAGTACATGTTATCCTTTTAATGCATTTATTAGTAGAGACTAAAAGCACATTGACCCCAAATAGTTCTATGAATAATGAAAACGCCAATTACTAAATTAATTTGGGTTATTTGGCAGCTTTACAAAAATAGTGGAAGGAAATCCTGTCACAAAATACAAGTGCTAGAGTTTAAATTTATAATTGGTGTGGATTTGTATCACATGCCTTTACCTGTAGTTCAATTGAACCTTTTATAAGCTATTAGCTTATTATTAGCATCCAAAAAAGTTATCAAGAGAAATGGGGAGTTCATCTAACTGAAGTCACTACATACTTCTGTCTTCTTTTTCCTTTAGAGTCTCTGTGCTTCATTTCCTTTGTTTGTCAAATGAGATCCATCCATTTGAAAAAAATTTTTTTTGAAGGCCTACTAGATGCAAAGTCTGATACTAGTTACTGAGACATATGTGTGTGGCTATAACATTTCTTCAGGGATTTAAGGGCCAGGGAGCTAAAACATGGGATTCATGTGAAAAGAATAAATGGTAATACACATGCAAAATATTGTTATTTCTCCTTTTTGGACCCCGTGGAGTATCCAAGCAAATATTAAAGTCTTTTGATCTTCCGGGCAACTGAAAATGGAAAGCTGCCACAGGAAGGATCAACTGCACAAATAGTGATTAATATGAACCAGCTAATTGGACTGAGCCCCTGGAGAAAGTATAAAAAGCTGAGTGTTGGAGAGGAGCACACTGCTCTGTTTATACTGGCAAAATGAAAGTCTTCTCCCGTTTACATTGCTTCTTTATTAATATGCTACATGGACTATTGGCATATCCCATTTTATTCTGTTTGCAGGGCTTTCCGAAGGGGACTCGGGGGCAGCTAATGAAGAATGACAAGCACCTAATATCACTCAAATGTTTCATTATTCCTTTTACATTAATCTCTCCTTCTGCAAAGATTAGTCAAAGTGTTTAGCTGGAGAAACTAGGAAGAAATATGGACAGCATGGAGATCAGATTAATCATGGCCTTTTAAACACAAGTAAAGAATTGGGCTGAGTGTTGAAAAAAGTTGTAAAACCAGATTCCATTTGAACAAGAGCAATTTAATTGCTACACAAAGCAGAATCGTCCACATTTGGGTGTCCATCGCTTTAAGTGAACTCCTGAAGAACTGAGTGTTTTATAGATTGTGTGATTCTTAGCTCAAGTCCAAACTGGCAAATAAAACGTCCTGCATCTTCAGGCTGAATTATAAACTCAGTCTCTCTCTCTCTTTTTTTTTTTGACGTTTTCCTCATGATTTCTAGAAACATTTCTCAAGCACAGGAAGTAAACTGTCAGCAATTAATTATCCATGCTCCTTAGACCAAAAGTTTTGTGCTCCTTCTCTGAGTTCTTTTATCAGAGAAATCCAGGGAACTCGTCCATATTTCGGCAGTGGACACAGCGACATGACAGCTGGGAAGAGCACTAGGAAAAGAGACTGGAATAAAGTGGACTCAGTTTACCCATCTGAACCAGAGAAAGAGACTGGGTTCTTCTGGAAACTCGATCCTGTTTGTTTTCCATAAGTTACCAGCCGTCTTCTGCCTAAATTGACAGGGAGTGCTAAGTAGAAAGAAACTCTTGCTATTTGCTAGACATTGAAGAACTTTGCATCAGTGACTTGATCTAGGCCTCATACAGCATCACTGTATTTTTATCCTATAGATAAAGAAATTGGGTTTTTGTGAAGAAATACTGGATGCTGAAGTAAAATGTGATTGCTGATATAGAGGTAAGTCCATCAGGGATAGAAGATAAAGATACCAGCAGCAAGACTTATCTCTAGGTAATGCTCTCTTAGCCTCCCTGAACCTACCCTGTGAAATGAATCGAGGCAGTTAAGTCATTGTTTTGCGAGAGGGGTGTTATAGGGTGCCAGGGATTTCGGAATTCTGACTCTGAAGCAAATGACATTTGTATAAAGTCCATCATCCTTCTCCTAACACATGGTTTACCTAAATGCAAAGCATGGGCCATATTAGGCAACCAAAAAAACCCAAAACAAAACAAAACAAAAACCCCTTCTGTTTCCTCTGACCAAAATGACCCTTTTAAATTGTTATTATCCAGAATGAAGGGGCCAACATTACAGGGGGAGAAGTGTACTGATCTTTGAACATAGCTTTCACATTCAGAGAGTCTGAATCCAAAATGGATTCTTAAAACCTTTGCCATGCAAACTGGGGTCCAGGGAACAGGAGCATCGGCATCACCTAGGAGCCTGCTAGAAATGCAAACTTTCAAGCTCTACTCCAAGTCTACTGAATCATAATCAACATTCTATCAAGATCCCCACATAGCTAAGCACGCACCTGAGAGTTTAATGGCATTGCTATCTGTCACTATTTCCTCAGTGCCCAATCCTGACAGGCATCTAAAACACTTTGATGTTTTGGAAACCTGCAGTCTTGTCAACCTCACTGTATACTTTGGGTGAGATGGGGCATCCATAGGTTTGCTACATTCCAGAAGGGATTTTGACATTTAACCAATGTTAGACTTCAGCCTTGAAGATTTTCTAGACAGGTAACAAAGATCTGACCAAGGATGGAGAAGCATCTCTTGGTAGCTATAGAGACGTTCTGTGGCATATTTTAGATGGTGGCAGCAGGAAGTCTTGTGTTCTCTCCTGGGCCTTCAATGTCTTCTCTCAACTTTCCAAAGCTGTCTTTTCCTGCAGACCCGGGCTGCTCCTCCGCCCATCCGCTTCCACCCCAGGTGGGGGCGGCACTTGAAGGTGCCGGGGTGCGCTAGCTCGCCAGGTCCAGGCACGCTGTCCCGCTGTCCCTGGCTTTGAGCGCGCCTCCATCGTGGGTCAGGCGGAGAAACCTCGCGGGTTCTTTTCCTGAGGGAGGGAGAGAAAACAGGGCAGGAGGGAGACGGCAGAGAGTGAAGACAAAACACATGGTTTCTGATCAAGCCTCTGTCTTTCATTTAGAAAATAATTCACTCTTATATAGAATTTGGGGCAGAGAACTGACCCGGGTCGGTTACCAGGTAACAGAGTCACATGAATATTAGAGAAAAGGAAAAACCGAAATTGCAAACTCCGGACACAGCTTCAAAGGGAAGTGCGTAGACTTGCGTCTGCAACGCTGGGGAGGGGAAGCCAGCGCTGCATACCAAAATAAGGTTTTGATCTTTTGTTCACCTTGGCCAAATCTACGTCTGGTGCAGCAAGACAGTCGCCAAAATTATTTTGACCAGGAAATGGCAATCTCCAGCCTCCAGATGCAAATCTTGTTTACTGGTTCACTCCCGGAGAGTGATAATCCTTGCCTGAGGCAGCCAGAAAACTTGGCGGCTCCGACACAAAGCTATTGTGTTGAGTCTTTCATCATATTCTCCTCCTCCTTCCAAACTCCATCTCTCTCTGCTCATCATGAGGAGAGAGAGAGAGAGAAGCAAGATAGCATGTAGGTAAAGGACAGGAAGTTCTTGGGGCACCTGGGTGGCTCAGTTGGCTAAGCATCTCCCTTCAGCTCAGGTCATGATCTCACAGTTCGTGAGTTTGAGCCCCACATCGGGCTCTGTGCTGACAGCTCAGAGCGTAGAGCCTGGTTCAGATTCTGTGTCTCCTCTCTCTGTCCCTTCCCCACTCGTGCTCTGTCTTTCTCTCAAAAACATAAATAAACATTAAAAAAATTTTTTAAAGGATGGGAAGTTCTCTTTTTTGTCCTCCAAGTTTTTCTTCTGAGGAAGGAACAGAGTGAATAAAAATGGGGAAATCTCCTGCTTTATCCTCCATTATACTTTTTAAAGTTGACTTCATTTTTTTTCCCTCAGTCAGCAGCAAAGGTCTAAACACTTTGTCTTTTATGTGTCCTGCTTCATCTTTATTGATAATGTTTCCAACCAAGAACATGTTTTGAGAAGGTGAACATTTCAAAAGTGCATTGTTCAGCAATCACTTTTACTCTTTGCAAGACAGGAGAGCTAAAAGTCTTTGCTGAAATAACCATTGAATACATTAATCCATAAACGTACATCTGAGTTTATAAACAGGCTTCTTCAGTTGCAATGGGTTATATATTTGTATTTGTGTCTCCAGCCATTTGTAAGCACTGGATGTGGAATCGCCTTTTCCAGAATTACCTTGTAAGATTCTCCTAATCTGATCTCCTAAAGAGCAGAGAGGAGGCATTTAAAAGAAAAAGTAAGTAGTAGTGACACTTTGCTTTGACAACCTTCTAATATTTTGTTTTTATCCTACCCTTAAAAATGATCTCTTAATGACATTTATATTAATAGCTAATATTTTAATAAGGTGTTTTTGTTTTTGTTTTTGTTTTTGTTTTGCACCATGGGCTTTAGGGCTTCTGGGTGCCTAAACAAAATTTGCTAAACAAAATGACAGAATTCACCAAATAAGACAGTAAACCCAAATAAAGAGTACATAAGCCTAGAACAAAGACTAAAGTAATAGAGCAACATAACACTGACTTGCCCCTAACCGTGCAGAACTGAGGCAGTCATATTTTGGAGATGCACCTGTTCACCTGGGCATAGATACCCTGTAGCTGATGGGCAGGGATGGCATCATCCAATTTTCATTTGAGAATTGCATCTGTCTTCTGCTTAGGGCAACTTTTCTTTAATGGACAGACTACTTCAATAAGGACAAGGCTATCAGTTAGACATATTTAATATTGTAATGGCTTTGATTTATGTTAGTGTTGAGTTTCAATTCCAAGGGTGTCACTTGCCATCTGTCACCTGAGATTCAGTATTCCTCCTCACCTGTAAAACTGTGCCTGTTTTATGAGGGCTGTTGTGAAGGATTAATGACATCATTCATGTCAGTAAATAATCTGTAGGTATTAGTTATTATCAGTACTGTTATTGTTTTTGTTACTATCATTTGCAGTGACAGTAGAATTGATAGCAAAATTTGGGGGCGCTGATGTCATGACTCATTTGGGAGCCACAGTCAATCCGAAGGGAGGGAGGAAATGATACTCTATGTAAAACGGAGGTGAAATACTCTGTCAACGTTCTAAGAGTTGGGTGGAGTAGCTGTGATGTTTATGGAAGGCCAACAGAGCCACACATAAATCAAGAATCTAAATTGTATTTGAGAGGGGCACCTGGGTGGCTCAGTCGGTTGAGCATCTAACTTCAGCTCAGGTCATGATCCCACAGTTTGTGGGTTCAAGCACTGCATTGGGCTCCGTGCTGACAGCTCCCAGCCAGGTGCCTGCTTTAGAGTCTGTGCTCTCGCTCTCTCTCTCTTCCCCACCCCCCACTAACACTTTGTCGCTCTGCCTTTCCCTTTCAAAAATAAATGTAAAAAAAAAAAAAGTAAGTTGTATTTGAGAAAGTAAGCAAAGTACTTAATATTGAATATTTTACATATTTCAATTAGGTATAGTTGACCTATAAAACTGTATTCATTTCTGGGATATAATACTGATTGACTATTCTGTACAAGACACAGTGCACACCACAGTGGTCGTCAATGCAGTCACTCCGGTTACTAAGTAATCACTTACTACATTTCCTACGTAGTACTTTTTTATCCCTAAGGCATATTTATTTTATGTCTGGGAATTTGTATTTCATGTTCCTCTTCAACTACCCCCACGCACTCTCCCTTCTGGCAATGAACAATTTGTTCTCTGTATTTATGAATTCATTTCTTTTGTTTGTTGTTTGTTCATTTGTTTTCTTTTTTAGATTCCACATGTAGGTGAAATTGTATTATGTGTCTTTTTCTGACTTATTACACTTAGCATAATACTCTAAGGTCCATCTTTGTTCTCATGAAGGGAAAGGTTTAATTCTTTTTAAGCCTGATTAATATTTAAGATATAGAAGCAACCTACGTGTCCACTGATAGATGGATAAAGGCAATTGTAAATAATACTGCAATAAACATAAGGTTGCATATATCTTTTCCAATTAGTGTTTTTACTATCTTCTGAATATTCCCAGAAGTGGAATTACTATATCATATGGTATTCCTCGTTTTAATTTTTGGAGGAATTGTTACACTGTGGCTGCACCAGATGGCAATCCCATCAATAGTGCACAAAGGTTCCTTTTTCTCCCTATCCTTGCCAACAATAAACAATTGTTACATTTTGATATTAGCCATTCTGACAGATGTGCTGGAGCCATTTCTGAACTCACTAGAGTGGAGAAAACTCCTTGTGAGGTAAGGCAAGTTTATAAGGCCTCTTGCTGTCAAATGGTGACGATATCCATCCTGACTCAATTCTTTTTACTTGAGCACCAACCCCCAAAACACCTTGTTGACTGGTATGGGGAGTGACTTGTCCTCTTGTCCTAAATTTTGCAGATTGCACCTTTGAAGAACTTATTATAGGAATTTCTTCTTTTGTGTTTATGGAAACAAGTATTACATTTTCTGAGAAACATGTTTTTCTTCCCCTGAAGAAAACAGGCTATTGACCCCTGCTCATAAAGAACTAACTTTTGCCTTTGCTGTGCTAAAAACATTGCCTTGTATTTGAATGCTAAAGATACCTTCCTTTCCCACATGATCAGCATCTAAATCACCTACATCAATCACTATTGATAAAATTATTCATGAGTCTTCTACCAATCTATGTTCTGGGAAGTTTTTATATACCAAAGAAATTTGCCATCAGAAATCACTGTCTAAGGCAAATGCTACTTCTGTGCTGGCCCCATACTTTTTTTTTTTTTTTTTTTTTTTTTTTTTTTAACCATAAATAAAGCTAGCTCTCAGGTCAGAGCAGAGATGCCTGCCTGGTGATCAGAAAGAGACTCAAGGCTCTCTCACTCTCTCTCACCGACACTGTCCATCCTTCAGGGACCCCTGGACCTGCTGGAGCTGGACTCCTGCACAGATGTGAGGTGATATCTCTCTGCAGTTTTGATTTGCTGATGCTTAGTGATGGTGAGCATCTTTTCATGTGTCTGTTGGCCAGCTGAATATCTTCTTTGGAAAAATGTCTATTTAGGTCCTCTGCTCATTTCTAGATAAAAATTTGTGTGTGTGTGTTGAGTTGTTATATGTGTGCTTTAGATATTTTGGATTTTAACTCATTATTGAACATGCCATTTGCAAATGTACCTCCCATTTAGTAAGTTGACTTTTGTTATACTGATGACTTCCTTGACTACATGAGAGCTTTTCAGTGTAGTTTGATGAATTCCCAAATGCTTATTTTTGCTTTTGTTTCCCTTGCCTAAGGAGATGTACCCAGAAAAGTATTACTAAGACTGGTGTCCAAAGATTACTGCCTACATTTTGTTTTAAGACTTTTATGGTTTCAGGAGTCACATTTAGATCCTGAATCCATTTGAGCCTATTTTTGTGTGTGGTGTAAGAAAGTCATGCAGGTTTCTCAGCACCACTTACTGAAGATGCCATCTTTCCCCCACTGTTTATTCTTCCCTTCTTTGTTGTAGATTAACCTGCAGGCGTGGATTTTTTTCCCTATGCTCCTTATTTTGTTCTATTCCTGTGTGTGTCTATTTTTGTGCCAGTACCATACTCTTTTGATTACTATAGCTTCATAATATAGTTTGAAATATAGGATTGTGATATCTGCAGGTTTGCTCTTTAACCTCAGGATTGTTTTAATTATTTGTGCTAATTTGTTGTTCCATACAAATTTTAGGATCTTTTTGTTCTAGTCCTCTGAAAAATACTATTGGTATATTGATGGGGATTGCCCTGAATTTATAGACTGTTTTGGGTAGGATGAATATTTTAACAATACTAATTCTTCCAAGAGTACTTCCAATACAATACTTCCAAGAGTAGATCTTTCTTTCTGTTTGTGTCATTTTCAATTTCCTTCATATATGTCTTATAAGTTTCATAATACAAGTCTTTCAACTCCTTGGTTAAATGTATTCCTAGATATTTATTTATTTATTTTTTTTGGTGCAACTGTAAGTGAGATTGTTTCCGTAATTCCTCTTTTTGCTCCTTGGTATTAGTGTATAGAAATGCAGTAGTTATCTCTATATTGATTTTGTTCTCTATATTTTTTTATTCTCATAGTTTTTTGATAAAGTATCATGTCATCTGAAAATAGTGCGTTTTACTTCTTTCTTACCAGTTTGGATGCCTTTATTTTCTTGTCTGATTGCTATGGCTAGGACTTCAGTACTATGTTGAATAAAAGTGGTTAGACTAAACATCCTTGTCTTCTTCCTAATCTTAGAGGAAAAGCTTTCAGTTTTTGTCACTGAATATATTACTGGGTTTGTCAGATGTGACATTTATGTTTCACTCTAAATTTATTCTGTTGCATTTTGTGAAATGCTTTTTATGCATCTGTTGAGACAATCATATGCTTTTTATCCTTTATTTTGTTAATGCTATATGTCACATTAATTGATTTACAGACATGGAACCATCTTCACATCCCTGAAATAAATTCTACACAGTCGTAGTCAATGATCCTACAATTTATTCTGAAATTCAATTTTCTAATATTTTGATGAAGATTTTTACATTTGTGTTCATCAGAATTTGCCTATAGTTTTTCTTTTCCTAATGATTTTGGTATCAGGTAATGCTGGCCTCTTGGAATGACTTTGGAGGCATTTCTTCCTCTTAGATTTCTTGGAATAGTTTGAGAAGAAATGGTATTAATGTTTTTTTAACTTTTTAAAAGATGTTATTTTTGAGAGAGAATAAGAAAGGGAGAGAGAGGGAGGAGAAGGACAGAGCTGGAATGTGAGTGGGGAGAAGCAGAGAGATAGACAGACACAGAATCTGAAGCAGGCTCCAGGCTCTGAGCTGTCAGCACAGCTCGAACTCATGAACTGTGAGATCATGATATCATGACCTGAGACAAAGTTGGACACTTAACTGACTGAGCCACCCAGGTGCCTCATTAATGTATTTTTCTTTAATTTTGAGTAGATTTCACCTGTGATGCCATCTGTTTCTTGACTTTTGTTTGAAGTTTTTGATTACCAATTAAATTTTGTTAGTAGTAATAGGTCTATGCATATATCCTTTTTCATCCTAATTTAGTTTTAGAAGATTGCATGTTTGTAGAAATTTCAACATTTTTTCCCCTAGGTTGTCCACTTGGTTGGCATATACTTTTTCATAGTAGTCTCATAATCCTTTCTAGTTCTGTGGTGTCAATATTAACTTTTCATTTGTTTCTTATATTATTTTAGTCCCCTCTCTTTTTTCCTTGATATGTCTGACCAGAGATTTGTCAATTTTATCTTTTCTAAGACCTATCTCTTGATTTTATTGATATTTTCTATAGTTTTTTGTTTCCATTTATTTCTGCTCCTTTATTATGCCAACTTTGGGCTTTTTTTTCTCTTTCTAGTTCATTTAGGTGTAAGGTTAGATGGTTTATTTGAGATTTTTCTTATTTTTTAAGGTGGCATTATATTGCTATAAACTTTCCTCTTAAGTATTTTTATTGCCTCACAGTGATTTTGAACCATTGTGTTTCAACTTTAATATCTCTTCAGGTACATTTTGACTTCCTTTTTGATTTGTGAAACCATTTATTGTTTATAGTATGTTGTTTAGCCTGCACATGCTCTCCCCCCCACCTCCCCGCTACTATTTTTTGTCATTGAATTTTAGTTTCATACTGTCTTGATTGAAAATAATGCTTGACATGATTTCTTTATTCCTAAATTTATTGATCCTTATTTTATACTCTAACTTGTGATTTATCTTGAATATATCACATGTGAAAAATATGTGTATTCTGGCAGCTTGGGATGGAATATTCTGTATATATCTTTTAAGCCCAACTTAAAGGGTGGTGGTTCAAAGCTACCGTTTCCTTATTAATTTTCTGTATGGATGACTTATCCATTGATGTAAGTGGAGTCTGAAAATTTGCTTCTATTATTGTATTACCATCAACTTCTCCCTTTATGTGTGCTAATATTTACTTTTTACATATAGATGTTCTTATGTTCAGTGCATAGATATTTACAATTGCTATACCCTCTTTTGCACAGATCCCTTTATTATTATTTTAAAGTCTTTTCTGTCTAGAGGAAATAAAAAGAATACATGGAGATAAATGAAAAATTGAAACAAAATGGACCAAAATCTTTGGGACACAGCCACAGCAGTTCTAAGAGGGGAGTTTATAATGATAAAGACTGGTAAAAAAACAAGAAAAATATCAAATAAAGAATTTACCATACCTCTAAAGGAACTAGGAAAAAAAGCCCAAATTTAAGTAGAAGAAAGGGAATAATAGTGATCAGAACTGAAAAAAATAGAGACTAAAAAAATAGAAAAGATCAATGAAACCAAGAGCTGTGGTTTGTAAACATAAACTAAATTGCTAAACCTTTAGACTCATCAAGAAAAAAAGTGACAGAACCCAAATAAATACTGTCAGAAGTAAAAGAGAAGAATAGTAATAGATATCACAGAAATAGAATTACAAGACTGCTATGAAAAATTATATTCTAACAAACTCAATAACCTGGAAGAAAGTCAGTAATAGAAAATCTAACCAAACAGATTAATTACTAATAACAAAATTCAATCAGTAATCAAGAAGCTTCCAACAAAGAAATGTCCAGGACCAAATGGATTCACAGGTGAATTCTACAAAACATAAAGAGGTGTTAAACCTAGTCTCCTCAAACTATTCCAAAAAAAATACAAGAGAAAGGAAAGCACATGAGACTGGCATTATCCTGATGCCAAAACCCAAGATGCAAAATCCTCAACAAGATATGAGCACAGCTCATTCAACAAAACATTAAGAGGATCATTCACCACCATCAAGAGGATTTTATTCTGCAGATGCAAGGATGATTCAATATTTGTGAATCACTCAACATGATACCCCACTAATCAAAACCAAGGATGAAAATCATATGATTATCTCACACAATGCAAAAAATTTCTTAGACAGGATTCAACATTAGTTCATGACAAAAACTCTCAGCAAAATAGACTTAGAAGGCGTACACCTCAATGCAATAAAGGCTATATATGACAGATGCACAGCTAATAAGTACTCAATAGTGAAGAATTGAAAACCTTCCCTAAGATCAGGAAGAAAACAAGGATTTCCACCCTTACTACTTTAATTCAACATGGTATTAGAAGTTCTAGCTGGAGATAATAAAGAAGTGAAATTATCACTATTTTCAGATGATACCATACATTTAAAAAACCCTAAAAACCCCTCTAAAGACCTATTAATATATGAATTCACTAAAGTTGCAAGATACAAAATTAGTATATAGAAATCTGTTGCATTTCTATATACTAATAATGAGCCAGCAGAAATAGAAATTAAGACAATAGTAAAATGCGTCAGAAAGACTTGCTTCCTTAGGAATAAACTTAAAGATAAGAGAAAAAAATGGAAAGACATATCATGCTTATGGATTGGAAGAATGATTTCATTAAAATGTCCATACTACTCAAAGTAATGTACAGATTCAATTTTTATCAAAATATCCAGAAATATACTCAAAAAAGACAGTCTCTTTAATAAAAGGGGCTTGGAAAACTGAACAACTACATGCTAAAGCATGAAATCAGACCACTGTTTCACAGTATATGCAAAAAAAAAAAAAAAACCTCACAATTGTAAAGACCTGAATGTGAGACATGAAACCATAAAACACCTAGAAAAAAACGGGCAGTAACCTTTTTGACATCAGCCTTCACAATGGTTTCCTAGATACGTATCCTAAAGCACAGGAAACAAAATTAAAACTAAACTATGGGTATTACACCCCCAAAATGCTTTTAGACAATAAAGGATCCTATCTACCAAACAAAAATGCAATTTACTCAATGGAAAAAAGATATCTGTGAATAAGGTCTATTTTGTCCAGTTATTGTTACCTACTTTTTCTTTACTATCTGTAAACATTTTAGGTTTGAAGTGAGTCTCTTGTAGGTACCATATAGGTGAGTTTATTTTTAATCCATTCATTCACCCATTGGCTTTCACTTGGATCATCAAGACCACTTACATTTAGAGTATTTATTGATAGGTATATATATATATATTTTTCGTTTGTTTCTGGTTGTGGTCTACATCTTGTTTTTCTTTTTCCCTTTCCTGTCTTCCCTTGTGATTAATGACTTTCTTAAATGTTATGTTTGGGTTCTTTTTTCTTTAATTTTGATTTATTGTAGGATTTTGGTTATTATAGAGTCAAATATAATATCCCATGTATATAGCAGTCTATCTTAGGTTGATGGCCTCTTTATATTGAACGTGTTTTACTACCTGCTCTGAGCTTTATGTTTATGATGTTATATTTTACATCTTTTAAAAAATTGTAATGTTTTCATTTATTTTTGAGAGAGAGAGAGCACGAGCAGAGGATGGTCAAAGAGAGAGGGAGACAGAGAATCCGAAGCAGGCTCCAGGCTCTGAGCTAGCTGTCAGCACAGAGCTCAATGTGGGGCTCGAACCCATGAACATGAGATCATGACCTGAGCCGAAGTTGGACACTTAACCGACTGAGCCACCCAGGTGCCCTGTATTTTACATCTTTTTGTATTTTGTATCCCTGGATTAATTTTTATAAATATAGTTGATTTAACTGCTATTGTCTTTTAACTTTTATACTACTTTTTAAATGACTGATCTACTACCTTTATTGTACATTTGCTTTTACTGGTGCATTATTTCCTTTCAAAAAATTTTACTTCTACTTGTGGCCTTTTCTTTTCCACTTAAAGAAGTCCCTATAACATTTCTTGGAGACGACGTGCCAGTCCTGACTGAGGGTGTGCACAGGGTGTGGCAGGAGTTGTTAGGGAGGGGCACCTGCTTGGGTAGGTGGGCTGGCTGGGGTGAATCTGCAGAAAATGCTTCAGTGAGCCAGGCAGTACTAGGGAGGTAGATGGAAGGTGTCAGAACTGGTTCCACAATTTGCTGGCTAGTGAGGCTGTAGGAGGCATCGGCCAGCACTTCCATTCCCAGAGAAAGATCCTGTAGATCCCTTCCCTTCTGGCACGTGCCCTAAAATTATTCAATACATCTTCCTATGTACTCAGATACTTTTCACACTGTTGCTGCTTTGCTGTGTCTAATGCCCAGGGATATAGCATGCTGGCCTTTAGGGAAGGCGAAAAATAGCTACAAACAGAGAGAGAGGGAGGCAAACCATAAGAGACTCTGAAATACAGAGAACAAACTGAGGGTGGATGGCGGGGGAGGGGAGAAGGGAAACTGGGTGATGGGCATTGAAGAGGGCACTTGTTGGGATGAACAATGGGTGTTGTATGTAAGCCAATTTGACAATAAATTATATTCATCAAAAAAAAAAAAAAAGAGTAGAGACTCAGTTCCCTGTAGCCTCCAGCTCCCAGTGCTAACCACCAATTTTCAGCGCCCTGCCCGAAGTGGGCTTGCCTTCTCAGTGCAGGTCTAACCTGGGGCTCTAGCTCCTGGATTTCTGAGCGTGACTATGCCTATGACACCCCTCCCACCACGGGTGGCCCCCATGCCAGGGGTTGGATTCCCTCCCAGTCACATGTCGGCTGTATAACCTTAGCTGAGTCATCTCTGATCTTCAGTTTTTACAATCGTGGAAGGGGAACAACAATATCTGATAGCACACTTCCAAAGCCTGTTGTAAAAAAGTGAACAAGTGTGCAAATGTAATGAATCTTTGTTCATAAACTCAGATGTGCAAAAATATAAAAAAACATTTATTTAAATTTGAATCTGCATCCTTCTCCCAGTGGGCTGGCAGAAAATTCAACCTCAGTCATTTTGAGTTTTCCTCCTCCTTCTACTGGTGGGAAGCTGTTCTGGCCTCACTACTCAGGCTGCTGACCGTTTGCTTACTCTTGTCAACGCTGAGACATTCCCGCTGTCTTTACTCACATTTCCCTTATTGCTGTGCTTCCCAGGGACACGGAGATGCTCGTCAGAGCCTGGCTCCTAAGCCAGGGAACATGCTCCCTGGGCGCGTATGTTTGCTCACCAACCCATCCCCATGCAACTGCTACTTCTCAGGAAGGTCAGTGCTCTCTTTTCCCCTACCTTCTCTAGAACACCCATTATTTAAAAAAAAAAAAAAGGCCTTTCAGCAAAACAAGGAAGATCTATTCAACTCAAGCATGTTTTTCTTTGCTTTCTATCCTTTAAAGCTAGCTTGAGGCAGGGGGAGCAGAAAATACAAAGGGCCTGGCTCCAGACTCAGAAAATGAAGAAGGAAAAAACAGAATTAATACAAAATTGTATGTTAATGCGTTATTTTGTATAAAGGCATTTAAAACATACACAGTCTGATACATGCCTTTGGATTCGTGGTCAGACTTCACCCCGAGTCACAGACACCTTTGTGGAGCAGTGGGTAACTAACCAGAAAAGAGGCACGTCATCCGCCATTCACAGATGCTGCTCTTTCCTGGTTGTAGTTCATATCACGGTCATTACATTGTGGATTTCATCTTTGAAGAGGCCTCCAGAGCCAGTATAGATCACTGAGTCTTTGATTAAACCCTGGTAAGGCCTAATAGTCTGGAATGTTTCATTATTTTCTTGGCAGGCTGAGTGGGTTATTTTTTAGCAGGCTACAGAAAGCAGAAATTGGGAAAAGGTGTGTGCCCCTGGCTGGGGATTGACAAGCAGGGGGCCCATTATGCTGTCTTTAAGAAGAGTATGTCCACCAGTAAGCTTTGCTTTTTTTGTGTCTTGGAGTCTCAGCTCCATTTTTCCACCTACCCAACCTATCCCATAAATGTCCATCAAAATGGGCATGCAGTAATAACTTCTGCTCATTTAGTGCTTACTCTGTGCCAATCTTTGTATTTAGAACTTAAAGGGGCCTCTATTATTGGTACTGGGTTGAATTCTGTTCTCCCCCAAAACTGTGTTCCCTAAAAAGATGTATCCAAGTCCTTATTCCTCATGCCTGTAGGTCCTTGCAGATGTGTCATAGGTTGAATACTATCATCCCAAAGTTCACATACACCCCAAACACAGAGAGCAAGTAGGTTCTACCAAGAAGGACCCATGCCACCACAAGCCAACATATGGCCATCAGAAGCTACCAGATACTTCAAGAGGCAAGGAAGGATTCTCTTCTAGAGGTTTTGGAGGGAGCATGTCCCTACAGACACCTTGATTACAGACTTCTGGTGACTTCCAAAAGTGAGACACTTGCAAAATTGTCTGAGAATAAATTTCTGTTTTAAGCCACTTGCTTGGTTGTACTTTGTTACCTAGCATCCCTAGGAAACCAAAATAAGACACAATTAAGTTAGAGCCTTGAGACAAGATTATGCTCAATTTAGAGTGAATCATAAATCCGTCAGGACTGGTGTCCTCATAAGAGAAAAGAAAGTAGATCGCAGACACACAAACATGGTGGAGAAAGCCATGCGAACACAGGGGCAGAGATCAGAGTCATGTGTATAGAATCCAAAAAAAACACCAAGATTTGCAGACAACCAACAAAAGCTGGGGAAGAGACTTGGAATGGATTCTCCCTTAGGGCCAATCTTGTCAATACCTTGATGAAGGACTTCTGGCTTCCAGAACTGTGGGATAATGCATTTCTGTTGTTTGAAGCCACCAAGATTATGGGAATTTGTTACAGCAGCTCTAGGAAACTAATATAACAATTTAATCCTGACAGTAACCTTATGACAAGTAATATCATCCTCATTTCACTGAAAAGGAGACTAAAGAGAACAGTGGTTAAGTAGCTTGTCAGCATCACACGAATTTCAAGTGCACAGCCAGAATTCAAACTCAAGGTTTAAGCCTAGCTCTTCTCAATTCTGAGCCCACACACTTCACCCTTTGACCAAATCAGTTTTCTGTATTTAGTAAGGGACTATTTCTTTACCCAGAAAACCAGTAAAAATAAATAAAACAGTCCATTTTTTTAAAAACATGTATAAGAGAAATGAAAAGAATAGACTCTACTTCCTTTCTTAGCATCCATTTAACTAACATTGATGTGGTGCCTATTTTGTCCAGGGACTGTGCTAGATTCTAAAGAGACAAAGGGAGGAAAGAGGCAGGTCCTATCTCTAAGGCATTAACTACTGACTAAATGAGAAAACTAGTGACTTCCAGAATGATGTGGAGGCCTTGAGAGGCACGCATCATCCTGGGCAGTGGTCTACAAGTAATACGTCCAAAAGGGAGTTCTGTCTTGAAATGTGAAAGGGATTTAGTCATCAAGAAAGAAGTGGAAAAGGGCAAGGGATATAGTGGGGCAGGGAAAAGTGGGGCATTTTCAATGGAAAGCACACATGTACAAAGATGAGAGGTGGCAAGTATTATGGCCCATTTATGATGTAGGTTTCCTTGTGGCCAGAGCATAAGCTACAAACAGAGACAGCAAGGAGCCAACTCTATGATAAGCCTGACTGCCATGATGAAATGAACTCTCAAAAGAGAAATGCTAGGGAAAGACATAGGGAAGGCACCATTTCAGTGAGATACCATCTTTCAGCAAATAGTATCTGTCTTACAGATCCTTTGAGCTAAAAGACCAAAGTTTTGATGGCATACTAAAATAGTCCTCTTTTAAACCTGAACTTTATTAGTATCTGTCAATGAAAAATTGCATCAGACAAGTGCAACGGGCAAGGAAGACTTTATTCAAAATTATTGGAGGAGGGGAGAGAGGGAGGGAGAGGGAGAGGCAATGAATTCCACTCTTCTGAAACAAAAGGCAGAAGAGTTTTCAAAGTGGAATAGTGAGCTAGAGGAAAAGTGCTGGCTGGATATTGGGGAGAATTTGGTCAGTGATGAGGCCATGAGTGTTTGCCAATTGGTGGTTATCAAAATAAAAGTCCTATCACCCTACAGAGACTGGGATACAGTAGGATCTCCTTATATAATTCCATTTCAAAGGGATAACTCCTGCTTGTCAAGAAAAACATTCCTGGGATGTAAAACTGGCAAGAGGCTGGGAGAAGATTTACATCTCAAAGAGGCAGTGAAAGGATTTATAAATGAAAGTTTTCTAAAGTAAATGCCTAAGAAAAATGTGGGTCAGGCCCATGGTTAGGAAGCAGCCTGTCCAAAGTTAGTCAAATTGAGGGGAACTTTAAGGCTTTCTTGGTCATATGGAACCAATGTGATGTTTTTGGTTTTAAACAAACAAAACACCAATCAGTTTAACTCATGGCAATTAGAGTGACCAAAAAAGCCTGGGTTTTGTCAATAAGAAAATCTAGATTTATTATCTCCAAACTTCAACTACTGACTATGGAGACATAACTGAATCTCATGGATCCTGTTTTCTCATCTATAAAACAGAGGACATATTTTGTACACATTTTGTAGGGTTGCTTTGACTTACAAGTCATGCACATATATTTAATAAATGCTATATTTTGTAATTTTTCTATTACATGAATATTTGGCCAATTTAGGTAAGTGGTTGATGGAGATTTCTAATCTCTAACCAGTTGAACAGCCTATGGGGTATTATATTTGTCAAATGAAAGTGCAGTCTAGATTTCTTTCCTGTGATATTTTGGATATGAAGGCATTTAAAAGCACAAAGCCAGAGAGACAAGGACCTAGAGAAAGTGTTTATTCACTGGGGACAATGTCTTCTGTTCATTGTTCAGTTTAGGGTTTTCTTTAGCCATGCTACAAGCAGGAGTTGGTCTACAAGGTTTAGTGAGAAGCCACACAGAGACACTTATTTATGTACATGAAAAGCCCCCAAGAGAACAAAAGTCAGGATTCTACCAAAACTGTTGGTATAAAAGTACGCAAACTGGTACAGCCACTGTGGAAACCCATATGGAAGTTCCTCAAAAAAAACGGAACTATCCCATGATTCAGTACTCATACTCCTGGGTATTTACTCAAAGAATACAAAAACACTTCTCAAAAAGATAGATTCACACCCTATGTTTATAGCAGCATTGTTTATAATAGCCAAGATACGGAAGCAGCCTAAGTGTCCGTTGATAGAGGAACGGATAAAAAGATCTGGTGTATATAAGATGGAATATTATGCAGCCATAGAAGAATGAAATCTTGCCATTTGCAATGACATAGATAGAGCTACAGAGTATGATGCTAAGGAAAATAAGTCAATCAGAGATGGACAAATACCATATTTCATTCATGTGGAATTTAAGAAACAAAACAAATGAACAAAGAGAAAGACAAACTAAAAAACACACACTTAACTGTCGAGAACAAACTGACAGTTATCATAGGGCCAGTGGGTGAAATAGGAGATAAGGAATAAGAATACACATATGATGAGCACTGAGTAACGCACAGAACTGCTGAATCACTAAACTCTATACCTGAAAGTAATATAATAATGTATGTTAAGGATACTGAAATTAAAATAAAAAATAACAACAACCAACTATGTGGCTTCTTGATGTCTCACTTCCAAATTTTATCTGTATTGTTTTGATACCCAAAACAGATCCACTGAAATCAGTCAGGACAGTACATCCATTTGAAATAATGTATTCCAATTGCATCACAAGTTTCAATGCAGTTCTTTTTTCCTAAGGAGAATTTGCAAAGCATAAGCAAGAAGAACAATTAGAGATTCAGAAAACAGTCCGCATGGTGCCCTCAATGGCATCTAAGTCCCCGAGGGCCACATTTTCCTTTCCAATCTTTAAACTCCAGTCCCTTTTACTCATATGCCTTCAGCTCTTTTCATTTTAACGGACTGACAATTTCATATCTTAAAATACACATCTCTTGAAGATACAACTGTCTGCTCTGCTTCGAATATTTTCATTACATTTTATTACAAGCTTGGTTCAAGAGAAGTTTTATACCTAATTTGGAGGACCTGCCCTGTCAGTTTCATTTTCCTTCATGACTGTTATTAGGCTAATTTGATTCAACTCTGAGTTGTTCTTTGCAAATCCAAAGCACTCTGTTATTCCTCTTACTTTAAAAAAAAATTCTTTTCATAGCATATGAGCTGTACTCCAGCCTTCCCATTCTTATATCTGCAGAATCTCACTTACCTTCAGCTATATAATGTCTAGTTCCTCTAGTTAATGTGTCAGTAGTACTAAGATCAAGAAAACATCCCTGAGCTCAAGAAGATCATACTTCAATGGTGGAGGCTACTATGAAAATAAATGTAAGGCATTGGTAGGAATGCAATAATGGAACTATGTTCAAAGCACTCTGGGAGCACTGTCATGTGGAGAGAAATCGTTTTATAAATTGGGTGCTATTAAAACTACATTAAAGCAAGAGGCACTTAATAGAACATTCATAATGAATATTTTAATAAATGAACTAATGAATTTAAAAATTATAAAAAATATAAATATAAATCTTAGATTTGCTTGAGCTGTATTATTAATCTTCTCAAAAATATATTCCTTTAAAGAGCCTACCTGTTTAAAAAATAATTTCCATAATCAAGTTTCACAAGCAAAGCATATTTCATAGGTGGCATGTGACTGCACGGTGTACATTAGTATATTAAAGATTCCTAAAAGTTGAAATGCTTTAACTTTAGTAACTCAGCATTTTTTAACTTCCTGACCACTGAAACTTGTTTTCTGTAACAGCTATTATCCCAAGAACTAGTGTTCTAAAGAATACACTATGAAATATATTCTTTTACATAACTACTCAACTTGAAAGCCACTGGAAAAATGTCAGACCAGTCCAGGCAAACCAAACACAGTGAGTTTTAATGCCTTAATAAAGCACCTCCCAACATCACAAAACACAATAAAAGTACTTTATCATTACCAAAGAGACAAAAAAGTCACTAACTGCCTTACCAACCAGATAGAGTTACTATTAAGATTATATACTTCTTTTCAGTCGTTTGCTCTTACACTTTGAAATCTAAATATAATAAAGCATATGCAAATTTTAATATACTAATTTTTGTGTCTTTTGAACTGATTATAAAAATAACCTATTATAGTGGAGCAAAAGAGGTTTAGAAAATAAAAATCATATGGAAGAGGGGGTCCCAAGATGGTGCTATGGCAATATTTTGAATTCATCTTCTCCTATGGACACACCAAATCTACACCTACATATAGAGTAATTGCTACTGAAGAACAACAGAAAGCTGATTGAAAGGCTTTTCTATCGTAAAGGACAGAGGGACCAAATGGAGAATGAATTGGAGGTGTTTTTCCCTCAAAACTGGAAAAGGTCAATGTTTTACTCATTTCATAGAAGCAAACACAAAAAGTCAAACACAATGAAAAAAACAGAGAAGTCTGATCCAAACAAAAGAGCAAGACAAATCTTCAGGAAAAAGAACTGAATGAAAAAGAGATAAGCAATCTATGTGATAACGTGTGTGCGAAGTAATGGTTATAAAAAGGCTACTGGACTTGAGGAAAGAGAGGATGAACTCAGTGTAAGAACTTCAACAAAGAGGTAGAAAATGTAAAAACAAAACAAACGAAACCCAGTAAGAGTTGGAGAATACCACTCATGGAAACTACAAACCCCAAACCTGTAATAGATAGACAAAAAAATAAAAAGCTAAACATACACTACAAAACTCACCAGTCACAAAGAAATGGAGCAAGAAGAAGTAGAGAGGAACTACAAAAACAACCAGAAAACAGTGGACAAATTGGCAAGAAGTCCATACCTATCAATAATTACTTTAAATGTAAATGGCCTAAAAGCTCTACTCAAAAGATAAAGGGTAACAGACTGGATTAAAAAATCAAAAAACAAAAAAATGAGTCCTATCTATGTGCTGCCTATAAGAAATTCACAGCAGATGTAAAGACACAAATAGCTGAGAGTGAAGGAATGAGGAAAAACAGTTATGCATTTGGAGGCAAACAATAATGAAAACAACCTAGCATAGCAATACTTACCTCAGACAAAATAGACTTTAAAGAAAGACTGTGGCAAGAGACAAAGAAGGTCACTGTATAATGATAAAGGGATTAATCCTACAAGAGGATGTAACAATTGTAAATATCTATCTAAATATGTGAGCAAAGAGTGATGGATATAAAAAGAGGAATTGATGGTAATACAGTAACAGTGGGGAACATTAACACCCAACTGACATCGATGAATAGATCTTCCAGGAAAAAATTAATAGGACATGATCTCTGTTAAAGAGATTTAGATCAGATGGACATCAGAGATACATACAGAACATTCCATCCTAAAATAACAGAATACACATTGTTTTTCAGTGGAGGAACATTCTCCAGAAGAGAGAATATGTTAGATCACAAACCAAGTTTTTGAGTGCATGAAAAACATTCTCCAGAAGAAAGAACATGTTGGATCACAAACCAAGTCTCAATACATTTAAGAAGATTTAAGTCATACTATGCACGTCTTCTCATCACAGTTGTTAAGCAATTAGAGATCAATCACAAGGAAAAAATTAAAAAAAGGAAAAAACACAAACATACAGAGATTAAACAACATAATACTAAAAAACCAATTGGTCAATGAAAAAATAAAAGAAGAAATAAAAAATACTTATAGAGAAATTAAAATGTAAATAAACAGGTTTAAAATCTTTGGGATACAGTGAAAGCTGTTCAAAGAGGTAAGTTCATAGCAATACTAGCTTACGGGAAGAAAGAGGAAAAATTTCAAATGAACTATCTAACCTCACACTTGAAGGAAAAAAAAGAAAGCAATAACAAACACCCAAATTATAAATGATAAAGATCAGGGTGGAAATAAATGCAATACATACTTTAAAAAAATACTAGAAAGGATCAATAAAACCAAGGGATGGGTCTTTGAAAAAATTTTATAAACCTTAACTAGACTCATCAAGAAAAAAGAAGACACAAATAATAACACAAACAAAAGAGAAGAAGTAATAACCAACACCACAGAACTACAAAGGATTGTAAAAGATGACTATGAAAAACTATATGTTAGCAAATTAGACAACATAGAAAAACTGGATAAATTCCTAGAAACATACACTCTTCCAAACTGAATCAGGAGAGAACAATTACTAGTATCAAACTTAAAACAGTAATCAAAAAAAATCCCAACAAACAAAGTCCAGGACCATAGGGATTCACAGGTGAATTTTATCAAACATTTAATCAGAGTTAACACCTACTCTCTTCAGACTATTCCAAAAAAAAAAAAAAAAAAAAAAAAAAAAAAGTAAGGAAACCTTCCAAACACATTCTATGAGGCCAGCATCAGTCTGATAACAAAAATGAAAAGAGTTACTGCAGAAAAACAAAAACAAAAAACAGGCTGATGTTTGATGAACATAAATACAAAAATCCTTAACCAAATACTAGCAAATGCCATTTAATAATACATTAAAAGGATTGTTCACCATGGTCAAGTAGAATTTATTCTAGGCATGCAAGAATGGTTCAATATTTGCATATCAATCAATGTGATACATATCAACAAAACAAAGGATAAATATCATATTATCATCTCCACAGATGCAGAAAAGGCATTTGACAAAATTCAACTTTCATTCATGAAAAAAACTCTCAATAAAGTGGGTTTAGAGAGAACATATCCCAACATCACAGATGACATGTATGAACACATAGCTAACATTATACTTAAGGGTGAAAAACTAAAAGCTTTTCCTCTAAGATCAGGAACAAGATAAGGATGTCCACTCATGCCTTTTTTATTCAACATAGTACTGGATGTCATAGCCACAACAATCACACAGGAAATAAAAGGCATCCAGATTGGTAAGGAAGAATTAAAACTCAGTATTTGCAGATGACATGATACTAGATATAGAAAATCCTGAAGGCTACACCAAAAAACTACTAGAGCTAATTAAGTAAAGTTGTAGGATACAAAATTAATACACACAAATAAGTGTGTTTCTATATAATAAAGATGAAGTAGCAGAAAGAGAAATTTTGGAAAATGATTATATTTACAATTACACCAAAAAGAATAAAATACCTAGAATAAACTTAACCAAGGAAATGACACACCTGTACTCTGAAAACTATAAAATACTGATGAAAGAAAATGAAGACAACACAAACAAATGGAAAGATATTCCATGCTCATGGACTGGAAGAATGAATATTGTTTAAATGTTCACACTACCCACAGCAATCTACAGATTCAATGCAAACACTAATACACTAGCAAAGCATTTTTAATAGAACTGGAAGAAATCATCCAAATCTTTGTATGGAGACACTAAAGACCTAGATGCCAAAGCAAACCTGAGAAAGAAAAACAAAGTTGGAGGCGCCACAATCTCAGATGTCAAGATATCCCTACCAAGCTGCAATACGGTACTATCATGAAACTAGACACATAGGTCAACAGAACAAAATAGAGAGCCCAGAAATACATGCACACTTACACGGTCAATTAATGTATAACACAGGAAACAAGAATATAGAAAGGAGAAAAGAGAGTGTCTTAAATAATACTGTTGGGAAAACTGAACAGCTACATACAAAAGAGTGATACTAGACCTCTTTCTTATATCATACACAAAAATTACTCAAAATGGATGGATTAAACACCTAAATGTGAACACAAAACCATAAAACTCCTGGAAGAAAACATAGGCAGTAAATTCCTTGACATTGGGCATTGCAACTGATTTTCTAGATATGTCTTCTCAGGCCAGGAAAACCAAAGTAAAAATAAACTATTGGGACTATGCCGAGATAAAAAGCTTTTGTATAGTGAAGGAGACCAACAAAACTAAAGAGGCAATCTACTGAATGGGAAAATATATTTGAAAATAATATATCGAATAAAGGGTTAATATCCAAAAATATATACAGAACACATATAACTCGACACTAAAAGCAAATAATCTGATTAAAAAATGAGCAGAGAGCCTGAATAGACATTTGTCTAAAGAAGACTTACAGATGGCCAACAGACAAGGGAAAAGATGCTCAACATCAGTAACTATCAGGGAAATACAAATCAAAACCACAACGAGATGTCCACCTTATTCCTGGCAGAATGGCTAAAATAAAAAAAGACAAGAAATGACAAGTATTGGTGAAAATGTGGACAAAGGGGGATTCTCATGCACTGTTGGTGGGAATGTAAATTGGTGCAGGCACTGTGGTAAACAGTACAGGCGTTCCTCAAAAAATTAAAAATTGAAATACTACATAGCCCAGTAATTCTACTACTGAGTATTTAATAAAGGAAAATAAAAACACTTAATTCAAAAAGAAAAATTTATTGTATTTATTTTAGAATTATTCACAATAGGCAAGATATAGAAATAATCCAAGTCATCACTTCCACTGATGGATGAATGGATTAAGATGTGGTGTGTGTACACACACACACATGCATACACACACACACACACACACACACACACACACACACACACACACACACACTGGAATATTAGCCATAAAAAAGAGTGAGATCTTGCCATTTGCAACAACAGGAAACATGGGTGGATCTAGAGTGAAATAAGTCAGAGAAAGAAATACCGTATAATTTCACTTATATTTGGAATCTAAAAAGCTAAACAAATTAATAAGCAAACTAAAAGGCAGAAACATCCATAAATATAGAAATCAATGGTTGACAGGGAGTAACGGGCGAGGGGATGGACCCAATTGGTAATGGCGAAGTGGGAAGTACCGACTCCCAGTCATAGAGTGAATAAGTCATGAGGACAACAGGAACAGCATAGGAAATATAATCGATGGTACTGTAATAATGTATGGTGACAGACGGTAGCTATAATTGTGAGTACAGCATAACATATAAACATAACACTGTCGAATCACTGTGTTGTACACCTAAACTAATGTAACATGGTGTATCAACTAGACTTCAGTAAAAACAAGGGGGAACAAAAAGAGAAAACTGAAGTAAAATCAGAAATGAAAGAGAGGTTAAAATGGACACCACTGAAATACTAAGGATTCTAAGAAGAATACTATGAACAATTACATGCTCACTAATTGAACAACCAGGAAGAAATGGATGCATTCCTAGAAATATACAATCTTCTACGACCGAATCAGAAAGAAATAGAAAATATGAGCAGAATTCTTACTAGTAATGAAATTGAATTGGTAAACTCCCAACAAATTAACATAACACTGTATGTTAATTATATTTGAATTAAAAAAAAAAAAAAACCTTTCAGCAAACAAAAGCCTAGGACCAGATGGCTTCATAGGTGAATACCATCAAACATTAAAGAAGAGTTAATACCTGTCCTTTCAATCTACTCCAAAAAAATGGAAGTGGAAGGAATGCTTCATAGTCAATTCTAGGAGTCAAGCTTCTCCCCGAGAGCAAAACTAGAGAAAGACACCATAAAAGAAATGTGTACACCAATATCTGATCAATACATGCAAAAACCTTCAACAAAGTATTAGGAAATGAAATTTAATGACAGGAGAGGATAGGCAAAATAGGTGAAAGAGGTTAAGAGGTACAAAATTTCAGGCATAAAATGAGTAAATCACAGAGATGAAAATTACAGCACAGGAATACAGTCTTTAAGACTGTAGTAACTTCGGATGGTGACAGATGGTGAGAACATCTAACGTGGTAAGCGGTGAGTAATGTATAGAATTGTCAAAACACAATGTTGCACACCTGAAACTAATATACCCTTGTAATGTTACCTTAAATTAGAAAAAATTAACTAGAAAAAATTATGTGATAGCCCCTCATCTATATTTAAGTCATACCTACAATTAATTGTTAGTTAAAAAATGATTCTAGATAAAATTTAGAAAGGGATGAAGGCTTGATTACGCTCTAAATCACTTTGATATATACTCACGAGCTCTAACTAGGTGTGTAAAACATGGTGACAATTATAAGTATCTGATGTTTCTCTACGGAGTGAAGGGCTGATGCCCCTTCTAGTGAAGATTTCTGACAGTTAACATATTCCCTAAGGCCTGATCTAAGAAGCTGCAGTTGAACCACTGGACAACTCTTATATCTTAGTTTCCCTGCTTATATGGTTCAGAAGTATTCCATTTAAGAGCAAGTCCCTGTGTGCCTTTTGGTTTTCTTCTCCAAGGTCCAGTAATCTATACTCACCTGCATGGGGCTATCAGTTAGCGGGGCAACTTAATTGTATTGCTTCTCTGAAATTAGCATCACTGTACCATGAACAATTCCTGAGCAGCACTTCCATTTGCTACTGTAGCTAAATTTCTCTCCCTGGCCACATTTCACAGTCTTGCCTAGACTCTTCTGGTTTTTAATTTGCTCGACGGGTTGGCCAGCATAATTTACGGGGCCAGGGGCTGGCTAGCTGTGGTTTAAGGCTACTCAGACCCCAGCTTCCAGGCTTGGTGACTCCACTAGTCCATACATTCCCTGATGTCCTCTTCATTTCCACATTTCCCTGTTTGTGTAAACAAAGTCAGAGTTAACTGAGTTACACACTAATCCCTTTGCTGCTGTGTGGGAAGTAGAATGAGAGCCTGTAACCGTTTGGAAAAACAAAAACCAAAACCCAACAACAAAACATTGCTTGGAAAAAAAATGAGGCCAAAGGGATTCTAATGATCAAGTATTCAGGCTCTTTTCATCTGGACTTTAACTTTTGGGGAATGTAAGAGTGTCACACAGAGAACATGTTAAGTGAGAAGGTAGCTAGGTAATACGGCAGGGTTTCTAGGGCAATCAAAATGGGAAAACTCGGGTCGAATCCGGATGATTCGTGTGGACCAGCAATAAGAACATCACTTCTAATACTACACATTTTGTTGTCCTGCTGAGGGGAAAATGCCACATCCCTTCCTCTTTTAGGTGAAATCGCTGACCTTCTTGTATGAGCGAGCTGACAACCATTCAGGACCTTATAAATCCAGTAGCTGGTCAGCACATTTTCTACAGCTCATTTCTACATTTATAACAATTTTGCCAGGTTGACAGAAAGGAAATTCGGAGATAATAAGGTAATTAATAAACATAATATGACATTATATTACTTGTGTATTATATAACATATACTTATAATATTTATCATATTAATAAATGAAAATTTTCAGGTACAGTAACTGACAGACCCTGATTTGGAGGGAGTCTTTACATCTCTGAATTCCATATGCTTCCCAGTGGAGTAGCTTTGTTTTTGTTTCATTTTGGTTTGTAAACTTTCTGAGGACCTCACGAGAGCTCTGAATCTTGAGCATGGAAGATTGCACCTAGAACAACATTTTTCTTGGGTTTTATGGCCTCCAATGGTCAAGAACCCTTTCATTTTGCAACTATTCTTTCTGCCAAAAGAGCGGGGTACTCAAAGTGCAGAAGAATATCAACTCTGCTGTTTGGAGATACATGAGCTGCTTCTCTAACAAAAGTAATTCCCAATCAGGAATGAATAAAGGAGATGAGGGGGGCTGGGGTCAGCCTGTCTTTTGTAGCCCTGACATATGCACCCCAAGTCTCCCCAGGGACTGCTGATGTAAGGGGCTTGGTTACTGTTGGCACTGGGTCTCTGAGTGCCTGGGTGCCAAAACACAAAAATTCATGTTGCAAGTTCCTATCACGATGAATAAAACATTTGGCTAAATCAAAAGTATCTGCTAGTGTATTTTCCTTTAAGAAGCACTGCATATTGATGCACTTTTTTGATTACTACCTACTTCAGAAAGGTAGGTGCAAATAGGCTTTACACAGTAGTTTTTATTCTTGATATATCTGTCCTCCTTTTTTTTTCTACTTAAAAGGTCATGAAAGGTGTATGTGGCCAGTCTTACCACACTCCATATGGATAATGAAAAGCAGTTGTCTTTCCCTGTACGTCATGATTCATGTTCTAGCTCTGTCCTCTTTAATTTGGGAAGGGGTGAACTTGCTCAGGCAACTGAGAACAAGCAGGTCATACAAACACGTAGGTATCTGAAGGGGACCTTCATTATCCAGATGCACTGGAGAAGTACAGGTGATTTCTGGCAACGCTGGTTGTGTGACTGCAGACTTGACTGCACAGGAAGTAAAGAGAACCCATCCTCACTCTGAATGTAAGTTATTCATGAACTTGGGGATGAAAGGCATGTGATGGGCTTCAGAAATATAAAATGCCTAATGTTGTCTCTGTGTCAAGGAGAAACACTTTCATCTTCATGAAAGAGAGAGCAGAAAGAGAGTGCTTTTTTTCCCCCAAAACAAACAACCCCTATAACGTTTGTATTTTCCATGACACACATAGTACAAAATTGGTTTTCTTCATTCTCTCTCTCCCAAGTCCTCTCCTCACCTCCAACCATCTTGGAATCCTAATATTGTTGAGTTAGGTTTATAGAAAGAAGAATGAGTTAAATGGGAGACAAAAATGTTCACAATGTACGTAGTGATACTTCGTTACCCATTCTAAAAAGATGTTTGCTTGCCATATTATTTGGTTTTCTCTGTCACTGGCATCAATTTTATGGAATTATCTCCTGGTAAGTAAAAATAACAAGCATTGATATTAATTGATGGTTATTCTGTCCCAGGTACTATGCTCTAAGCACATTCTTTAATTTACTGGTTGAGACAGTACTAGGAATTAGGAAATGATTTCCAATGTCCATTTTCCAGTGCAGCACATGCAAGAAGTACCAGTTCAAGCCAGTACCTCCCACTGTCTTGTTTTGTGGGTTCCAATGAAACACCCAGTTTCAATCTGGTCTTCTGCTGCTCCTTCAGCCCCTTTCAGCTGTCAGGAGAGCTGAAAAACCAGCTCCTTGTGATGTTATTCAAGGCTTTTCCTGACAGAAAAGGACATGTAAACTGCAAAACATCTGGGGATCAGAAAGGTAGGATTTTTGCTTTCCTTTGTGACTATAAAAGCCATTTTGTCATGCCTGAGTGCATTTATCCCACGTGTACAAGGGAGAGAAAACACGGTAATAGGAAGGCTTAGATTTTGCAGTACTGTACTTGCCTTTTATCTGGAACCCATATAACCTGAATGCAAATACATTCTTTCTTGCTTTGCATGTAGAAAACAGAGATCTATTTAAGGAAGTATTTTATAGGACATGAATTGAGAATAAGATGTATTTCGCTTCATCTCCCACATTTCTTCTACCTACAGGCTGTACTCTAATAGCTAATGAATGAAAGAAAATGCCAGAGAGGAGAGGGGATTTGGTAATTATCCAAACAAAAACTCTCTTATGAGAGATGGAGAAGCTGAGGCCCAAAGGGTTGGAGGGATGAGGTAGCTGTACACTCCGTGGAGCTGGTTAGTGATGGGCCCAGTAACTCTTCTAGCTGCTGCTTCTTAGACTCCATGATAGCTTACTGAGCTTACTCACAGTGGCCCCTTCTCCCAACAAGACTGTCTCCTCTAATTTCTTCCCCTTTCATCCTTTCTGATTCCTTTAAAGGCTCTATAAACTGATGAATCCCGAGTGATTTCTCCAGCCCAAATTTCATTAGCCTATTAGATTTCTTCACATGAATGCTTTGATGCCTTCAATTCAACTTGTCTTCCCAGTTCTTTTTTAAGGCAGTTTCTCCTGTGTTTCCATAGCACTCAGATCTCTCCATCAGAGTACTTATAATACTATATTTGTCAGTGCGCTCGTCTGTATATAGCATAGATACCAAGCCCATGGTAGAAGTCGCTATGTTTGGTTCACTGTTTTATCCCTAGCACTTCGCATAATACTGCACAAATGGTAGAATGATCACAGAGTGCTCAGTCGGACAGTGCTGACCTATCCTGGGTTCCTCAGAAGGCAGAGACTGATGGAGGCAAAGGATAATTGCTACTGTCTTGTGAGGGAGTGTGAGCCCCTGGACTTCTTACATAACTGAAAACCAGCAGGAACTCTGGTGTGTGACTGCAGATTTGACTCCACAGGAAGTCAAGAGAAACACCCTTCCCTTCTACCTAAGTTACTCACTGACTAAGGGTCAGGGGTGGTTAAGCACAGAAAGAGAGGAAGCCAATGCACAGATGTATTACCAATCGGGCCACCCAAGAAGCTCTTGACAATAGTTTCAGGGAGAGAAAAGGGAAAGACTTTATCCAACTGGCTTCTCTCTCCCAGCGATGATAGATTTAACTCATAAAGCATTAACATTTCTTTACTTCCAGGTTACTATTGGTGGGGGGATGTCAAGTGGGGTTCTATGACTTGTTACCCCTCATAGTCAACAGGGTAACTCTGGGAAAGAAGGTGAGAGGCGAGCAGAATGCCATATGCGGTGATGTTCAAATTAGTTCTCAGGGCTTATCCTGGACCCTCTCTCTCGTTTCAGAAGTTCCTCACCTGCAGTAAGTCAACATAATTATCACAACATCTCTAAAATATATTCTTTTATCTCTTTCTCCATTGCTGTCTTTTTTTTTTAATTTTAGAATCTCTATTCCTCACTTACGTTTATGCCATAATCTTACTTGATCTTTCTTCTCCCGTCTTGCCCCACTGTAAATGATTTCTCTGATTCTAATCCTTCAGTGATGCATCATTCCTATCAAGATAAATCTCATGAACATGACTAGTAAGAAATTTCAGGTTCTGATTCATTGCACTTGACCAGTCACATCTGTTTCCTATTTCTTCCAGTCCACACCAGGACCATTAAACTTTGGCCATACTGAATGCCTTCCAGTCTCTGTTGTGGTTATGCTCCCTCACAGCCCTGGGGCTGGCAGGTTGCTTCCCTTCCTTGGAACACTGGTCTTTGTCCAACTAGTTTCTCTTCATCCTTTGAAACTCAACTCAGGTATCTGACCCTCTAGAAATCCTGCCCTAACATCTCTGCTCTAGACCTGTGATTCTCAAAATTCTGAGTGTTGGAATCACCTGGAGGGCTCGTAGAAACACAGATGGCTGGGCCCCACCCCCAGAGTTTCTGATTCAATAGTAGGGGTGAGGTGGGCCTTGAAAACGTGCATGTTCAACAAATGCCACGTGATGCTGATGCTGCTGGTTCAGAGCCACACTTGGAGAATCACAGCTCTGAAGAAGCACCTGTATTTTTCTCTTGCATAGCATTTTACACAACTTCTACAGTAGTTTGTTTACTGGTTTCTTTCCTCAATCAGCATGTATTCATTGGAGGGCAAGAGCGATGTCTTATTCATCTCTGTAATAAGGCACTTGGCACTGCGCCTGGCACATGGATGTTACATTAGTGGAGGAAAAAGGAAAAGGTAGGAAGGAAGAAAGACTTTTTAATAAGACTGGAAGAGGGAGAAAATTAGACACAGGAGTCTTCAGAAAACACACACAGACCACTGTGCTATATTTTTGACACTACAGAACCGGTGTATTCTATTAAATCCTGTGGAATGGAGCCGGTGCAAAGTCATGGCTATAGCAGGATGGGCTCTGACATCACACAGTCCTATTTTAACTTCTAGTCCAATTTGTGATATCAGGCCTGTTATTTAATCCCTCTCTAAAATTTAGTTTTTACACTCATAAAATAGGAATAATAAAAATGCTTCTTAATTGGATTGTTCTATTTAACTAAGGTGATACATGGTTCTTTAGTAGTCCTTAGTTCTTAACATATTTGAAGCACCCAATAAACGTTAACAACCATTTTATTTTCTGTTCCTTTAAATAGTTTAGTTGCAAAATGATGTGATTTTAGCAATTTAATAGACATGAGCACCAAAAAAAAAAAAAGGGAGAAGAAGAAGAATGTAAGTTAAGTTGCTTTATCTTACGAATTTTTGTGCTATACAGCATCGTGTTTATTTTAAACTCTAAATATATTTTTAGTTCAGATCATTCTTATCAAGGTAGAAGATGGATTAAGGAAGAATGTGATTTTGGTTTTGGAAGATAAGTTGTGCATTTTCTACTTGAAATTCATTTTTTAAATATTCACATCTACAAAGGGAAAAATATCTTCAAAAGGACCACTCTGCTAAAAGAGAATGTCCAATGAAATAACTTAAGGTTAGAGAGACCATTTTATCCAAAGGTCTCAAAGGACTTATCATCAGTCATTAGCCAAATACCTCTCCAAAATATCTCTGACTATGCTATGCCAATTTTATGTTATAAAATGACTGTCAAGTAAAAACTTTCAGAAGCAGGATGCTGATGCTCCCATTGGCAGGCTAGGCTGGAAGGGAAAACACTGAGAGAGAGAATGAAACTGAAAAGGAAGAATTTTTAGACACCTGTACTGAGGCGTCATCTGTAGACTTTACATGAAGACAGCCTTTCTTTCAATGACTAAAAGTACAGAGGAAATAATATTTAATCACTTGAATCATGCTCTTCCTTCTCTTTCTGTTCATTTATTCAACACTTAGAATGTAGTATGTTTAATGGCATATTATTCTCTTGCATTATCTAATTTTTCTATTTATGAAGTAAATACCATGATTATCCCCACTTACAGAGCAGACGCTTATCAAGACTTAGAAGCCTTCCTGAATTGCATGGTGGTTGGAGAACTGAGTTTTTCTAACTCCAGATGCCAGGTTCTAACCCCAGTGTTACTCTACAGAGCTGAAGGTGCATGACAGCAAAAAATTGAGAACGACTGTCTGAATGTGAATATATAATCTATTGTCTGTGCCAATTATAGAAGTTCACTTCTAATATTTATTAATTTACTTATGCATTTAAAATAGTATGCTATAAAATGACACATTAATTTGGAATATAGCTTTTTATCCCCAATGTCGTTTTTCATGCATGTATCCGATTTAAATTCTGGACATGCATCTTCTTTGCCCTTGTGAAGACTAAGTTTTGAGTTTTCTAACAGTGCTCCAGAGTGGATGAGTTTCACTTCTCTCTCGAGTGTTTGGTGTTTGTGACATAGCCCTTTTGCTATCTGTGTCTGCTGTTATAAAAATATTATGCTAAGTCACAGTGCTTATTAAATCTCAAAGCACTTTCATGCCTTCTTCCTCATTTGATTTCTAGAGCAATTCATAAGTTATGTGCTATAAATAGGATCATTTCCATTTGATAGGTGAGAACATTGAGTTCAGTGTGCTTAAGTTACCTTAAACTCATATTTATTTCCCTTTAACTCCAGGTTCAGCACTTTCTAGACACTTCATCACTTTATTGAAATACCTGGTTGAAAAGTGAATAACTAAGTCAAGTCACATATTTGTCATCATGTTGTCTAAAGAAACTTGCGATAATGGGGGTATTCTTTTGATACAGAGACACAGGACAAAGCCTAGATGGGAGTATGCCAGGGAAGCTAGAATCCATCCAGAAATTTGCCAATGTTCACAGGAAGGATCCTATGTGACATACTAGTAGCAAAATATTCATTGTCAGGCTCTTCTGATAGTGTCCCTCCCACTATTTAATATAGATATTGGTGATTATTGTACAAAATAGCTGGAATGAGAGGAAACTATGAAATACCACAATTAGGGACTATAAGATTTAGAAACAATTAACTCCTAATGATGGCATTAATGTATTCCATTAATGCTTTCACAATGCCATTGGATACCGTGATGCCAACAATGTTCCCTAAAATTTTTGTGGTCATGCATGTTTTTTCCTGTTATCTCAGTACCCCAAAGAGGTTACAACTTTTTGTGACATAGACATTGTAAAGGTGGTTCTAATACTAGTAACAAACACAAAGAGTAGAATATACATACCATATACATACCCACAGACAGATATTCCTAGCAAAGAAATGGAAAATACTCATTCTTACAACAGAGATCAAGTACTATATATGGGGCATGGCTCTTTTCTACATGCTAGGAATAGAGAAATAGATCAGACTCCTCTTTTCTCTTTAATAAATCAAGCCTAGCATGGAGTCAGACATACAAATAATAAAATACATCGTATAATATTTAATGATAAAAGTTTGCATAATTTCCAAATTCAGTAGGGAAGTATGATCTACTTGACCATACTAAGATAACTACTAAACAACAGTAAAGATGAATGTCAAATATGGGGTTATGTTAATAAAAGGGAAAATCAGAGGCAGAGGCTCTTGAAGGGGTGTTCTCAGAGGAGAGGATTTGTATGAATTATTTATGAAGAGAAAAGCCCCTGACAGGCAATAGGTAGGTTTGGTATGAGTGTGCCCAGGGTAGGATGGATGCGGTTTTTAAAAGAAGTATACCCAAGTTCAAAGGTAGTTGTTTTTTTTTTAAATGAAGGACAGTTTGAGGCCCAATTGCAATATGCCTTTGGGAAAACACTGAGCATCACAAATCCCTTATCAGACTTGCTGCCTGGTGTTATTAATGCTTCTCTTACTTCCTACAGGTTAAGAGGGTAAGAACACATTCCTACTTATAACATTTCCATGATCCTTCACCATTGCATAGTCACCTCCCCTCAAAATAGACCACACACACACACACACACACACACACACACACACACACACACATGTGCCTTTATCCCTGGGTTATATTTTCTAATATTCTTTACTTGGTGAAGATTCATCTTTTCATCTACACAGCCTATTTTGAGTTTCTCTGTTGGCATTTCTGGGCTTCAGATACATAATTTCCCTGAGCTGGTAACTCCCATGATTTTTTGCTGCAAATAGGACTTTATTTCTTCCTTGTCTACTTTTTTCCCATGTTGCCACACTGTTACTGTAGAATTTAAATCAGTAATGCATTTAGGTAGACAGTTTCTATGGAAAGTACAAATCAACATAGAATCATAGCATATCCAATTTGCTGTGCACAGTTGGTGTTTTATAAAGGGCTGTAACTGAGAAGAATTCAACTCCTGCTTTATGCTCTTTTATCACGGCAATTATCATGGAGATTAAGAGAGGCAAAACAAAACAAAGCCTTCATTTTTGGGGAGAGAAGAAAAGTGAATACCAGGGTGCTCCAGCCAGTATCAGCTCCTGCCATTCCTCTAAGAGAGCCCCCCTGCCTATGCGTGTCCCAGCTCCTGCTGTCCCACCAAGGCTGCCTGGCATGGTGCACACTGGGAAACCCCAGCTTGTGCCCACCCCAGCTCCAGTTATCTTACCAAGGCAGTCAAGGTATGAAAAATGCTAGGACACCCATGGCTTTCAACAACTTCAGCTTTAGCCATCCCACCGCAGAGCCACCTGTGACAAGCATCCCGGCCTGCACCCACTTCAGCTCCAGCTATCTCACCAGGATCTCCCCTTGTTCAGAGTGGTCCAACCTGTGCCCACCCCAGCTCTAGCCATTCACACCAGGCAGCAGTGGTGTGGAGCCCATCAGAACCAACCAGACCAGGCGCACTTCAGCTCTGCCCTGGTCCATGTCTTCTCTGGTTTCATTGTCCCTCCCTGGTAGCTCCGGTATAGAAGGCTCTGGGACCCTGCAGCATCCAACCACTCCAGCTCTAGCATCCTACCAGGGTCGTCCTAGTGCAGGGTGCCTTAGGAAGTCCAGCCCATGCCCACTACACCTCTAGCCAGCCTAAACTGCCAGGGACACAAGTCTAAATGGAGGACGCTCCTGCTCAAGGCCACTCCTTCAAGAAGGGCTGAGGTTACTGTAATTCATAGAAATAAACAATCAAATCAAACACAATGAGGAGATAGGAATAGGCTCCAAATGAAAAGGAAAAACAAACACAAGCTATAGCTTCAGAAAAAGAACTAAATAAAATGGAGATAAGTAATCTACCTGAGATAGAGTTCAAAGTAATGGTTATAAAGATCTCAGAGGACTTGAGAGAAGAGTGGATGAACTCAGTGAGAATATCAACAAAGACAGAACATATAAAAAAAGAACCAGTCAGATCATATTATAGTCAGCACCATGCCGTATTTTTATAATATGCATTAAAATAAATGCATAACTATTAATTATTTTATAAAAGGCATCTATGTTTTAACTTAAAACACTGTAACCTATTCCAATACACAATGATTTAAGTTCTAGGCTTTCCTTCCATTTCCAACTCAATCCCCATTTCATGTGGGAAACCTTCCTTCAACTAATACTTCTGCTCCTGGTTACATGATGCTTTTCAGAGTGTTGCATATTGTGTTCTTGTTGTTTCTATTAGGTTAAGCCAGGGAGAAGAATGGACAGGAATCAGACAGAGCAGCAGGAAAGAGGCTCACTGCATAAGAATCAGCAATATGCCCACTGACCCCATGTTAAAACAGAACAAAACAAAACAAAACAAAGAGCAGCAAAAAACCACCCCTGCCATATACTGAGAACATACTATGTTCCAGGTCTTGTACTCAACAGTTTGCATGCATTATGACATGATGTCTTTTAATTCCCACAATGCCCTACAGTATATAGCTTTATTAGTACATTTATTTTATAAAGGGGCAAAAAGAAGAGACAGAGATTCAATAGGCCAAACTGTTAGCAAGTTGTAGAGGCTGATTTTGGACTCTGGCAGCATGAAATCACTCTTTATCCATACTCTTACTGCTTTGCATCACTGTGTCACTTTTCCTTAATCAAGATGAGGGGTGAATAGCATATTCATTTGGTGAGGGAGTGTGCTACCAGAAACTTGGATGATTGACAACAGCACCAGATGTTAATGCTATGGATTCTTCCTCCAAGCGTGGAAACCATCCATTCTGAGATACATAGGGAATAAAGATAGTTTTGGAAAACTCCAGGTGCCAATTAACACTCTCCGCACTACTTTTTACCCAGAGACTTGCTCAGCTTCTGTCTTCTGAGATGAAGTTAAAAAAAAAAAAGGAGAATAAAATTTGCCTTCATTCTAGTTGCAACATATTTTAATTTTAAGAGATCACAGGTTAATTAAATTCATTTAAAAACAACTTTTGTGTAGTACCTTAATTAACCTTCTAGGTTTTCTTGTTATTCTGCTCCTATTCAGGTCTGTCAGTCTGCCAGGGTGAGGGTTAGAACCCTTCAGCTTCTTAGGTAGTAGGGGAGGGTGGGAAATAGCTTTTACTCCTCAGTTTGATTAGTGGAGCTCATTAGCTGTCAGATAGAAGGCACAAGGAGTCCATCAGAAGAAAACAGCAACACCAGTGACATTTATTACATGGCCAGCATTCAGAAGCTGCTTAGAAACCAATTTCCATTCTTAAAGATTCTGTCCCCAAAATGGAACTTCTCTAGATTCATAAGAAAGCCTGATCCAAATGCCAAAGAAAAGAGAAAGAAATAAGAAGGTCTCAAGATGACCGAAGCACAAAACTAGCCGCGAACATTCAAGGCAGAAATAAAGGAGAAAAGTTGTCATCTGCCTCCCTTTTTTCTAGCTGAGACTGGGGGTTATTTAGAGTTTTAGGAGAGTTGCTGCTCTTGGGTTTTCCTGAGATTTCACAAGATGAAAGGGCCTCAGAGCTATTAGGTCGATTGTCCCAACACAGTGGAAAGGCTTATTTGCCTGTTTTTTCCTGCTGGCCTGACAGGCTTCCAGACAACCAACTTGAGTGAGGGCTTGGCTTGACCACACAACAGGTGGACATTTCACACGGACAATCTCGGTGCAGTGGCCAGGCAATCCTCTGAAAGCATTTCCGCTCTTTAATAGTGTGGCCATACAACCACATGGATGGAGCTAGAAGAGTATGATGCTAAGTGAAATAAGTAGAGAAAGACAATTACCATATGATTTCACTTATACATGGAATTTAAGAAACCAAACAGATGAGCAAAAGGGAAAAAATAAGGAGGGAGACAAGCCAAGAAAAACAGTCTTAACCACAGAGAACAAACCGATGGTTAGCAGAGGAGAGGTGAGTAGGGGGAGAGGGTTAAATGGGAGATGGAGATTAAGGAAGGAGTGCACTTGGAGCGATGAACACCAGGTACTGTACGGAAGTGTTAAATCACTATGTTGTACACCAGAAATTCTCTCACACTCTATGTCAACTGGAATTTAAATAAAAACTTAGAAAAAAGGCATTTTATTTTTTAAAACTTCCAAATAGATATCAGCAAATGGTCCTTCTCCTAACTGATCTATGATTTAGATAAAGAAATGGACATCGAGTGAAATCAAATTACTTATGTAATAAATTAGTGGTAGAATCCTTTAAAATTTGTGCTTTAGTTCTCATTTGGCACCAGACCAGCTGGGAGTCCCACTTTTCTTGTCTACAGTGTGAGTGTATTAGAAGACATTTACAGTGTCTTCTGGCTTCAAAATTATATGCCTTGTTGATTATGGGTAGTTTTGTATCAGTCTTTGTTCTATTATTTTACAGTCTGATGAGCCAGGTGTTATCATCTCTCTCATTTACAGAGGATGAGGTGAGAATTGTGGAGGGACTTGCCCAAGAACACAGTGGGTGGACGCAGAAGGGCAGCCATGAACCATGGCGGCAGATACCAGATCCCGATCTTGTTTCCAAGATCCTGTCTAGCATTAAGTCTGTGATTCAAAGCTTCAATACTTGGGAGTCAACGAATTGCAGTTTTTCTAACTCCTTTAACCATTGTGCAGCCTAAGGGGATTTTAAAAAAGACAACCATTCACAACTGATTTCCTGTCCTTTCCAACCACTACTGTTCACAGAGGGAGGCAGCAGTGGAACAAAACCAGAGGTCCAAGGACCTCCCAGGGTCCCCTTGATTTCTTCTCATTTCTCTAAAGAGCAGAATTGGACCAAAAAATAGAAGAATTGCTTATATTACTCAAAAGGGATTTCGGGGCGCCTGGGTGGCTCAGTCGGTTAAGCCTCCGACTTCAGCTCAGGTCAGATCTCACGTTTGTGGGTTCGAGCCCCCGTGTTGGGCTCTGTGCTGACAGCTAGCTCAGAGCCTGGAGCCTGTTTCCGGTTCTGTGTCTCCTTCTCTCTCTGCCCCTCCCCCTCTCTTGCTCTCTCTCTCGCTCTCTCTCTCTCTCTCTCTCAAAAATAAATAAAACATTAAAAAAAAAAAAGGAATTTCAAGAATCTATCTTTACCATGAAGGAAAGAAGGGTCAAGAAGGACAATTTCCAGAAAACATACCTCAGAGCAGAGGTTTCAAAGTTTGGAAGGCATTACCATCACCTGAGGAGCTGTTAAGAATGCATATGCCTGTGTGCTATCATGGAGATTCTGATCTAATATGTGGGACTCAGGCATGTGAATTTTTATCAGGCTCTGTAAGTCATTCTGATACAATTAAATACTGTTAAAGGAAAACGGTCTTAGAGATGCTCTGGAGTTAACTGGGGCTGCTAAAATGAAATACCACCTCCTGGATGACTTATAAACAACAGAAATTTACTTATCATGGTTCTGGAGACTAAAAGTCTGAAATCAGGATGCCAGGATAGTTGGGTGAGGGTTCTCCTCTGGTGTCTAAAGATGCCAAAAGGACCAGCAATCTCTCTGGGGTCTCTTTTATGAGGCACTGATTACACTGATGAAGATCCCATCCCTATGACTTATGCACCTTCCAAAGACCCCACCTCCTAATACCATCACATTTGGGAGTAAGGATTTTGACTGTGAATTTTGTGGTGATGCAAACATTTACCCAGTAGCACCCATTGTTTTCAGAACATTCTCATGCTGTCTTTGAGGTCTTCCCGTAAATTTGTACTCTGCTAAGTCCAAACGTCACAGCATATCTATCTGGGCATTTCCTAGTCCTCTTGTACTTACCCCCACACAGAACCTTTAATTGTTTACCCCTGAATACTTTTCCCCTCCACATCTTCCCCTCCCCAATAAGGAGCATAATCAACCACCTGATTATTCAGATAAACACTGAGGACTCATCCTTGCATCACCTCACCCTGCCCAGACATTCACTTTCCTACTTTTCCTACTCTTCATGCCTTCCCCCAACTTCTTTTGTTTTTTTCTGTGTGTGTGTGTGTGAGAGAGAGAGAGAGAGAGAGAGAGAGAGAGAGAGAGAGAGTGAGAGAGAGAGAGCGAGGTGGAAGGGCAGAGGGAGAGAGGGGGTGCAGAGAGATGGAGAGAGAGAGAGAGAGAGAGACTCTTAAGTAGGTTCCATGCCCAGTGTGGAGCCCAATGCAGGGCTCTGTTTCACTAATGTGAGACCATGACATGAGCTGAAATCAAGAGTAGGTTGCTGGGCCATGCAGGTGCTACCAGAGCCACCCACAGAGCGAGAGAGAGAGAGTGAGAGAGAGAGAGAGAGAGAGAGAGAGAGAGAGAGAGCAACCTTCCTACAACTTCTAACCAATGAGGAAAACCTTTTGTTACTGTCTCCAAAATACATCTTTCATTTGTTTACTTTTCTCTACTATCATCATCCTCATCCAAGTCAACACTTTATCCCATCTGGATTTCCAAAGTCATCTTCCCACTGTTTTTCCTTCTTCCAGTTTGACCCCTCCAACTGACCTTCCATGGAGCAGCCAACAGTGTTTCAAATGTATCAGTCAGACCATACCATTTCCTTAGGTGAAAAACTCTAAAGGACTCTCATTGCTAACAGAATAAAATCCCTGACAGGCCATGGATGTATGGTGGCTAGTCCCTGCCTAGCTTCAGACAAACCAGCTTTCTGTCAGTTTATCCGTTGAGCTTTTCCCTCTGCCCAGGGATGCTCATGATCCCATCTGCCTGCAGATTTCCTCTCTGAATAATTCCTTCTGTTTCTTTAGATCTCAGTTGAACTGTTACCACCTTAGGGAGATGGTCTCTGATTTCTTGGGACATTTCCTACCTCTTAAACTCTTCCACAGGGTGTTTATATTTTCTTTCTAGCATTTGTTATTATCTAAAATTATTTGTCAATTGCCTGCTTCCTCTAATATTATGTTATTTCCATGAAGTCAGCTACTCATCTGTCTTGTATCCCAGTGCCTACCTGGCACTAAGCAAAAACTTAAATTTGTTGCACTTAAATCCAGGGTTAGTAAGTTGTTTAAATATTTCCTTGCAAAATATGCAAAAATGGGATGATATGGATAAAGCTATCATTAATTTGGAAGGTATAATTCTGGAAAAACAAAAGAGTAGATGTGTGTGTGGGTGTTATGCCTCCTTTGTCCCTTAAAATCTCACAGAGCAGAATCTTTTCAACTAAGAGAACCCATTGACACTGAGCCCGTCTAGGCTGATTATATCCAATCAGAGGGAGTATTCTGAGATAGCTCATGGCTCTCTCTCCGCTGCACAAAAGGCAACTGTTTTCCTGGTTCATGACTCAGCTCACTGTGCTCTTAGTGGCCTTCCCAGCATGGATACGGTGGATCCATAGGACATAATTAAAGGTACTTGGCTCTAGGCAATTACAAAAACAAATGATGATGAACTGCTTCATGTGCTTCTCTGCTGTGAAAGTCCTCATCTGCTATTAACTCACAAAGCATCCTGTGGTGGCAGTGAGATTGTGCTTTGAATGGTCAGAAAATGAAACTCGGTGGATTCCTCTAAAGGCTTCAGGAGGATAAGTCTCTTTGCTTAAATGTTAGACACAAATTAAGTTAAAATGCTTTCAAACAATAAAATGATACTTCTCTCCCCTAGAGCTCACATTTAAGAAATAGGTGACATACAAATCTCTTTGAAGGCTGCCACTTTGCTCTTTGAGATGCTTAAGTCAGAGGAATCCAGTAAAAAAACCCAACAGTAATTAAGAATCTTCTTTATGAAGGGAACTATTTTTTATTGGTTTTTCCTATCCCCAATGCATTTCTCCTTCATTTAGTAGACATCTTGATTTTGCTTAGGCAAGGAGTCCTTCCCATACTCTTAGTCCAAGTGATTTAGCCAGGATGATCCACCCTATGTATAAGAAAGGAAACAATTCACAAGCCAATGAGAGAGTCTCTCCCTGGCATTTTAATCTTGAGTAGAATAACTCAAAGATTGAAAATGATAGTATGTGATGGTGGGTCCAGACGAGATTTTTCTTTGGTTTCTGTTACCAAAGTTTCTAGACCTGCTGGTTACTTGTGCTTTCAGGACCTAGTTCTTAAGCTTTCTGCACACTCTTTCTCGTTTTCTTTTTTTAAACATAGGCTTTACCCCCAGCATAGAGCCAACATGGGACTTGAACTCACCACCCTGTGATCAAGACCAGACACCAAGAGTTGGATGCTTAACCAACTGACCCACTCAGGTGCCCCCAGGCTTTTCTCGTAATTGTATAGAGTTGTTCCACGTTATTAAAATTGTTCTGGTTAACTAATGACACATAGCAAACAAAATCACAGTTTGGCGGCATACCAGGACAGCGATTTCATTAAACTCGTAGTTCCTATGTCCTGAGTCAGGGTAGGACAGAGAAAAGATGGCTAGCCTCTGCTCCACCATTACTGGGCCCTCAGTTTATGTGGCCCCAGTGACTAAAGGTGGCTGGATGGTTTGAGGAGTTCCATATATCAGTATTGCTATCAGCCAGAGTCCTCATTTCTTCTCCATATCACACCTCCTGGAATATATACAATGGTTTCTTCACTCACATATCTGGTATTTTCGCAGAACTGGTTAGAATAGCTAGAGTTGGCTGACTATCTTTGTCTCTCCAGGTGATCTCTTACATGGCTAGCTGGTCTTTCTCGCAGCATATCAGTTCATAGAATAGTCACAGACTACTTATAAGCTCTGTAGGTTCCACCTTAGACTCTTGGTACATCTGCCATGAGGTGCTGGGAAAACTGAACAGGTACACACAAACGAGAAACTGGGCCACTTATATTCATCACACACAGAAATTAACTCAAAACAGAGCAAAAATCTAATTATGAGACCTGAAACCATAAAACTCCTAGACAAAAACATACACAGTAAATTCTTGGACAAGTTCTTTCTTGATCTATTTTCCTCATGCAAGTAAACAAAAGCAACAATAAACTATTGGGACTACATCAAACTAAAAGTCTTTTGCACAAAAAGGAAATAATCACCAAACAAAAAGGCAACCTATTGAATAGGAAAAGATATTTGTAAGCAAAATATCTTATATGGGTTAAATATTCATAATACATAAATAATTCATAAAATGCAACACCAAAACCAAAATAACCTAGTAAAAACATGGCCCAAGCACTCAAATTGCCATTTTTCCAAAGAAGTCATATAGCTGGCTAAGAAACACATGGAAAGAAGCTCAATATCACTAGTCATCAAGGAAATGTAAATCAAAACTTCAATGAAATGGCACCTTATACCTGACAGAATGGCTAGAATCAAGAAAATAAGAAATAACACATTTTGGCAAAGAAATAGAGAAAAGAGAACCCTTGTGTGCTACTGATGTAAACTGGCTCAGCCACTCTGGAAACCAGTAAGGAGTTTCCTCTAAAAATTAAAATTAGAAATGCCATAAAATCCAGTAATTCCACTGCTTTTTATTCAAAGAAAACAAAAAAAAACTAATTTGAAAATATATATGCACTCCCATGTTTATCACAGCATTATTTGGAATAGCCAAGATCACAAAAGAAACCTAAATGTCATCAATAGATGAATGAATAAAGAAAATATGGTACACACACACACACACACACACACACACACACACACACACAGGAATATTATTTAGCCATAAAAAAGTATGAAATCTTGGCATTTGTAATAACATGGGTGGACCTAAAGGGTATTATGCGGGTGAAATAAGTCAGAGAAAGACAAATACTATATGATTTAACTTATATGTAGATGCTAAAAAGCAAAACAAATGAACAAATGAAAGACAAACTCTTAAATACAGAGAACAAAATGGTGGTTTCCAGATGGGAGGGGTGGAGGATGGGTGAAGTAGGTGAAAATTAAAAAGTACAAACTTCTGATTATAAAATAAATAAGTCTTGGAGATGAAAAGTACAGTATAGGGAAAATTGTCAAAAATATTGTAATAATTTTGTATGGTAACAGATGGTAACTATACTTACCATGGTGAGCTTTGTGAATGTATAGAATTGTTGAATCACTATGTTGTACACCTGAAGCAAATGTACCATGGTATGTCAACTACAATGAAAAGAAAGCAGGAAAAAAAATAGGAATTGATTTCTTTTAAATGAAAAAAACCTTCATTTTCTGAAAACCTCATTTTTTACTTATTTTGCCCTAGAGCAATGAAAACCTTCTCACAGTTTGGCAGTAGTCCATTGAAGGCCTTATGGGTATCGTTTACCTCCAGGAGTGAAAGGCAAAAAATGTGGCATCCACATAGGTTGCCACAGATATTCAGAGAAAAGGTGTCAGGAAAACAGTGGTCAGGGAAGCCATCGTGGAGGAGGTAGGGAGGCAGAAAACAGGGAAGAACAGAGTACAGGATGGGGGAATAAAGAGGGTCATAGAAAGGAATTCGGACAAACATTTATGGAAAGTTTGCTAATGCCAGTTTTTGATATGGCATTTCACTTAATCTTCACAGCAGAACAGTGATGTGAGAATATATGATGTGAGTCCCATTTAAAGATGAAGAAGGTCAGAAAGTTTGAAAAATTTGGTCCAAGACCCTGCTCTGGTCAGTAGCTGGATCAGATCTTGGATCATGTTTGGAGCGTAGCCAAAGTGTTACTCCACTGCATCATAGGGTCTTGGAAGTGAGTTAAGCATCCAAACATGAATTGGACTGAATTAATTGGATGCCTGATGTACATCAGTTGAGCATTTACTCAGTCTTCTAGAAACAGAGATTATAATATTGAGAGAGACAGACATGTTCATCTCCAGGGAATTTGTAGTCTGGCATAGAAGACAAAAGGTAGACAAGCATTTAAAAGATACTGTGATGAGTACCAGTGAAGCATTTGAGGTCAGAATACAGAATTCTTCTGGAGCTAATGAGAGACTAATCTGGTTCAGAAGAGTCACTAAAGCCTTCCCTGAAGAAAAAAATAGAGAGAGAGAGAGAAAGAGAGATTAACAAGGTGAAGACAGAATGTGTTGGATGGAGATGGATGGGGACTTTCCCTGCAGACATGGGGCACCCTGGAAGGAAGAGGCAGCAAGGTACCTTTGAGGAACTGTGTGCAATTCAATACGGCTAGAGTTTAGGGTTCAAGAGCCTTGGCTGGCTGCACAGCAAAATGGAGAGTTAGTCAAGGGTGGCTGGTGACTGGCTCATTATGGAACCAACACTTTTCCATTGTATCTAACACAAAAAGTGGAAAGTGTGCTATTGTTTGTGCTGTTGCTATACTGACTCCTTTTCACAGCCCACAAAGCAACAATGGATGCCAAAAATAATATTTTTTAGCTTCTGTCACCTCACTCTGAATTTCCCACACATACTTAAGAGAAAATGTGAGTCACCAGAGTCATTAGAAAGCTTGTAAGTATATTTGAAAAACTCTGAGAAGATCTGGTCATCCTTATATCTGTCTCAGAAAGATTTTTGAAAAAATATTTTAATGTTTGCATGACCTTTCATCAAATATACTGCGGATTTTTAGAGCTCAGTAAATTACTGCCTTCCTATAGTACTGGAGCGAAACGTAACAGTATCATTAAGAAACACATAAATATCTTTTTTTTTTTTTTTACTTCATGCAAGGTTTATTCCTGCCAAATATTTTTTTTTGATTGTGCCTATGGAAATTAAGCAGGATTTTATTAGCAATAAAACTTTTCCAAGTTATCTTCCTTCTGGGTCTAATGTATTTCCTAGAGGCCTTCTCAGGCTATTAAAGGACTGGGTTCTTCAAAATCTCTAGTTCTGAATCATCACTAGCTCATGATTATCACTTCTCCCAACCTGTTCTTTTCTCTCTTCCTCAGAAGAGCTGTAACAATGATCTAAAAATCAGGACATATTTCCACATAAGTTTCCAAGTAAACTAAACTGTCCTCTATTAGATGTCCTATCCAACGTTAAAATATAAGAATTGCATCTCTATGTTAGCCAGAACTCCTTTTGGTTTGAAGTGACAGAAATAAACTCAACCTGGCTTAAGCAAAAAAGAACATTTATTGGTTCTGGCAACAAAAGAGACTAGGGTGTCCCAGCTGTAGGCCTGGCTAAGTCCAGGGACTCAACTTCCATTCATTGGAGCTTCTCTTCCATCTCTTGGGTCTTCTTTCCTCTGTATTAGCTTCAATCTTAGTGGGTTCATACCATGTGTTGGCAAAGATGCAATGCTCTGCCTGACCAGGCTTAAAACTTAGGAACACAGTAGTGGTTTCTTGGAAAATTCAGGTTTTGTTACCAAAATTAAGGGAGATGTGTGAATGAGAGGCAAGAAATTGACAGATTGCCCTATACAATTACTTTTCTCAGAAGTTGTAGGATTAATGGTACCTAAATATAGCAAAACCATCATTTTGCAGACATGGTAAGGCCTCACAATTCACAACTGTATTTTTGGGGTCTCAAGATTATAAATTCAGTGATATATATATAGGCTTTGAAACTCATGTGAGGAGTTCTACAGTTTTCACAGGGGAATTTTCTCTAAATATTAGAGTAAGGTTATTACATAATAAAAGATTTACTTTGTCTTCCTTTCTTCAGCCACATGGCTAACATTTTCACAAGGATAATATAGTTCTGATTTGGGTAAGACTGAGTCTGATAAATCCTAACTTTTCAGCTCAGATCTCATTTTCTTAGCAGCTTTTTCTATGCCTGAAAGGAATCCATTATCCTTTGCTTCATTAAATGCGTCCGCATGTAATGCCAGAGCATTTTCTGGTAGGTGCATCTAAAACTCTGCAGGACATCCATCAAGGTCCAGGGCTCTGCCTGTAGAGGGATCTGTAATAGTTCATTCTACCTCTTATGGAGCAACAAGAACATTTTTTTTTTTTGGCCACCAACACTAATTGAAAGAGACTGAATACATTTAATGAATTGCTGGTATTCCTACAGATTAAGCAGTATGAAGGGCAAGTCATATTCCTTTTATTAAAAACAATATAATACCCTCTTTCCTTTTACTTTAAAGAATTCCTATCTCTACTTTATAGAATGACAAAACTGGTGAGTTGAGTTCTTCACTTACAGGAGCAAATGGCTCTGCCCTTTCCCCTGCAAATTTGGGTGATTTTGAATCATTTTCCTTGGCTGGTTTTTCACATTAACATTTGCTTCACTACCTACTTATTTACAGCAAGCCCTTGAATGCCTGCCTCACTTCTTCCTTAATCTAACTTAGCTTTTGAAGATGTGATTTCAGTTTCCAGACTGAATGCCTTTGGTCTTGTTCTTTTTAGGTAAAATTAAAATAGCTAATTAGCAGCTCTCTTCTTCATGATCTTAGGGTTTTCCATACGGGTTATGGAGAGGATTCAGAATTATTGTTTTTGAGGTAATTATCCAAATTGATTAGAGAACACTTTAAAATTTTTAGAAGAATCTTTCCCTGTTTTGTACCAATGAGTGTTCCGATGCCATCTGGAGTTGTTGAGAGAAGTGAATTGGGATTCAAGGCTATGATGAGGTCATATGATTAGCCACCAACACTGATGAGCACATCATTAGCAGCACCATGGACAGAGGAAATTACCTACAGCAGGAGGAGAAAATGTAGAGACCATTCTCCACTCTGACCTTTCGGCACACAGCTTCTCAAGCAGAGTGAGGAAATACAGATGCAAAGAGAAGACCTCTATACTATACCGCTAGTTGTAAATGGATACATAGCTCCAGGGTTGGCTTCTCAGTGCCAGGCATTTTATCAGACCTGACCACTGGGCAAAGTATAAGAAAAGCTACCATTTGCTGCTGCGAGATTATTAGATCCAAGCTCTGTGTACTCTGTAATATATTCTACTAAAACATCCTTTTTAAAAAATCTCATGACAACAATATCAGGAAGAGTATCTTTTCCATTTTATATATGACAAATGAAGGAGTTCAGAATATGTTAAGTACTTTGTAGAAGTTCACACAGCTGGTGAGTGGTAGACATGAAGTTTGAATCCTGATCCGCTTAATGTCAAACCCTCTTCTTATCCATCATATTTTCCAATTCTAAGACACCACTGGTATATGGAACCATAAGAATGGGAGAGAAAAAGCTTGAGGTTCATGGTGGGTGTTTTTGTTGTTTTTTTTGGGTGGTTTTTTGGTCCACTTATTTGTCCTTTTTGGGGGACAGTGGTAACTTTCTGAGGGGGCATCTAATGAGAAAGCACATAGAAATAAAAACACAAAACATAGTATTTGTAGTATAATTTCCCATATAATGTCTTTTTCTGTGATCCTCCCACCTATCCTATATATAAGGAAAACATTTTACTAAGTGATTCAGGAGGGACCTCCCTTGGGCTAATACTACCCGCCTTTCCATTGTACACAAGATGACAGAGACATTCCATTAAGTATGGAGAGGGCAGAATCAGACATCAATGGTATGAGGATAATATTAACAGGTAGAGTGAAAATAGTAACAAGAATAATATGTAGGGGCCCATCCAGCCAAAAAGCCTGCAGAGGAGATTCCACTGTGACAGCAAAGCCTCTGCGGGGGAGCGTATGTAATCGCAAAGTCCCTAGCTTTGTCTAGGAAGGTACAACCCTGGATAATGGTTGGCCCTCCCCCCATTTGAGGATCAGGACAAAAAGAACATAGGTCCTGGGAGACTGGGATACAGTGCTGTGTGGCCTATGGGACCCTACTTCCCCCTACTTGAGAATGTGTGCGCTTGACTGCTTGACCTAAATGGATCAGAGACTGGAGTTAGTTCTCCTATTATTCATACCTCTTGGTGATTATGGTTTCAGTAAATGGGCAGATTTTCTGATTGAAACTTCCTCCCTGGTTAGAGGCACCTTACTCACAGACTATTGTTTAAACCTTTAAAGAAAAATAGCCTTTTCATAAGCTTCGGTTAATATTACACTATATACGCAAAATAAGACCCCCGCTGATGTATTTTGAGTGATGAATTATGTTTTTTGGTCTTCTGTATTGTACCTTGTTCCTGGTTTTGATTTTCTGTTCTCTCTTCCGTGAAAACAATAATCTTTTCTGAGACATGTGATTCTTACTCCGAATCTTAAGAAGTTGCAAACAATGTAATCATTAAAAGAATGATGTAATCACCTATGGCATATAAGACACTAAGTTTCACAGTGAAGTGTGGTCCCTTCCACCATTCATGTTGTCTGTGTTCTTTCTTATAGATACTTCACCGACACCAACCCCCTACTCAGGGACCCTTAGACTCTGGTGCCTGGGCTGGTCCCCCACAATAATATTTATCTGATATTTCAAACTCTGGGCCAAGCTGGATCTCAGCACTTGTTTTCCTATTTTTAACTCAAGTTTGCTGAGGTATAATCACTTACGGTGAACTACATCTATTAATAGTATATAATTTGATGAATTACAACAAATATATACACATAGGAAACCACCAACTCAAACCAGACAGAATATTTCCATCATCCCAGGATTCTTATGCCCCTTTGCAGGTCATTCTATCCTCTATCTTTGTCCCAAGGCAACCACCAAACTGCTTTTTGTCACTGTAGATTATTTTGGTTTCTTTGGAGAGAAAGAGAGCAAGTGAGCATGAGCAGGGGGAGAAGGGTAAAAGGACAGGGAGAGGGAGAAGGAGAGAGAGAGGAAGAGAGAGAGAAAGAGAGAGAGAGAGAGAGAGAGAGAAAGAGAGAGAGAGAGAGAGAAAGAGAGAGAGAGAAAGAGAGAGAGAGAGAGAGAGAGAGAGGGAGGGAGGGAGGGAGGGAGAATGAATCTCAAGCAGGCTTCATGCTCAGCACAGAGCCTGCTGTAAGGCTCGATCTCATGACCTGGAATCATGACCTGAGCCAAAATCAAGGGATGGATGTTCAACCCACTGAGCCACCCAGGTGTCATGATTAATTTAAATCGTTAAAAAGAATTTTAGGTAAATGGATTAATATATAATGTGCTTTTTTCTATCTAGTTTCTTTCACTCAGAATAATGGTTTGAGTTCACTTATTTTATGGTGTGTATAATTATTCCTTTACACAGATTAGAAGTATGCCATTGCAAGGGTATATACCATAATATTAGTCGATCCACTACGTATCTACTGATGGACATCTAAGCTGTTTCCAGTATTTGGCTCTTCTGAAGAAAGCTTCAAAAAACATTCAGCTTTATGTTCTCGTGTGTTTTCACTTTGTTAGGGTTAAATACCTACAATAGAGTGACTGACACCTATAGTTGGTTTATAGTTAACTTCTTAAGAAATTGTCATTCTTTTCTCAAAGTAGTTGCATAATTTTGCATTTCCATCAGCAGTGTGCACATTCACATCCTCATTAACAGTGGTTATTTTCTTTTTGATTGCAGACATTGAAAGGGTTCAAAGTGGTATCTCATTGTGGCTTTAATGTGCATCTCCTTCATTATTAATGATGTTGAGCACCTTTTCAGATATTTTTAACCATTCTTATGTCTTCTTTAGTGAAGTATCTGTTCAAATATTTGGCAAACATTTATTAGATAGCTTATCTTTATTGAGTTATAAAAGCACTTTAAATATTCTGAATACAATTCCGTATTCAGCTAAATGTATTTCAAACATTTTTACCATTCTGTATCTTGCCTTTCCATTTTCTTAATGCTCTTCCTCAAAGAGAAAAATTTTAAATTTTGATTACATTTAATTTATCCATTTTTCCGTTTACTGTTTGTAACACTTCATTCAAGCATGTTTAACTCTCTCATCGGCCTTATATAACACTGTAATTGTCCACATTTTTCAGGCAATCAAATTAGGTCTCTCAGACATTATGTGAGTTGCCCCAAATTGCACATTTTTAAGAAAGCTAAATTCAAGGCACTGAATACATGTGAAGTTTGAGGAATGAAGTCAGAGGTCATTAGCAGGAGAACAGAACCAAGAGTCAGAAAAGTCTGTGTGGGCCAATGCGAAAAGCGGAAAGTAGGGCGACATTTTGGATTCTGTTGCAGAGATGATGGTTCACTCCTCGAAAGGAGTTTGATAGGAGGATCCATCCATTCAGGCCCTCTTCTTAAGGGAGACTTTCCTAGGCTGAAGGACCCTGTGTTTTTATATCTGGTGTCCAGCTTACAATACAAAACCGGCCTCCTTACTTCTGGTCCAGCAGTCTGTCCCCCCTGAGACACAGTCTCTGTGACAGACGGCAAAACCCGGATTATCATACTCTCCATGTCACAGAGAAAAATCTATGACTCCTTTAAGCAGTAAGACCTAAGTGTATTTTTCCTCTTAGAATACAAACGGGACACAAATATTTTGAAATATAAATGGCAAAGTAGTTTCCTGACTTCACTAGGCTCAAGGATTGAACAGTCACAGCCCAGCTTCCCGTACACTCTCCTCAGAAGAAAACCCGTGCCAAGCCCTTCCCTCCTCGCTTCTGATTATGCAGGCAGAAGCCATTAATCGCAATCGATTACTTCTTCATAACCGCATCCTGCCATTTCTCTTGCCACATTTCTACACACACATCTATTTTGGCAGATGCAAGCTCTGTATTTCTCTTGCCGCTGGCTACCTTTGAATTACCAGAGCTCTGCGGCATTGCAAGTCCGTCACCTGAAGGTGTGACAAGAGAATATTGTACAACTACCACTGATAGCAACTTTAAATGGAAATTAGATTCCTTTCCTCCCTATTTTTATGTTCCACTTTAATTTGGGCAAACTGCAGTTGCAGACATCATGTTCACTGCAATCATCTATCTTTTAGAGAACACAACAGTGGTCCTGCTTAAGTACTTTTCATTTTTCATACATCTCCCTCCCTCCCTCCCCCCCTCTCTCTGTCTCTCTCTCTCTTTTTTTAGTAGCATACCTCGGCCACAGGCAAAGGCATAATGCGCTCTCATGAATCTGGCTGCCCATTCAAGCAATGGGAAATGGGAGAGTCACCAGCTGATGCAATGTGCTGCTGTGGTCCAGGGGCCTTTCACTCCTGAATCCTATTATCAGAGTAATATGCATCTTCAGGAGAAATGCCCTGGAGCCCAGATGGATCTCTGGAAGACTGAACTTTAAACCTGGTAGCATCTTTGAAAATGTAAGTGTGTGACAGTATCTCAAGGGACTCCAAAAGGGTAACCAGCAAACCAGCAGTTTGAAATAGACTGTTTGAAAAAAACCCAAATGCTCAAGTCCACCAAAATGGAAGACCTAATCCAATGGGAACATCTTAGGTTATCTTGATGTGACAAAATATTTTGCAGATTTATTGGGGGAACAAAGATCTTTTGGTTCAATCTAACTCTCACAGAGTTTGGAGACCAGAAGAGTGGTTCTTGGGTTTGCAGCTTGTTCATAGTTTGCCTCCACCAGATCTATCTTGCTTTTTTTTTCTCATGCTTAATCTCAAGAAGGCTGACTTCTGTGCAGTGTATGACAGGGTCTTGTGCTCTCTGATCTCTGGGTAAGTGGGACCAATAGGAGATGCTGACAGGAGATTCAAGGATGAGAGGAAAGAGAGGGTGGAGCATTTACTCCTCAGCTGCCTGTCCTTCTTCTTTGCTCTGGTGCTGCTGGTAACCATGCTTTCTGGAGTCCTTGCTTCTACCAGCCAGCCACGCCCCATGGCTTCAGCAACTCCAGTCCGCTGACACGGTTTTCATCCTTTGCCCCTGCAACCCTAGGGCTGAGAACAGAGTCCCACTGCTGCCACTCTCTGGCCATCTTCCTTCTCTAATTGTGTCCTTCCATCCTTTCTATACTCATGTAATTTATTGTCTAATCATAAAATAATTTCTAATGTAATGGGTTTTGGGGGGGGGGGAGGCGCATCTGTTTCCTGAAATGATTCAACTTGATACAATTTTCCACCAGAAAAACTTTCTCTTTCTTGACAGCCTGGTTTCATTTCGGTGCAATTACTTAGTAAGTGACACACGCTTCCTGCTAACAGTATCTTAAGTGCGGTTTGAGCAAGCAAAAGTACACACAAGTAATAGAACAGGCATACAATGCATAATCACAAGTGATTCCATTTACCCCCAACCCCTTGTCTCCTTGGCCTCTTTAGATATTTGAGTTTGTAACCTGCTATGTTGCACAGCTGGCTTTGAAAATCCCCCATCAAGCCCCGGGTGAAGAATTTAACAAAAGGCTTTAAACAGGCTTCATTTCTCTTTAGGACGTCCTGTGCGGCAGGTGAGGCGGGATTCAGAGACCTCCTCCCTTCATGCCTGGCGGGTATGATGCAGCTATGCCTTCCCTTGCTTTCAACGTCCAGTCCTAGGCAACCAGACCTCACAGGAGATGGCGTCCTGAGCCCACTCACTCTTTAAGGACTGAATCCATACATTAAAATACACTTTGTAACTTTTAGATTAGTGACAATACTTCAGCCCATTAACAGGGTGGGAAAGGAGGCCTTAAATTGTAATGGGCTTTTGGAAAACTGGCCCAAACTGCTGATTTTACATTTTACCTAGTTTGTGGTGAGGTAAGGCTAACCAGCTTCTTTTTTCCATTTTCCAATTCTGCTGTAACACTTTTTCCCAATAAAGAAGATGTTTGCTTGTGGTAAATTAAATACTTGGAAGCTATGCCAATTCCTTCAGGATGATTATTGCTATCTTTGCTAATTTTTTTCTTTCTTTCCCTTTTTTTTCAAGAAGTTCCTGATTCAGTAGAATTTGTCTTCTGAGTGTATTTTTTTATATTCTGATAAACATACTCCCCAAACATAAAATACTATTTAGTTATAAAAGGACACCTTAGAAATGTTAATACTTATAAATGCTAATCTATAGGGTCTTTATATTCATCTTCTGAGTCTGGTTAGATGAATAAAGCTTCTAAGATCCCTGTCACATTCAGAGTAGAGTATTAGCAGTAATTAAAACAAAACAGTAGCTACTTATGTTGAGCATATAACGTGTGTCAGTAAATATGCTGAAGAATTTACATGCTGTATTTGATCCCATGCATACAAAAATCCCAAGATGTGGTTACAGTGATCATCCCAGTGGTCACACAGAAGTGACAGAACAAGGCAGGATCCAAGCCCACATCTGCCTGACCCTGCAGCCTTAGTGCCCGACCACCACACCTCAGAGTCTCAAAATCTAAGACATAATCAGGTTCTACTTGTTAGAAGACTGACTTTTCCTTCACCTGCTACTTGCAGTTTATTCCTTGAGGTTTCTAATGTGCAATGCTAAGACACCAATTTACTGAAGGAAATGTTTAAAAATATTTTTAATGTTTACTTATTTTTGAGAGAGAGAGAGAGATGGGCTGCAAGCAGGGGAGGGGCAGAGAGAGAGGGAGACACAGAATCAGAAGCAGGCTCCAGGCTCTGAGCTGTCAGCACAGAGCTTGACGTGGGGCTCAAATTCACAAATGGTGAGATCACGACCTGAGCCAAAGTTAGATGTTTAACTGACTGAGCCACCCAGGCGCCCCTGAAGGAAATGTCTTAGAGGCCATTTCCTTACCCTGCCCCCCTTTTTTCTGGTCATGGTTGTAGGATTTGGGGGAAAGACAAATGTGACAGATGGAAATGGGATTACACAGATAGTGGAAGATATGAAGTGGTCTTCTAAGTTTAGTGTTTTCCAAAATCAGTTTCATAATACTTTAGGTATCACCCATCAAAAACTGCTAATGGCAATTTTCATAAAATCTTTTAAGCAATCATAGTGACCAGATTTGACAACTGAAAATGTCACAAAAAGGGTATTTCTAGTCTCTCCCCTGCCCCCTTTTTTTCCGTTAAGTTCCTTCCCAAATATTGACCACTCATCAGGAGCCAGTGCTGGTCATGGTTAGGAATATAAATATAAATATAAATATAAAATATAAAATATAAATATAAAAAAAAAGACACAGTGTCTTGCCCTGAATGGGTTCATTTGCCAGCCCATTCAGACATATTCTAAGCATAATTTGACAAGTTTCACAAGACATCTTGGAGAATTCAATATTTGTGGATTCAACTGTTCCTAAGCACTGAAGACCCATGAAGTGGGGTAATTTATTATTTTCCTTAAGGAAGAATTGAACAGCTCAGGCTTCGGGGCTCTTATGAGAAGAGAAGCGGGTCGCTGGTCGGTGGGTGGGCAGTGCGGACGCCGCCATCTGTATCTCATCATGGCCGAATGCGCACGACCCACATTAAGGGATAAAAACTTTATATTTGAAAACAAACCCAAATGTAGTGCTTATGACAAATGTGAGGAGAAAGTGAAGCAGTCTAAGGAAATGCTGGTTCTTTACAGAATGGAGAAATGTTGGATAATTTAAGAAGTAACATGTCACATTCTTTTATGAGTTCAGATATGTGACAGAAATGTGCCACAAGCCTTACATAAATGTCTTTCAAACTTTTTTTTATCCGCAACCTGTCTAAAAAATAACTTTTCTTCATAATCTCATAAATACACACACACACAGAAATGAAATAAAACTTCAATAACACAATACTTGCCTTTACTGGAAGTCATACACTGTGATATTTTCCCCATCCTTTTTATTTTTATATTTTTAATGCTGATTATGATCCACTAAATTGATTTTATAACCCACTAATGGTTTGTAACCCCCAGTTTGAAAAACACTGCTTTGTATTAACCATATGAATAAATAAGTGAGTAAATAAGTCAGTTGATCAAGCTGTTTCATCTGGGTTTCCAGCTCAAATTTATTTTAATAGGATTATAAATTACTTTAATCCTGTGTTTACAGAATCATTAAGGGTCTTATGGGGTCACTTAAATTTTTCATTTATTCTTCACTGCACTTTACGGTAGGAATTATACAATACAGTAAGACCTATGAGCTCAGGGGTTTTCAGAGCTCTCATGATCAAGAATAAGCTCTCTGAATACAATGGCTGAGGAGTATATAGATGGGTGAAGGATTGTACTGGAACACTGCAAAAATGTGACACTCGCTATGACTTGGAAAGATGAGTAGAACTTGCCAGGTAGAGAAAGAGGAAGGATGGATTATACTGGATGGATGGTGTGGTTTGGAGACCAGGGAGGCGAGGGTTGTGTCTAAGAAGTGTGCAAGAACACAGACGTGGATTAGGTAAGTGAGATGGAAGCAAAATCACGGCTTATGCCTCCACTGACATGATGGAACTTGAAGTTCCTTTCCATGAACAAATGGACCATGTTCATAGACCTCTATTATGTTACTGCAATTGGACCTAACGGGAGCAAGAGTTTCTAGGGGAACTGGGGTGGAATTCAGGAAGGGAACTGAAGAACAATATTTGTAAGATTATTTCTGTCCTAGATTGCAAACTCCATAAGAGAGGTGAAGTGTCAGTTTGATCCATTTATGTTTCCTAGCTTCTAAAACAGGGTCTGGTGCACAGTAAGCACTCAAGGTATTTTCCAGATGAATACCTCACTGAGTGAATGGATAAAGGAGTGAACAGTTTACCTTGGTGACAACCATCTGAACTCTGCTTGTCCAAGGTCCCTTGTCCTCTAGTGCAGTTATTTAAAGTTTCCTTTTATTCCACTTCTAGGAACATTCTAAATTCAAGTGCTCTCTTTTGTCTTCCTGGCTGAACTGTTCTCTGTTTTGTGAGCATCCTTTACAATACCCTACCTATGTTGCTTCTGTTCTCCTAGAATGTCTCTCTGGAATGTCTTTTATATATTAGAGCCAGTATCCTGCTCCTCCAAATGGAACTTTATCTTTTCCAGGAAGCCTTACGTGGAATATTTTCGCTATGATACTTTTGATTCTTTTATCATTTTTAAATTTAGTAATTATTAAATAAGACTAATTTAATAATTATTAAATAAGACTAATTTAATAATTATTAAGAATTTAACATATACATATATTTTAAATTTAAGAATATCTGAAACTCACCTGGGTAGCTCAGTTGGTTAATCATCTGACTCGATTTTGGCTTAGATCATCCAGCTCTGGCTTACAGTGTGGAGCCTGCTTGGAATTCTCTCTCTCTCTTTCTCTCTCTCTTTTCCCTCCCCTGCTCATGAACACTTTCTCTCTCTCTCAAAACAAGTAAATAAACATTTAAGGGGTGCTTGGGTGGCTGAGTCGGTAAGTGTCTGACTTTGGCTCAGGTCATGATCTCATAGTTTGTGAGTTCGAGCCCTGTGTTGGGCTCTGTGCTGACAGCTCAAGAGCCTGGAGCCTGCTTCAGATTCTGTGTCTCCCTATCTCTCTGCCCCTCTCCCACCTACCTCTTCCTCTCTCTATCTCAAAAATAAACATAAAAAATTGAAAAAAAGAACAATTGAGAAATGAAGAAAGTATGCAACATGAACAACCAAGTGTCTATAATATTAGCCCCTATAGAAAACTCTGTTAACATTTTGCTGCTTGAAGTTATTGACATTTTAATATGTGTATATTGATTAATTAATTATAAATATGGATATAAATTGTGATGTGGAGATATATAACATTTTATACATTGCCTTTCACTTAATATGAATTTTTCCTCATTTTAAATATTTCTCAAGAATCTCACCTCAATGCCTATAAAGTACTCCATTATTCCATTATATGAGGATATATTTAATTAAGCTTTTCATTTTTTTTTGTTGGATATTTGTTTTGTTCCCAATTTTCACTTCAAACACAATTCTGTGATAGGTATCTTTACAGCTGAGATTTTATATTTGTACCTACTTGACCATACATATGTCCACTGTATATATTATTAAAAAAATGGCAGTGACATTATTTGGAAAAGGGGTATAAGCATTTTGAATAGTGTCACAGAATGTGACAGGTGACTCCATGTCCATCTCCAGGAAACTATTGCCATTTACATTCTCCTCAGTAGAGTATGAATGCCTCTTTCTCTACCTACTCACCAATTTTAGTTGTAGAGCTTAGTAATTCGAGAGCTAAAAATGATGACATCACCAGTGAGTGTGAATTTTGTTTTGTTTTGTGTTTTAATAGGTTGAATCTAACATTACTACATATCATTATTATCCATTTTCCTGACTTTTGAAACTGAGTGTTCATCGCCTGTTTTCATTTTTCAACTCAGATGTTATTCTCTTTCTTCTTGTTTTTAAAAGCAGTTTGCAGGGGCGCCTGGGTGGCTCAATCAGTTGGGTGTCTGGCTTTGGCTCAGGTCATGATCTCATGGTTGGTGGGTCTGAGCCCCACGTCAGGCTCTGTGCTGATAGTCTGAAACCTGAAGCCTGGTTCAGATTCTGTCTCTCTTTCTCTGACCCTCCCCTGTTCATGCTCTGTCTTTCTCTATCTCTCAAAAATCAATAAACATTAAAAAAATAAAAGTATTTTCCCATTAGCTATTAAGAGTTTCCTGGAACAAACTTAGGGCTCAAAAGAGAGGAAGAAAGGGATTGTGGGGTGATGGTCATGAGGGGGACACTTGTGGGGAAGAGCACTGGGTGTTATGTGGAAACCAACTTGGCAATAAACTATTAATAAAACAAAATTAAAAAAAAGAGCTCCCTGAACTCTTATAGCCCTTTTCCATTCCTCTCATATAATGTGGGCCATACTGTTTTACACACACACACACACACACACACACACACACACACACACACAAGGACACAAAGGTGGCTCATTCTTATTGAAATCTCATTCTTTGGAGAGCTTTGTTGACAAATGGAAGGGATGATTGTGGAATCCACTAGAGTCAAGACTTACCTATTAGCTTTTTACCTGAACAAGCTCTTCAATCTCTCTACACCTGCTCTTTCTTCTGAAAAAGAGCCAGTAAATAGTCTCTCTTCTTCAGACTGTGGTGAGGAGATGAAATAATTTATGTAAACCCCCAGAAGAGGGACTGGCACATGGCAGAAAGTCCTAAATATGAACTACTTTCATTTAAATATCTGCTGGTTTTTCGTTTTGTTTTGTTTTGTTTGCATAACATTCATTACAATGTTTTGAAACACATTAGGAGCATAAGAAACAGAATGAACTATTCAATTCTGCTGGATCAATAAGATAGTCAAAACAGTATCAATATGTTTTTAAACATAATGTTTAGAGAAATTTAGAGAAATTAGGAGCTTGATTTCTCCTTTTTCAAGTGTGTTCTGCGTCCATGCCATTTTAGGTGTAAACATTCAAAACATAATCAATTCTCCATTCTCATGCCCAGGCTATCGATAGGCATTTTGCAAGTCACACTCTCCTTAATAAACTCACAACAGATAAGAGGAAGTGCTCTTCCACATCTGGGCTCCTTCCTGCCTGAAATTCATGACATATGCACTGGCTTTTGAATGGCTATTCCAATATAGGGTTATGAAGTGACCTGGTCCAAACAATTCTGTATTTCAATTTGGAATTCTGTTTCCTGGACTGAGTTAGTCATAGATGTTTGTGGCATCTGCTCTTGTGCTTCAGCGTTCACCAAGGATGTCCTGCTAAGAGTCACGTTCATTGAGCCTTCTACCTCCATCTTGTTCTGCATCATTGTCATTTGAAGATACACAGACCTTTGGAAAATGCTTTCAGGAAAAGCTAAACAAGTCCTTAAAACTGCAAGGGAAGTTTTGTCCTCTGATTAATATTGGCTTTGGAGAGCCAAGACATCAGATATTTGCTTTTATTTATTCCTTTACTCATTCTGCTGGCCCCACAAAATAAAAGACCTTACGAAATAATTGTGTTTCCAATTATTTCTCTGTGACTCTTTGTGTCAGTGAGGATCAGTGCCATCCCACTGATGTTCTTCCTCTTGATTCTTCTGCCTTCTAGGCCAATTTTACCTCATCTGGGCAACAGGCACACTGGATCCATAAATAATGGCACTTTAATACTTCCTTATTGATCTAGACATAGTTGAAGCTTGACTGTATCTCCACTGGGCCCCAAATCGTTTTCCCGTCAATGGGGGCCTTTCCCCTTATCCTCTATCCACTTCGTTCATATGCAAAGACAAATGGGAAGGTTAAGTTCTCTTTCTTCAATTTTCTGACTCACTTTTTTGAGACAAATAGCTTTCCTTTTTCTTTACCATTTTTCTTTTTCGGGTAGGAAACCGAAGGAAATTCTGTCATTGAGATGTCGCTGCTCATTTTCTTTCCTTTCCTTTCATCTGTGTCTTACTCACGTTAGCTCTTTCAGGCTTCAATAGTCCAACCTGCTCTTCCTTCATAGTATTTTTTTCTATCAGGTTTTATGGGGGTATTTACCTATTTTATGTATCACAGAAAGTGACCCCTGTTTGTGGCATTTCTGAAAGGAAGTGGAATGGAAGGGTGTAAACTATGTAATTACGTAAATATGTAATATAAAATTGATTCTAAGCACAAAGATCACGGTTTGTGAAGCCTGACAAATTCTGCAGTTGTATGTAGCTTGCATTCTAGTCTCCTGCTAATACAAAAGCTATTATTCACAGGTGGCTATTTAAGTTAAAATTAAGATTCAATGAAGTAAAAAAATGTTGAGTCCCTCATTTGTGCCGGCCACACTTTAAATGCTCAGTGGCCACATGTGGCTAGTGGTTATCATGTTGAGAAGAGCAAACACAGAGCATTTCCAATATCACAGAAGGTCCAAGAAAAGGTACGACCTTTCAAATTGTATTTTTACTTTTCAAAGTTTAATAATAAATTACCTCAAACACATTGGAAAGCCACAAAATACTGTAGACATCTATGTAATCACTACCAAGATAAAATATATGCTGGTATTTTTCATATTTGTCTCTGCTGACTTTCTCTTTTAAAAATAAGATCTAAAGCATTATAAATAAGGACAATCCCATATTCCTCACCCTTTTTCCCTAAAGGTAGCCATTATCTTTCTATGTTATAGAATCACTCACAAACATGTTTTTGCAGGAATGTATTGATAAACAATATAAACTATTAAGATTTTTTTACAATTTTTACATAAAGAATAGAAACTCTGGGCCTCTTGCTCTTTTGGGTTGCTCATTGTTTCTGTTTGACATTTTACCTTGAGATTTAACCATAGTGATACACTCCATTCCATCTATTCATTTATCTGTTCTATAATGTTTTCTGTACAAAACCCACTGTGTAGATATCTACTTTCTGAGTGAGAAAATATTAGGAGCTTTTCAACCCATGTCTCCATTCTAAACATTTCACAGGCTCTGTCAGACAATCCAACCTCTGTCCCCGAGTTCAGCAGCCCACAGATCCTACATCCTTCACGGAAGTGCCCTGCAGAGGATAAAACGGAAGCGCTCCTCCGTGGGGCTACTGGTTACCCCACCATGGCCTCGCTTCAGTAGGGGGCCCTCTGAGAGGTCTTCTATTTATGCTCTAATAGAAGCAGAGCTAGGGACCCAGTGACCGTGCAGTGCCGGAGCAGATGCTCCAGTTGATACTCTTTCTTGGAATCCTGCTTATTAATTCTCTCCTAAATAAATTGGTCTCTATGTAAATCAAATCCTAAGAAATAGCTTGTAAAACACATGCACTCATTTCTTGAGGGGAAAAATAAGTCACTAAATTTATGTCAAAATTTCTACTCTACCTGAATATATTTAGCTGCTATCTTTTGATGTTCTGATCTCATAAATTCAAAAGCAACTCTCGGATCCAAGCTAAAAAGACAGGCAGCAGGCACTATGTCTATTTCTCCTTCCTTTTTGCCTCTGCCTCTCAAAGGAGTCTGTCCTTTATGGAATGTGAAATCAGCCTGGAGATTTTTTAAGAACTTCAGGGTAATACCAACTCTTTTCTCCATCCTGGGTGTTTAAAGTGCACTCTTCTTATTCTTTCCTCAGGTTACAAACCAAACCTGCATTCACCTACAAGACAAACCTGCTTTTGTACCATTTTAAAGACAGGACTACTTTGGAAACGTTGATATATATCATTTCTACATTGTAGGCATTTTCACATTTTAAGTTATTGGTCTAGAAAAAATATTAGTAAATTGGACATTTCGACAAATTGTGGATCCTGAAAGGGCTCCGAGACTGCTTTTGAGAATAAGCCCGAGGGTCATTTTCACAAATTGTACTTTCTAGGAAGCCCACACAAAACATATTACAAAAGTAATTGCTCAACCTAATTCAGTTCCGTAAGGTGGTAAATACCATCTTAGGTCCTTCCTTAGGTCCCTCCTAATCCTAAATCCTAATCCCTAAAACTGGGACAGTTTTAAATACCTGCTCGACCCCCCCCTTTTCTAAAGTCTACTGTAAACGTACAATAAAGGTGAAAGGACCTAGAATGCCCTGCCCTTACTCAGCCACGCCCTGTCCCCACAGATTTACAGAATGCAAGATTTGTGAAGGACACAGTGTTAGTGTTGGAACAACTTTTTTTCTGCCCCTTTGATAGATGGGTCGTTACTCTAAATAATTTTACAGGTGAAAACAACTAAATATTCTGGATAAAATACCTTTTAAATCCATTTAGAAATGGATTCTTTTAAACCACAGCTGTGGCTAGAGACTATGTGTAATCTGCCCAGAAAGACAGACAGACAGACAGACAGACACACACACACACACACACACACACACACACACACACACACACATAAAAAGAAGAGAAGGAGAAGGATGAAGAAGAGAAAGAAGAAGAGGGAGCAAAGAATCCTGGGAGGTAAATGAACTTCACCATGAGATGAACCTGTTGACTTTAGGATTCTGTTTTGATATCTATGCAGGGCATAAAAGAATAGAAATAAAGACTTGAGTGAGTATAAAGTAAAAACATATTAGAAAATTATCAACTTGGAGATCCAAAGGACTACTCTTTCAAAATAAGGGTGAGTAATAAAGTAACTCACTATCCAGAAGATAACATGGAACCCTGTTACCTTTGACCTCTATACTGGCTGGAGGGGAAAGATAATTAATAAACAATCAACTGACCTCACTTAGGTTTAGAGCTCAAAGTCCTGTTACCTTCTTTAACTTACGTGATCTTAGCAGATAATGTCAAGTAGATAATAATGTGAAGTACCTAGCAGAATCAAATCCAAAATCCTATGAAGAAATCCAACTTTAGACTAGATTTCAAAGAAGTCCTGCACAAGCTTTTCTAAAGTATAAGACCTCACAGACAAAAGTCGTGTATCATCTAAGCAAACAAGGTACTATAAGTTAGATCCAAAGAATCAACAGAGTTGAATCCTATTCAAAAGTCTTCATTAGTGAAAGTATCAAATAGAATGAAAAATAAGTATGTTTGATATGTTTTATAATGAAACAGAAAGGACTGATACCATGCATAAGGAAAGAGACTGTAAAGCAACCAATCATATGTGAAGAAGAACCAAATAAAGCTTTATATATGAAGAAATATAATAATTGATGTAAACACTAAATGAAGGGTGAAAAGAATGGATTAAAATCTGCTGAACATAAAAGTGGTGGACTAGAGGAAATATCTGAAGAAACAATATATTTCAGAGAGACAAAGAAATGGAAACTATTTCTTTAAAAGTGTGGCTCAGGAGGCATGGAGAATAGAGGAGGAAGTGATCAGAGTTCAAAGGGCGAGAAAAGAGAAAAATGGGAAGAGTTAATATTCCAAGTGATAATACAGAAGTTTTCAGAATCATCAAAAGGCAACAAACTATAAGTCCGCAAAACCTATGATTAAACCCAAACAAAATAAATAAAAAGACATTCATGTATATATGTGAATATAAAGTATACATACATTCTATCTACCTATCTATATCTATCTATCACTTGTATAACAAAAGAACAAAGGCAATATTTTTAAAGAAGCCATAGAGGAAGAGAGGTCACCTACAAAGGAATGGTAATTAGCCAGAGAGCTGAATTATCAGCAGCATGCACTGGAAGCCAGAAGCCAATGATAAAATATCTTCGGTGTGCTGAGACAAAAATAACTTTCAATGACAAAACAAAATAAAAGCATTCCTATTTTTTTTTTTAATTCCAAGAATTTACCTCACTAGAAAACTATCGAACAGATGTATTCCCATGGGGAAAAAAACTGATCTCAGATAGAAAGTCTAAAACACAAGAAAGAATGAGAGCTATGATATGATTGTCATGTAAAGAAATCTAAGCAATCCTTACACAAGTATTTAAGGGCTACAAATAAAACAAAGGAGAACTTCAGTATGGGAAGAAACGCAAATCGAGAGGAGTGGTCATCAGATGTACAATATGCTGAAGTTTTTGTACTGTTTATGGTGGCAGCAAAGGCACTGGGGTTCAGTATTGGCCTCATTATTTAAATGAGCGTGTTAAATAATCCTGTAATAATATCCAGATTACTATTCTTCAGTTACACTAGATGAATAAATTGCAGAGATCTATTGGACAATATATTGCCAGCATTAACAATATGGTCTGGTAAGAGGGTAGATTTCATGTTAAATGTTCTTACTGCAAACAAAACCAAAAATCCCCAAAGGGGCACAAGGAAATCCTGGGAATTGTGAGATATGCCTATTCCCATGACTCTGGTGACGCTATCACAAGTATTTGCTTATGTCCAAACTCATCAAATTGTCCACGTTGTATACATACAGTTATTTACATAGCAGCGTCTCAATAAAAATGTTTTAAAAACCCAAATTACTACTCCATTAGTACAAAAGAAAGCACACAGAAAAAAGTTTTTAAAAGTTAAAGAAATTCTGAAGACTTAGGTCAAATTTAAGGGATTAAAGAACGATAAAAATGAATCCAATATCAGTGTAACACAATTAAATTCTACAGCTAAAGTACAAAAAATCATTGGAATAAACTGAAAAAAAAAAAAACCAACCCAGCAAACTGAGATATATGCTCTTTTAGGGGACAGACTAAAGCTTAAAGACACAGGAAAGCTGAAGGTACAAGAATGGAAGAATATTACAAACCAAAAATAACCATTATTAGGCTAGTATAATTATGTAAATATGAGGCAAAATACAATTAAGGTGAAAATATGATTACAAATAAATAATTTAATTTGTTAAGATAAACATAAGGATGAAAGATTCAGTTCATCAGTGAAGTGAAAAAGTTCTAACTAATGCATGTCTAATACACCTTTAAAAAGAAGGAAGCAATATACTGACGGAAATTTAAGTCGAATTAATAAACCCAGCTTTGTAGCAGAAGATTTTCAAGCAACTTTTTAAAAATATTGGTAAATCAGGCAAGTAACACTACACTTTAGAAAATTGGTATACTTCGATCGTGATAAGCCTCGATCAATACAGTTAGAAAACAATATCAAAAATAATACACTTAGAAAACAATTTTAAGCGATATTTAGGACAAAAAAGGTATCAAGATGGACAAAAATAAAAGAGTAAGGTAGAGTAGATTGGAAGAGCACATTTAACCTTCTAATGGCCATGTAAGAACACCCTTGTCTCCTGGTACTCACACCATTGGAAGTCTTGTATACACTGCATATGGGAATACTCTGTGTAACAAATAAGGGAAGGTACTGTCTCACTTTCATGGTTAGACTATAAGAAACCTTGCAGCTTCCACCTTGGTCAACAGGAATGACGTTCTAGGATAAGACAGTTCCCGAGTAAGAAGTATAATTACCTTGAGACCACCATGCTGTGGGAAATCGAAAGTCAGCCATGCTTAGTGGATACTAGGAGAGACAGAGAGATGCACACCTAGCTCCTAGATGTTCTTCCTTGACATGTCAAAATATGGTTGAAGCTGTTTTCTTGGATGTCTGCCTCTCTCAGGCTTAAAGATATGTCCAGGACCAGACCCCATCTCATTGACATTGCATGTAAGACTGCAATTTCTGGTCTAAATCAACCTATACAATTTTGAGATTACAAATAAATTATTTATTTAGCTACCAAATTTTGGGACTGTTGATTATGCAGCAATAGATAACTGAAATAACCCTGTAATTGGAGACAAAGCAATCTTTAAAAACAGACCCAACAGCAAGCATCACTACATTTTACATGATTAGTATTATTCAGCTCATGTTTTGTGAATGTATAACAACATAATTAGAAAAATAATAGCAATAAATGATACATTTAGAAGAAAAATGGTGGAAACACTGTTCTATGACTGGGAAATCAAAGAGAAAAATCGAGATGGAAATTTAAAAATATTTAAGCATTAATCATTTATAAAGCCAGTAAAGAGGTTAAAACACAGAAGTAGCAGAAAATAAATTATTTATGTAAAAATTAATCAAGGGATAAACAAAGTAAAAGGATGCAAAATATGATATCATATATATAATGGAGGAGGAGAACATTTTAATGCTTTTAGAATGTTTTTGGGCTTAAGCAACCATCACCTTAAAATACACTGCTAGACATATAGGATATTATAGATGAAACTCATAGTAACCACAAATCAAAACCTTATAATAGATAAACAAAAAGATAAAGATAAAGGAATCTAAGTATAACACAAACAAACCACAAGGGAAGACAGCAAGAGAAAAAGAAAGGAATGGAGAAGAAATATAACAATAATCAGGAAACAATGAGCAAAATGGAAGTAAATACAGACTTATCAATAATTACTTTAAATGTAAATGGAGTAAGTACTCCAATCAAAACACATAAGGAGAGTGGATAAAAAAGAAGACTAATTCATATGCTCCCTATAAGAGACTCAGTTCAGACATAATGACACATACAGACTGAAAGTGAGGGGTTGGAACAAGATATTCCAAGCAAATTAAAGTGGAAAAAAGTGAGGGAGGGGCAGGATAGCGATACTAATATCAAACAAAATAGACTTTAACACAAAGACTTTGGCAAGAGACAAAGAAGGACATTATATAATGATAAAGGGATCAATCATAAAAACAAAGGATGTAACAATAGTAAATATCCATGCACCCAACAAAGGGGCAAAAAAATATGTAAAGCATACATTAACAGACATAAATGGAGATACTGACAGTAATCCAATAGCAGTAAGGGACTTTAATACTATACTTACATCAACGGACAGACCATCCAGATAGAAAATCAATAAAGAAAACGGGTTGTGAACAACACATTAGATCAGATAAACTTAAGATATATAGAGAGAGCATTCCATCTCAAAACAGCAAAATGCACATTTTCTTCAAGTAAACATGGAGCATTCTTCAGGACAGATCACATGTTAGCCCACAAGCAAATCTCAATAATTTAAGAAGACTGAAATTACATCAAGAATCTCTTCTGACATTATGAAACAGGCAATCAATTAGAAGTAAAAATTGGGAAAAACACAAACACGTGGAGGCTAAACAACATGCTACTAAAGAATCAAGGGGCCAATGAAGAATCAAAGAGAAAATTAAAAAAATACATGGAGACAAAGGAAAATACTGGTTCAAAGTTTTAGAGATGTGGCAAAAGCAGCTCTCGAGAGGAATGTTTATAGCAATACAGGTCTTCCCCAAGAAGCAATGAAAATCTCTAACAACGTAACCTAAAGGAACTAGAAAGAGAACAGACCAACCCCAAAGTCAGTAGAAAGAAGGAAATAATAAAAATTAAAACAGAAAAAATGAAGAAAGAGCTAAAAACAAAATAATGGAAAAATCAATGAAACCAAGAAGTGGTGTTTAGAAAAGATAGACAGTCCATCAGGAAAAAAAAAAAGAGAAGACTCAAACAAATAAATAAAATCACAAATGAAGAGGAGAGTTAACAGGTGACATCATAGAAATATAAAAAAATTATGAGAACATAATGAAAAATTATATACAAACTGGATAATCTAGAAGAAATGGTGAAATTCCAAAAAGACACAATCTTATAAAAGTGAATCAAGAAGAAACAGAAAATTTGAACACTTCAATTACTATTAACAAAATTAAGTCAGCAATCAACAAATTCCAAAAAAGCCAATGTTCAGTACCAGACAGCTTAACATTTAAATAAAGTTTAATACCTGTTATTCTCAAACTGTTAAAGTAAAAAAAAAAGAATAGGAAAAAAACCCTCCCAAATTCATTATATGAGTCTAGCATTACCCTGAAATGAAAACCAGATAAAGACACCACATAAATAAAGAGAACTACAGACCAGAATCCCTGATGAACAAAGATGCAAGAATCCTCAACAAAATGTTAATAAACCAAATCCAATAATATATTAAAAGGATCATTCACCATGATCAAGTGGGATTTATTCCAGATATGCAAGTGTGGTTCATTATCTCCAAATCAATCAATGTGACACAGCACATTAACAAGAGTTAAGGACAAAACCATATGATCATCTTAAAGATGCAGCAAAAGCTGTATTTGACAAAATACAACATCCACTCATAATTAAAAACTCTCAACACAGCAGAAAGATAATTAAGAAAACTATTCCATTTACAGTTGTACCAAAAAGAATAAAATACACAGGAATAAACCAACGAAGTGAGAGACCTACACTCTGAAAGCTAGAAGGTAATGATGAATGAAAAAGGAGTCCAGGGGCGCCTGGGTGGTTGAGTCAGTTAAGCACCTGACTCTTGACTTTGGCTCAGGTCATGATCCCATAGTGTATGGGTCTGAGCCTTTCAAGGGGCTTTGCAAGGCAGTGTAGAGTCTGCTTGGGATTCTCTCTCTTGCTCTCTCTCTGCCTCTCCATCGCAAGTGTTCTCTCTCTCTCCTTCTCTCTCTCTCTCTCTCTCAAAATAAATAAATTTTAAAAAATTATTTAAAAAAAATGAAGGCAATGCAAACAAATGGAAAGGATAGTTCATGCTCATTAGATTGGAAGAAATAATATTGTTAAAATGTCCATTAATGCCCAAAGCAATTTATAGATTCATTGTGATCCCTGTCAAAATACCGAGAGTATATATTTTTTTTACAAAACCAGAACAAATAATACTAAAATTCATATGAAACCACAAAAGACCTTGAATAGGCAAAGCAATCTTGAGAAAGAAGAACAAACTGGAGGTACAACAATTCCTGATTTCAGGATATACTACAAAGCTATAGTATTCAGGGGCACTTGGGTGGCTCAGTCGGTTGAAGGTCCAGCTTTGGCTCAAGTCATGATCTCACAGTTCATGGGTTCAAGCCCCAGGTCGGGCTCTGTGCTGACATCTCAGAGCCTAGAGCCTGCTTCAGAGTCTGTGTCTCCCTCTCTCTTTGCTCCTCTCCTGCTCATACCCTGTCTCTCTCTCTCTCAAGAAAAAATAAAGATTGAAGAAATTTTAAAAAAGATAGTAATCAAAACAGTATGGTACTGGCACAGAACTAGATGCATAGATCAACAGAGCAGAATAGAGAACACAGAATAAATCCATGCTCATATGGCCAATTATTGTAGAACAAATGAGACAAGAATATACAATGGAGAAAGGACAGACATTTCAATAACTGGTATTGAAAAAAGTGAACAGTCAAATGCAAAAGAATGAAAATGGACCACTTTCTTACAAGATGTACAAAAATGAACTCAGATTAAGACCTAAATGTAAGACCTTAATCCATAAAGCTCTCAAAAGAAAACATAGGCAGTAAACTCTTTGACACTGGCTTTCACAATATATTTGTGGATTTGTTTCCTCAGGTAAGGGAAACAAAGGCAAAAATAAACTATTGGACTACAACAAAATAAGAAGCTTTTGCACAGTGAAGGAAACTAAAAACAAAATAAAAACACAATCTGCTGAATGGGAGAAGATATTTTCAAATAATATATTTCAGAAGGGATTATTATCCAAAATATATAAAGAACTTATCTAAGTCAAGTAAACAAACAAAATCTGATTAAAATTTTAGGGGAGAGGAATGAATGGACATTTTTCCAGAGAAGACAAACAGAAGGCCAAAAGGCACATGAAAAAATACTCAGCATCACTAATCATCAGGGAAAATGCAAATCAAAACCACGATGAGATATCACCTCCCACTAATCAGAATGACTTAGTATCAAAAAGACAAGAAATCATAAACATGGCAAGGATGTGGAGAAAAGGAAGCTCTTGTGCACATACAAGTGTAAATTGGTTTAACCAATGTGGGAAAACAACATGGAGATTCTTCAAGAATTAAAAATAGAAATATGATATGGTCCAATAATTTTACTACTGGGTATTTACCCAAGGGAAACAGAAACACTAATTGGAACAGATATATGTGCCCCATGCTTGTTGCAGCACTATTTACAATGGCCAAGAAATGGAAGCAGTTCTAGTGTTCATCGAGGGATGAATGGATACAGAAGATGTGGTGTATACACACACACACACACACACACACACACACACACACACACACACTCTGGAGTATTACTTAGCCATAAAAAAGAATGAAATCTTGCCATTTGTTGACAACATGGATGGACCTAGAAGGTTGGTTTGATGGTACGTGATATGTCAGACAGAGAAAGACAAATATTGTATGATTTTACTTGTATGTGGAATCTAAAAAACAAAACAAATGAACAAACAAACAGACTTTTAAATACAGAGAACAAACTGGCGGTTTCCAGATGGGTGAAATGTGTGAAGGGCATTAAGAAGTATCAGCTTCCACTTCCACTTCATGGAGATGAAAAGTACAGCATAGGGAACATAGCCAATAGCACTGTGTAATGTTGCAGGGTGACAGATGGGTAACTGCTCACTGTGGTGAGCCATAAGGAATGTAAAGAATTAGCTAGTCACTGTGTTGTACACCTGAAACTAATACAGTGTTATATGTGAACTATACTTCAATGATAACTAAAAAAAATATATCTCAACTATAAAAATATCACAGATCAAAGTCATGTGCAGCAGCTTCTGCATAGTTCTAGGTAGAGACACTTTTATTGCCTTAAGTTTTCACATTTTTAAAAAGCAACAATGGGTTATGATAATTAATGAGTTAAATGAATCAGTGTCATGTTAGGAGATAACAAAACATACCAGAAATTTGAAGAGGGAACACTTAATATGAAAACATTGTGAACTGAGGAAAGTAAGTTGTTAGAAAGGCAAAAGAGAATTTGAAGACAATAGGGAGCAGAGCTGCAGAAAGCAGCCACTTCCCTTAGGGCTGGTGGAAAAATGAACAAGGAAAAAAAAACTTAGAGGAGAGGTTCTGTAATGATAAAATTTAGACCTCTGAGAGACGGCAGTTTTCTAAAATCACACAACCTGTCATGGCAGTTGCTGGAGGCCACTCGCCGGGACTGGGAGAGCAGCGGGCCCCATGGTCTTGAAGAACATTCTAGGAGGTCAGCTGCACATGGGACTGGCTGCTATTGCCGGGAAGGCTGCAGGGACCTGCCACGCACCAGTCCACCTGCTACTGTGGAAAGCAGAAAGGGCCAAGTGCCTTCTTCTTCCTCCAGCCCTACAGTCTCCTTCAGGTGGCCCTCACCATCAGAGTCTAACAGAGGTACCGGGAAAAGAAGACATTTGCTTTGCTGAGTCCATCTTTCAGCCTCACAAAGGAGGGTAAAAGAAGGGAGACTGAACTGAGAACTAATAATTAAAAACAATATACTGAGGATTCAATATAAAAAGAAACTGTAGAATAAGCATCAAACTAAAAAGAAGGAAATATGGCAGAAAATAAAAGTGAAATAAAGTAGAATAGCAAAAGATGCAACACATCTTATATGTGTTTTTTAATGTTTATTTGTTTTTGACAGACAGAGAGAAATGGAGCATGAGCAGGGGAGGGGCAGAGAGAGAAGGAGACACAGAATGTGAAGCAGGCTCCAGGCGCTGAGCTGTCAGCACAAAGCCCGTTGCGGGGCTCAAACTCATGGACCTCGAGATCGTGACCTGAGCCGAAGACAGACACTTTCCGGACTGAGCCACCCAGCTGCCCCACAATACTTTTTATATGGACAAAAATAATAAAATTAATAAACATCAGGGAATCTTAGGAAAATAAGAATGAATACCTGATGCAACTACAGATAAGGCCGAAAGTTAAAAAAATACATATATTGAACAACGTCATGTCAGTAAATTTGAAAACTTACATGCAAGAAGTAGATTCTGAAACATACAAGTTACTATGACTGATTAAAAACGAGAGAGATAATTTAAGTTACCTTATAATCATTAAAGAAGTTGAATAGTACTTGAAAATTTACCCACCCAAAAATATTAAACCAAATGAGTTCAACCAACATTTAATGAACAAACAACTCAAATCCTACACAGTTTCTTTCAGAAAGTAGAAAAAAAAAGCTTAATGCATCCCAAGTATTTTGTATTAGTTGGAAAGTGTTGATAGGAACTGAGAATAATCAGATAAAGATAGCATAAGAAATGAAAACTAGACTTCCTTCTCCTTCAACAGCATATGAACAAGTATCCTAAACAAACTATTAGAAAAGGAAATATATAACAGAAAAACTCCAGTTCCAGCCAAAGTATACATTAGAATAGGATTTAATAATTAATTTTTAATATTTTTAATATACGTATTGAGTGAGCTTATTTTTCTCAAATTTTTATTGTTTATTTTACTTTTGAGAGAGAGAGACAGAGACAGAGTGTGAGTGGTAGACGGACAGAAAGAGAAGAATATGCAGAATCTGAAGCAGGCTCTAGGCTTTAAGCTGTCAGCACAGAGCCTGATGCAGGGCTTGAAGCCACAGACTGTGAGACCATGACCTGAGCTGAAGTTGGATGCTTAGCCAACTGAGTCACCCAGGCGCCCCTGAATGAGCCTATTATGCAGTAACTTAAATAAATGAACTATGACTAAATTTAACCCATTGATAAATTTCAAAAACCATATTGAGTAAATAATGTAAGTCATCTAAAAACATAAACACCATGATAATGTTTGTATTTGGGCCCTGCTTATTTTTTAATTGTTTTTTAAATTTATTTTGAGAAAGAAAGAAACATAGACAGAGAGAGAGGAAGAGAGAATCCCAAGCAGGCTCCATGTTGTCAGCACAGTCTGACAGGACTCAAACCCACAAACCACAAGATCATCACTTGAGCTAAAATCAAGAGTCGGGGACCAACTGAGCCACCCAAGGACCCTAGGGCCCTGCTTCTTCTTCTTCTATCTATCTATCTATGTGTCTATGTATCTATCTAACTTTTTAAAATATATTTTAATCTACATCCAAGGTAGTTAGCATAAAATTCAACAATGATTTCAGGAGTTGTTGCGTTCCTTCACCCCGGCCCGCGGAGCGGAGCGGTAAATCCTTGCGGGTTCGTTCCTGAGGGAGGGAGAGAGAAATAGGGCAGGAAGGGGAGCACAGAGAGTGAGGCAAGACAAGCGATTTCTGATCAAGCCCCCTCTTATTAAGAAAATAATACTCTTATATAGGGTTTGGGGCGGGGAACTGACCCAGGTTGGTTGCCAGGTAACAGAGTCAAATGAATATTAGAGAAAGGGGAAACCGAAACTGAAACTCCGGACACAGCATCCAAAGAGGTGCCCAGACTTGCGTCTGCAATGCTGGGGAGGGGAAGCTTAGCGCTGCATAATCCAAAATGCGGTTTGATCTTTTGTTCATTTTGGCTTTTTTCGTCTGGCTCAGTATGACTGTCTCCAAAATCTGGACCAGGAAATGCACTCTCCTAGCCTCCAGATGTAAATCTTGTTTTTCTGGTTGCTCCCTGGAGAGCGATATATCCTTGCCTGAGGCAGCCAAAACTCAGCGGCCCCCAACAAGGAGTAGAATCCAGTGATTCACCCCCTACATATAACACCCAGGGCACATCCCAACAATTGTCCCCTTAATCCCCCTTGTCCCTTTAACTTATCCTTCCAGTAACCCTCAGTTTGTTCTCTTTTATGTTTTATCCCCCTCCCTTCTTTGTACTAGTCTGAAGAGGGGAAGTAGTGACAGTGGTTGTGACTCATTGTTAGCATTAGCTCTCAAGTCTCTTCCTTTGCCCATAATGACAAAGTTGAAAGTACGTGTGTGTACTTATACGAGACACTTACCAATTTATCTATGAAAATTCTGAAGTTTTGCTTTTTTAAAAAACTTAAATCCAAGTTAGTTAATGTCCAGCGTACAGTGGTTTCCAGAGTAGAAGTCAGTGATCCTCAATTATATACAACACCCAGTGCTCATCCCAAGCGTCCTCCTGAATACCCATCACCCAGCTAGCCCTTCCTTCCACCTAAGTCCCCAGCAACCCCCAGTTTGTTTTCTGTATTTAACAGTCTCTTACAGTTTATCTCCCGCTCTGTTTTTGCGGGGGACCAACCCACGCACCACAGTCGAAAGGTCCCGAGTAGGGGGTTGGTGTCGGCGCAATATCTCTAGGAAAGAAGACGAGACGAGACAGAGAGACGAGACAAGACAGATGAGACAGATAGCGTGGATGGTGGTTGGTAAAGCCACCCTTTACTTAAATGGCCAGGGTCTTATACCATGGGTGATTACATCATTTCTTTAATGGTTATATAGTTCAAGGTCCCTGAAGTAAAGACATGCTCTGGAAAATGTTATTCTAATCAGGACAGTAGTAACAGGATTAAGTCATTGCAGAAAGAGGAATCCCTTAATAATAGTCTGGTTTTAAACATAAGATAAGCCTGAAGAATTCTATGAGGAGATATACATTCCTTAAGGCCCTATATCAGTTATTCAAGGGTAAGATGCTCTTCCTTTTATAAGCAAATCTTTTGGCAGAGGATTATGTTCACTCCCAACAGCAGACAAAGAGCCAGAAAATAAAGTAAGGGAAGGTCACTGACTGACCCAAGTTGATTCAAAGCCTAACAGTATATGCCTCTTTGCAAAGCAATGAGAAAATCATAGGATGAACAGAAGCCACATGTGGGGCCCAGGAGGCCAAATACTGTTTGAGGGTATTTTTTGCCTACTGGGCCCCACATGTTTTTATCTTATTTTTCTTTCCCTTCCTCTCGGTTCATCTGTTTTGTTTCTCAAATTCCACATGTGACTGAAATTATATGATACTTGTCTTTCTCTGACTGACTTATTTTGCTTAGTTAATACATTGTAGTTCCACCCACATTGTTGCAAATGGCAAGCTTTCATTCATTTTGATGACCAAGAACTATTCAATTGTGTGTGTGTTTGTGTGTGTGTGTGTATACACATCCCATCTTCTTTATCCATTCATCAGTCCATGGACATTTGTGCTCTTTCCATAATTTGGCTATTGTTGATAGCGATCTTATAAACAGTGGGGTGCATGTGGCCTTTTGATTCAGCATTTTTTAAATCTGTTGCATAAATGCCTAGCAGTGCATTTGCTGGGTTGGAGGGCAGCTCTATTTTTTAATTTTTTGAGGAACCTCCATACTGTTCTCCTGAGTGGCTGCACCAGTTTGCATTCCCACCCAAAATGCAAAAGGGTTCCCCTTTCTCTGCATCCTTGCCAACATCTGTTGAAGTTTTGCTTTCTAAACTGAAGTTCAAGTAGATTTGGGTACACACACACACCTTTCCTTCTCTGAGATCTTGAAGCCTATTCAAGGCTTATGGTAAGACAATGCTCTCTCTCTGAGGCCCATGAATTTTGGATGGTGCCTCCTAAGGGGCCAATAACAATTGGGAAATTAAAGAAAATGGTAGAATCTGAGGAATTCTAGAATCTAAACTTCACACAGGATGCCTTCCTAGAGTCCACTTCAGCCTGCGCGTATACACAAATAGAGACAGAATTGACTGCTAATGTTAATATCTCCAAAAAGATACAGAAATTCTTTTACTCAATGCTACAGGCTTTCAGAGTACATCAGAATTAATAGGCAAAGCCTCTCTGCACGTAAGTGATGATTGATTCTACATTGCATTTTCACTTTCCTGGAAGTGTTTTGTTGGTTTGTTGTTTGTTTTTGGCTTGCGGGGGTTGGGGGGGGTGGTCAGAAAGTGACTACAAGGACCAAAATGTTGCTGGCTTCTAATTATAAATCTTTGCCCAATATTAATACCATACGTCCATATTTGCTGTTGTTCCCTCTCACCTATCCCATGACAAAGCACTGTGTTGTGTTAGCATGGGCAAAAGGAAGAGCAGCAGTGTGAAGCTACATTTTCAAGATAGTACAAGCCTCCTGGAAAGCAAGAGTCATGGCCTTGGTCTTTTGATATACAATCCAATGTCCCAAGTATGAGATTTTATTAAGTCGATTTTAGAATACTTTCCTTTGCTTTAGGTTCCTGATGAGTGTGGTCAGTTCTCGGGGTAAGGTGGTCAAAAGTTTCTAAATAATTGCCTTCGTTTTTCTCTCTGTACTTATGCTATTATCTAAATCCAGAGAATTTCTTGTGTGTGGCTCAAAGAAAATACCGTTACGTCTGATTAAATTCAAGATGCAACACTGACTTTATCTTTTCCTTTTTAATGAACCCAGTATTCAAACTGCCTCCTTTTTCTTTCTTTCCCATTACCTTACTGACCTGTGAGAGTAGTAAGTAGGAAAATGCTGTACTTGGAATTTAGGAGGTTTGCTGCAATAATTTTACTTTGTCTGCACCAGCCAAGAACACAAGACTCCAGGGATTTGGCTTCAAAAGCAAAAGCAATTCTAGTCAGGATTATATAACCAAGGCCTGAAGGATCATAATTGGCAATTTATGAAGTAAAGCCTTTGCTACATTCATTTATTTATTTATTTTTAAAATCTCTATAACTATTTTCAGGATGTACTTTTTCTAAATTGCCATGGCTGATTTCTTTTTTCTTTTAGCAACTGTGGAACACAGTATGAAGGTTCCTCAAAAAATTAAAAATGGAACCACCATATGATTCAGTAATAAGCACTTGGTCTTTACCTAAAAAAATATGAAAACCCTAATTTTAAGATATATATGTCCCTATGTTTATTGCAGGATTATTCACAATAACCAACTTATGGAGGCAACCCAAGTGTTCATCAACAGATGAATCGATAAAAAGTAGTATATATACAATGGAATAGTATTCAGCCACAAAGATGAAGGAAATCTTGCCATTTGCAACAACATGGATGGAACTAGAGAGTATAAATGCTAAGTGAAATAAGTCAGAGCAAGACACATACCACATGATTCACTCATATGTGGAGTTTAAGACACAAAACAATTGAACAAAGGGGAAAGAATAAGACAAACTAGAAGTAGATTCTCAACGATAGAGAATAAATGGTACCAGAGGGGAGGTGAACAGGGAGATGGGTTCAATAGGAGATGGAGATTAGAGTACACGGGTGGTGAAGAGCCCTGAGTAACAGATGGAATGGCTGAATCACTACACTGCACACCTGAAGTCAATATAACACTGTATGTTAATGACATGGGAGTTAGAAGTATCTTTTTAAATTAAAAAAAATTTAAATCCATATGCTTTGAAGAACATACTGGTAGGAATCTGGAACCCAGCATACTTTTCCAAATGTTGGTATCTAGTGCAGAGATTATTATTGTTAATGACCACCATGTGCAAAAAATTTCAATGAGGCATACAAATCAGAAAGTGTTAGTACTGTGTTATAGGGATCTTTATAGTCACATGGAAATATTAGACATATATGTTATGATTGAAGAGAAGTTGAATTCCCCAAGATAACAAGGTCACTAAAACTGAGACTTACAGATAAAAGGGGTCTCACAATGTATGCCCCTTTAACACATAGAGAAATAGGAAAGCATTTTCCAGGACACTCTAATGTCACCTTTCAGACAAAACCTCCTTTGGTTCTCTCAATCCAATTAGTGCCTTTAAGCTAAAATCTCTCCTTTACTTTTTGCTCTACCTTCTTATCATTTATCATAATTTAGGTCTTCATATGTATCTATGATAATTTAATGTCTCTCTATTGCTAGACAGTAACCTCCACAAGGGCAAGTACCACATGTGTTTTATTTATTAGTGTATAGTCTATATGCTCTATTGGTATATAGTAGAGTGTCCGGTAAATAATAGGTGATCTCCAAATGTCAGTAAGTAAAAAGATAAAAGACTATATATCTTTGCATATAAATCATATTGCAAGTGTAGCTGTCATTTATTGAGCACTTACTATATGCCAAGCACTTTAAAACATTTTATTTAATCTTCTAACCATGTTCTAAATTAGCTATTATCTTAATTTTATGAATGAGGCAACTTAAGCTCTGAAATTTTAAGTAAACTGCCTAAGACCTAATAATTAGCTGCAAAATTGCGATCTGAACTACAAATTCAGTCTCTTCTTTCTCCTCTTTCTTTTTTGTGGGTGAGGCTATACTGTCTGCCCTCCTTCCTTCTTCCCTTTCTTCCTTCCTTTCTCCCCCACTTCCTCACTTGGTCCCTCCCTTCTTTTCTTCCTTTTTGTCCCTAATACTTTACAAATACAAAAGCATATACACACTATATGTGTGTGTATACATATACACACACACACACACATATATGCATGCACATATATATACATGTATATATATCATATTTTACAGGTGGTAGGAACATCAGTGAGACAAATGCTTCTGGTCCTACCACCCAGGTTAAGACAAATGGCTTTGAAATAACCATGTGTCTTTCCCTTGTCACCATCACCTCTTTCATCCTAAATATACATGCCAGTCATTTCCTTGTTCTGTTAATTTTGAATGTAAGCAAAATCATAGTGTATTACGGAGGACAGATACAGAAGGGATTTTTCTTAATTCCTTCTATGAGTCCAGTATTACTTTCATACCAAAATCAGGTAAAGACAGATCACTATCTCTCATGAACACAGATGCAAAAATTCTCAAGGGATATTAGCAAATTAAATCCAATAATGTGTAAAAACAATTATACACCATCACTAAGTGAGATTTCTCCCAGGCATGCAAAGCTGGTTCAACATGGGATCATCAATTAATATAAACCATCACATCAAAAAGCTAAAACAACAATAAAACATCACATATAATCATTTGACAATGGGGGAGGGAGCATGGCTTCCTTAGATAATCAGATGAACCTGACCCTAGAAGGGGGCCTGTAAGATGGAGTCTGAATGACCTTCTCGAACCCAGTTTCTCATTTGTAAAATGTGTATAGTCCTAGTATTTTTCTCAGAAAGATTTTGTAAGTATTTATGCGGCACTAGACATAGTGGCTGGCAGAGTATGGTCTTGAAGTTGACATAGTCATTAGTACTTTTTTAAAAATTATATTCTTTTATAAAAAAAGTTTATGCATTGTGAGAGAGACAGACAGAGACAGAGACAGAATGAGCAGGGGAAGGCAGAGAGAGAGGGAGAGAGAGAATCCCAAGTAGGCTCTGCACTGACTGTGTAGATGAGGGGCTCCATCCCATGAAAGGTGAGAGCATGACCTAAGCTGAAGTCAACAGTTGGATGCTTCAGTGACTGACCCACCCAGATGCCCCTATAAATTATATTTTTTTATTTTTTAAAAATGTGTATTTATTTTTGATTAAGAGAGACAGAACACAAGCTGGGGAAGGGCAGAGAGAGAGATGGAGACACAGAATTCAAAGCAAGCTCCAGGCTCTGAGCTGTTAGCATAGAGCCCGAGGTGGGGTTCGAACCCATGAACCACGAGATTATGACCTGAGCCGAAGTCAGATGCTTACCTGACTGAGCCACCCAGGCACCCCTCCAAAATTATATTTTTGATTAATCCCTGAAATCAAGATTCAAGTCAAATGATAATCACAGACATTAGAATACAATGCCCCAAAGAGCTTCAAGAACTGGTCAGCGACATTGCAGGAAATACTTCTACTGGAAACTATACTTCACAGAGCTGGTCTTTTGCTCTCTCAGTGCCACACTTCTGCTCAGAGTTCTAATCAGCAGGAAACCAAAGGTACATGAACTGAGGTTTTTACTTGTGCCCAGGACTAAGATCGTGGTCTGAAAGGCTAAAATGACACTCACTAAAAACTATACCTACATGCAACTGGGTCTTTTCTCATTTACCAGTGATAAGGGAGAGCCTGGAGGTGGTCATTACAGAATCATTCAGAGAAATGTCTGCTTTATTGAATGAAACATACGGTGGCCCAGGTCAAAAGATACTCACATTGCAGCCCTAGCTAGATTGTTAATAGTGTCATAAAGTTGAGCAAGTTATTTCAATTTCTGCAAGCTACTTAGCTGACACTATGTAATACTTTCCATGCTCATTTTGCAGAGGCTTTCTGATTTTAAGAATTAACTACTCATTACAAACAAATTGGAAAATATAAAGAAGTATAAAGAAGAAATATAACTACCCCAAAATCAATCTCCCAACCATATGCACAATTAAGATTTTGTTGTAAATTCATTTTTTCAACAATCAATTTACTATGTGCCTACCATGTGCCGCTGTGATTTCAACTTTGTTATATGGGCATATATTTACATATGTAATTTAAAAATGTAAAATGGTTATGGCTGTGTTCCTTTTCATTTAAGCTCGAGCCTCATAGGACTGGCTTTTGAAAACATATTTCTTAGGCGGTGCACAGCAATGGCTCAATTAAGAGGCTATGCAATAAATAATTATTTGAATTTACCATTTATAATGATAGGTATTTTGGTTGCTTGTTATATTTATCTTTATTTTTATAATTTCAGTCTCCAAGTATTTTCTTAGGATAGTGCTCCAGATGTTCTTATTGGATAAACAGTCTTGGGCATTTTTTAGTAGGATTTGGAGTTTATGTTTCCCTCAGTCATGGACAAGTGTGGCATTCTCCCAACTCTTATATTTGGCATCTACACAGAGAATATTAGGACAAAGTTAAGAAATGACCATGCAGAACAAAGTAGCAGGTTCCAGGCTTTCACCCCTGCCTGCATTTGGAGACATTGCGGACTGAGTGCACGGGAGTATTGAGACAGTGTCATGTGACAGAAATCAGGTTTCAAGGCTACCGCTCAAAGTAGGCACTCTACCAGTGTTGCTGATGATGACTGCGCAGAGCTGACAATGGTAAAGGGACATACCAAATAAGAAAGAAAAGGAAAAAAAAAAAAAAGAACCACAGAGCAGGGTTTTCTTTTATTTTAGCCAGATCTTCTCTGTGGTTGAATATATCTGCTGTATTTCCATTGAAAATGCAGCATTTGGGTTGGTGTGAAATCTATGTCAGGAAATGCCCCCAAGAGAATAAAACATGTACCAGGTGATAATGGATGTTATTACTGGAAGCAACATTTGTCTATTTTTTTCTCTCTCACTCAACCATAGTAAATTTTAATATGTGTGTCAGGTTTCCTCCAATTTATATAAAATAAAACTCTTTGGGGGAAGAGAATACACAGTGTCCATATGATTTCATGCTGCAGCCTCACCTCAGATCTAAAGCTAATGTCAGTTGCTCGTTCCCTCTCCTGGGGAGATGTCAACAGAATATGCTGGTTCAAAATAAATGTGTCCCTGTGACCAGTATTTGTGATGACCTGGCTGCACTCCTGCTTTCAGAAATCACCCCCTTCTGTGATCACAAGAAAAATAGGCCCATCTTTTGAGACAGCATAATTTTTGCTTCACTGAACTGTTTCTTAAATTTGTTTTGGGGCTTAAAAACCTATTGGTTAATCTGTGTGGCATATCTTATTATGCAGTAAAGTTCAATGTATACTCGTTCCCGAAAGAGGCCCTGAGGTCTAATGGGATATGGTTAGTTCTCAAAACTTTCCATGTCAGATACTGATTTCTTTTATTTTTTCATCTTTTTGACTTGCCTTTACCAGAAATCATTCTTTTGCCCTTTATACTGCTTGAGGGGGCAGATAGATGCTTGGTGGTACCATGAAATACACCACCGGAAGGTAGTGAGTGAGTACGCACCTAGACCGCAGAAGCTAGAAAGGTAGAGGAGGTCAGCCTAAGGTCTAGGAGTTGAAAGGACCATGACTGCTGGTTGGATAATCCAATTCGGGACAGGGGAGAAGAGTGGCGATGCCTACCTTCAAAGAGCTGAAGGGTGGTCAGGTGAAGATGTGAAGCTGCTAATGTTGTCTAAACCAGGAAAGGAAACTGGTATCGGTGAGGGGTTCAGGTTCCCAGATCTCTTTCTAATCTTTCAACATCTCTCTGTCTCAACTCGCCACCAGTCTAGGGTAAGCCATTTTCATCTCTTGCCTGCATCACGACCATAGCCTCTCTTTTGCTCCCCTCCAAGTCATGTCTATCCTCTGCTTGTAACCCTTTGATAGCTTCACATCATTGCATGTAAAGATGAAGTCTGAGTTTCTGATGGCCTCCTTCCCCTGAAAGATCTTGTGCTTCCTTTCTGTCCAACCACATCTTGCCCCTTAGTCTTTTCTTCAGCCATCATGGAATTCTCAGGAAGATGATACCCAAGTGCCCATGTGATTTCATGCAGCCTCAGCAGCATATCAGTTTCAGAATCTTGAGACATCTTTTTCCCTTTGCTTGGAACCACCTTCCTTCTTCAAGAACTCCCCTGGCTCTCCTCCCTGTGTTAACTAACCCTTATTCTTTCTTTAGACTTCACACACACACTTCTCCCTTCTCATCCAAGTTCCATCCTCAGTTATCAGTTCTAAGAGCACCATCTATCTCCTGGATAGTGCTTTTCTTATAATTATATATACAATATCTATTTCCACACCTGCCCTGAACACTGTGGAGGAAGAGACGGCTTCTCTTACACTGTGCCCTTCACAGAGCTAGCCTAGTGGTTGACACATGGTAAGGTGCTCACTTTATAAATATGTGTCAGTGAGAGAATGACTTAAACACTAAAAGGAAGTTTATTTCCCACATATGGAACAACTCCAACACTGAAAGTTATTAGAAAATAAACCGGAGTATCATGGATATCACAGGAGGGGTCCTCCATTATGGAAGATTTCATGCAGACAAGAGAAGACCTCTTGGTGGGAGGAATGCAGTGGATCTGAGGTGTCAAGTAGGACAATGGGACTATATTCTTTTCTTAAAATGTTCTTAATGTTTATTCATTTTTGAGAGACAGAGCATAAGTAGGGAAGGGCAGAGAGAGAGCAAGCCACAGAATCCGAAACAGGGTCCAGGCTCTGAGCTGTCAGCACAGAGCCTGATGTGGGGCTTGAATCCATAAAACGTGACATCATGACCTGAGCTGAAGTTGGAAGGTCAACTGATCGAGCCACTCAGATGCCCCTGGAATATCCTCTTTAGATGCTCTTTAAACCCAGCAATTCAGCCCCCTTCGATAGCTCAGCTGGTAGAGCGGAGGACTGTAAACCCAGCAATTCTATGATTTCTAAAGAATTTTTTTGAGTGGGGAGAGAAAGTAATTCTGATAGAAAGCTTAGCAAGGGAGAGATTAAATATTTGGTCAAATATGAATATTTGAATATCTGTCTTTCCAACTGACATGGAAGGGTTTGTGTATGTGTGGATGCAATATAGTGAGCAGTGATGAAGATGACATTCGTTCATTCATTCATTCATTTATGCTTCATTCAACAAATATTTCTTCTACTAGGGACACACCAGAGAACAAGAAAATAACATACTTTCTCTCAAACACCTTCTATACAAATGGACATAAACACAAAATATATGAAAAATTAATAAGAAGTAATAGACAATGATAATGGGGGAGGAGAGGAGGGTGTGGCTTCCTTGGAGTAATCAGAGTAGTCTTATTGATGATGGCAGCATTTAAGATGAGATTTGAATAACAAGAAGGGGAAGATGCCTAAAGATGTGAAGGAAGGGGCGCCTGGGTGGCTCAGTCTAGCCGGCTCGGGTCGTGATCTCACAGTTCGTGGGTTCAAGCCCTGCATTGGGCTCTTTGCTGACAGCTAGCTCAGAGCCGGGAGCCTGCTTTGGTTTCTGTGTCTCCCTCGCTCTCTGCCCCTACCCTGCTGGTGCTGTCTCTCGCTCTGTCTCTCAAAACTAAATAAAAAACAACAACAAAAAAGACTTAAAAAAGAAAAAGGATGTGAAGGAAGAGAATGAAGGTCAGAGTGCACACCTAGACAAAGGACCTATGGCAAAAACAAGCCTGGCATGCTGGCGTGGGAGAACAAATGCCAGCCTTATGATTCGGTCTGAAGAAGAAGAGTGGTACCTGGTAAGGTGGCAGGGAAGGGCGAGACCAGAGGAAGCAACTGCAGCTGTGGTGAGGAGAGGGAACTCCGTCCCAATGAAGTGGGCCGTCGTGGAGGTTTCGAGGAGAGAAGTCACTTCCTCAGATTTTGGTTTTGCCCTCATATCCTTATTGCCAAACCTTTTAGACCCATCCACCCTGGGGCTCATTGCGATTCCTTCTGGTTTGCCTGGTACACATTTCTCCTCCATTCCCAGTCTGCCTGTGCGCCCCAAACCTTTTCCAAATTAGTATCTTTTTAAAAGCACTGACTTAAAGAAAAGTATTTTTAGAAGCTGGGAACATTGTGTAAAACGCGTAATTTAAAGCAGTAACAGAAAAAGCTATTTAACTGATGGGTCAGTTTCTACATTTTAAAACCCCCTACCCTTTATTACGTACCTATAAATAAATCATGTTTCTGTTCCTTAAGACCTTTTATAGAAGGTAAAACTTCATACAAAGTAAAATAAGTCAACTCCAGCCTGCATGACTATAAGATGGAGTATTACTCAGTCATAAAATAGGATGAGATCTTGCCATTTGCAACAATGCAGGTGGAACTAGGGGATATTATGCTAAGTGAAAGAAAACAGAGAAAACAAAAGCCATGTGGTTTCACTTATATGTAGAATCTAAAAAATGAAACAAATGAATAAACAAATAAAAAACAGAATCAGGCTTATAAATACAGAGAAAGTAACTGAGGGTTGCCAGAATAAAAGGTTGTGGAGGATGGGCAAAATGAGTGGAGGGGAGAGGGGTGCACAGGCTTCCAGTTATGGGACGAATAAGTCCCGGGGATGAAGGGTACAGCACAGTGAGCCTCGTCAACATTACTTTAATGCATGATTCGGTGACAGATGGTAACTACCCCCGTGGTGAGCACAGCATAACATATAGAACTGCTGAATCAGTATGAGGTACATCTGCAACTAATAAAACACTGGGTGTCAACTATACTAAAGAAAAAAAAATCCACTCCCACCCAGTATTTCTGAATATTTCCAGGCGCTTCTAAGTCCAGGTTGGTTTTCTCCAGTGTTGCCCTGAACTGTTGTTTCTTGTCACTCCTCTGTCACTTTTGGATGTTCTGTCTTTTCCTTTCCTGGTCCTTTAACTCTCTTCCCTTTGTTTTGCGTTAAAACACTGACACAGCCCCTCCATTCCCAAGACAGTCCTAACAAGAAGCTAAAAACCAAGTTGGGGTGATAATAAATTTTATTTAAAACCTGAAGATATTATGAAGTCATATCAATTCAGAAAGCTAGATGTTACTGCCTGAACTTTTTTCTTCTGTGGCAGGAAGCGTCTTTCTGGCTGTTCACAATGGGCCCGAGACTGTAGTCAAACTGACAAATGTCCTTCCTATTTCTCTCATGTTTCTCTTCCCCCAGTATCATGATTCCTTGGCCTGCTGCGGGAAATCTATGATGCTTTTTATTTTTTTTTTTATTTTTTATGTCTTTTTTTTTTTTTTTGAGAGAGAAAGCGTGAGCAGGGGAGGGCCAGAGAGAGAGAGAGAGAGAGAGAGAGAGAGAGAGAGACTGAATCCAAAGACAGGCTTCAGGCTCTGAGCACAGAGCCTGACATGGAGCTCGAACCCATGAACGTGAGATCATGATACTGACTGAGCCACCCAGGCGCCTCCGTGATGCTTCCTTGTTACTGGCCACATTATGTGCTCTCAAAATTCATGTCCTGAAGTCCTAATACCCAGGACCACAGAATGTGACTGAATTTGGATATATGGCTAGAGGCAGTTAAGGTAAACGTGGCCATTAGTGTGGGCCCTAACCCAGCAAGAGGTGTGTCCTTATAAGAAGAAACGCACACGGAGGGAGAACACCTCTTAGATAGGAAGAGTGCCACGCCCAAGCCAAGGGCAGAGGTCTCAGGAGGAACCAACACTGCCGAGGCTTAGATGGTGGGCTGCTCACCTCTAAAAGTGGGAAAATAACTCAATCTGTGGTACTTGTTACATTAGCCCTCACAAATACATACAGCCGCCCAGTCTCCTTCCCGTACTTCTGCCAATGATTTTCAGAGTTGTCCCCTCCCTCAGTAAGGCATTCGTTTGGTCACTTAAACCAAACACTTGTCACCACAGCCTGCAGGGCCTGTATTACATTGTCTCTATTCATGACCAAATTGACTAACCTCAACTAGACAGTGCATGGCATGCAGTATGAATGACCAAGAGGACTCCCTAAGTGATCCCTTGTCTGCCCTAGAGACTTATTCACACCTCCCAGGAAATTTTGGGCAATCTAGGAGAAGCCAGATTTCCTCTTGGTTTTGGCCATCGCTGTCCCAGAAATATTGATGCTTGGCCTCAGAGTCCTCCGCTGATTTTCTTTACAAACCCCGACTTCAGCTAATGCTCTTCTTAAGCTCTAAAAGCACCCATTTACAAATACTGATGTTGTGCGAGTGACAATCGGCCCAGAGCTTTTCACACCTCACTGTCAGTGTCCTCTAAGACTGCCAAAGTCAGCCCAAGCAGCCTTGTGGCCACGCGGGCTGCCTGCGCAGTGCAGAGGGATGTGTGGCTACGTTCTCCGCCTAACCCGCACATGCAGCAAGGCGAACAGCCCCTCACGTCTTAGCCGACCTGCTGGGCCAGTCTAAATTCCACATCTTTATCAGAAACCTACAGACCTACTTCTGTGCCAAGCCCTATGCTAAGAACCTGAGATATTTTATCCTACTTGGTTCTCATCACAATCCTAAGACGTATTTTACCTGAGGAAGTGGGCGTCCGGAAGATTTCTGTGGCTTACCCAAGGTTACAGGGAGTAAATGGTAGTGCAGGGTTCATGTACCATGTGCCGTGAAGTCTCAGCTTCTGATCTTCCCATGAGGCTTAACTGTGTGGCCTTCCCAGATTTCTTCAACCTTCACTCATCACACACTTCTCCAAACTGCTGTATTAAATATTGCTGGAACCACTCAGCACTTCATCGCGGTTCACTCTGAGCTGCTCTCTGTTTATTTAATGCATGCTTGTCTGGTGCCCCCAGTTATTTTACAGCTCCTCTGTGATACAAACAGTCCTTACAGCTGTCCCGTGTTCACTTTTCCGTACAGAGTCTTGCCCTTGGTGGAAACTTGAGGGTTCTGATTTCCTAGGTGCTCAGAATCCAACGATTCTCCCTTGGAATCTTTCCCAGTAATAAACACTGCAAAGGGGTCATTTGGTAGAAATCCTTTCAGGGGCAATAAAATATAGAGGTAAGAATTGTGGCTTAATTCTCAGATGATCACAATTCTGGCCTTAACTCTGAGCTCTTGGTAGTTTTTGGCCCTAGATGAATAGCTTTAACTCCTTTGAGCCTTAGACCCATCATCTGTAAAACAAGGGTGGTAAATACCACCACCCTAGCCTGCTGTGAGCATTGGAGGGGAGACTAGGTCTGAAAATGTCAATACTCTGTAACGTGCTGTTCACATGCAAGAGATTCTATTTTTCAGTACTGGGAGCTTTATTATTAGTATTGACCAGCAATGAAAGACACCTGTGAGTAATCTTATTTTCTCTAGGAGAAAAAGAGTGTGGTGGTCTACAAAGTTCTCTCTTTTAACACTCTGTCAATTCCTCTTTATGGTGATGGTGAGAATGTGTGGGACTGGCCGGGAAGGTGGGGGGTGGGGGGAGGCTGTGTGGGCAAGACCTTCCAAAGTGAGAAACGATGCCTTACTTTCAAAGGGCTTATCACTCACATCCCACTTGCCAGCAACAGGATCACATCTCACGTGGGGGCTGTCTGTGTCTTCAGAGAAGAGGTGGTGTGGGTATATGACTCATGCTGTCACCACCACAGATGGAGAAATGCCACTCTCCAAGAGTTTGTGGTTCTAATGACTCTGTCCTGCACCTCGTCTGTCTATGTCGGTTCACAACTATATGCTGATGCTTCTGAACGCTGGTCTCAAACAGGAAAAAAGAAAAATCTCGATAAGTATTTTCTCACTTTTCTTTCAAAGTGAAAATTTTTTCAAGATACCTTCACTATGCCTTAAAACACAACGTCCTCCGTACTTCTTTCTTTTGACAAAGAAAGTAGGAATAAGGACATGTTTAACAGAGGTGGAAATGGAATCAACATATTCCCAAACTAACTGTTACCGTGCAGTTTTATTTACCGCCTAACGGAAGCTCTGAGAGTGTTAAAGGGGTCGGGATATTTCCCCCAATGGCATTAGGTATAAACATGAAGGTGTTTATGATTCTGTGTTCCTTGACCTTGTTGCAGCTTAAAGTCTTGAATAAATAGAAGCAAAGTAGGCCATGCGATCACAGAGGCTTGGCTTCTTGGTGACAGTTTTAAAGAAATAATTTTTACGGCTAAAGGGCTCGGAAAGTGAAAGTCACTTTTCTACAGAGAAAATAGTTCTTAAATATTTAAAAATGCCTAATTTCTCCCCAGATGCCCAGAATTGGAAAGGTCACAAGAGTTGGGATGTCTTTGGGGACCACAACACTCATAAGGACCAGCCATTCTTCCTTGAACTAACTCTCAAACACAGATTATTTCACAGACTATTCAGTTTCTTGCCCATTAAACTGCAGGGACTCCAACATATCTGTGGAAAGCAGCCCGCAGTGTTGGGTCTGGATTCCAAGATCCTCCACAGTTTGTCACCAAACGGTCTCTCTGGTTATATCCTTTTCTCTAATCACCTTCTACGTATCCTATATTTTGGCTATGTATGTCACCCATAATTTTCTTCAATTACTCAAGTGATTTCAGCTTGGAACAATTTTCTAGGTATTGAAACCTTGTTCATTCTTTAGTCCCCAGTGAAATGCCACTTCTCCCACAGTGTTGCTCTTGAGTTCCCACATAGAATATTCTTCTCACATTTAATATGTAGCAGGTCATTTTCATACCATTGTTACTTCATTCTGACTTGCTTAGACGTTATGAAGCCTCTATCTCCCACTCCCTTTTTGGAAAATAAATATTTTAATCAAGTAGGTTGAACTCAGTTGTTGACTCATTCATCCAGTGAACAAAAAAATGAATTGATTCATATTAATAAGCAAGTGCCTCTGTGCCTTGCTTAATTCCTACTCAAACATGTATTTGCAGTATCTGCTTTCCCTTCTTGTTATTCAGCTATATGAGGACAAAAATCACATGTTACTTAGCTCTGCAGTCATTAGTTTCTTTTAATGGCAGGTACTTTATAAATATGTTGTAGTTGAATGGATGGATGAGTTAGAATGTGACAGAAAATGGTTGAATAAATTATGAACTCAGAATATTATCTTTTCCATGGCTTAAGACAATTACTTTTGCTTGGAACCATTACACTATGTGAACTGAATATTTGTTACTTTTGTCATTTTTGTGTCCTTCATAGCCCTTTAATTTGGGGAACATCTAGCTGATTCAATAGTAACCTGTGTGGTCTCTGAGGCTCAGATGGGCTTATTCATTCCCCAATTTTGGCACATTATCTAGGTCTACAGAATATTCCATGTATTCAAGTGCAGATATTGATTCAGCAATAGAAACAAGAACAATTAGACTTTTTCCAAGGCATTGGGCAAGGTTAGTGTGGGGGACTCTCTCTTCTGGGAGATTCTAAGTATAAAGTTGATGTGAACTAAAGCTATAACAACCTTTGTTCCACCATGAGAGAAACAGCTTATATAAGAATAAAGCCAGGCTGGGGTGCCTGGGTAGCTCAGTTGGTTAAGCATCTGACTTTGGCTCATGTCATGATCTCACAGTCTTTGAGTCTGAGGCCCATGTCGGGCTCTGTGCTGATAGCTCAGAGCCTGGAGCCTACTTCAGATTCTTTGTCTTCCTGCCTCTCTCTGCCCCTCACTCTACCCCATCTCTTTCTCTAAAATAAACAAACACTAAAAAAAAAATAAAGTCAGACTGAAAAAATAGAATTGAAGGATAGAAAGGGAGAAAAAATTGCAATTATTGTGTTTGAATCATGAGATCTAGCAAAGCCTGTAGCCCACTTCTCGAGATGTGGATAAATTCTCTTATTTGTTTTTTACATTAGTTAATATTCAATTACTGTTGCTTAGAAGCAAACGAATTTTAATTAAAAGGAAAATCTAAAGAAAATATCCCAATATTCTCACTTTTAAAAATAAACACTTGTATCTCTTAGGATAATCACCATAATCAAATAAAAATTTAGACAGCTATTAGGATATAAAAAAATTCCTAAAAAAATGAGGAATTTAAAAATCTATGCTCCATGCCTTTTCCTTTACTCTGCAAGTCTTCTTTTCTTTTTCTTTTTCTTGCATTTCCCTGATAGTTTTACTGACATATAATTGACAAACAAAATTGTATTAATTTGGGGTGCCTGGGTGGCTCAGTTGGTCAAGCGTCTGACTTCAGCTTAGGTCGTGATCTGATGGTTTCTCAGTTCGAGCCCCATGTCGGACTCTGAGCTGACAGCTAGCTCAGAGCCTGGAGCCTGTCTTCAGATTCTGTCTCCCTCTTTCTCTGTCCTTCTGCTGCTTGCACGCTCTCTCTCTCAAAAATAAATAAAACATTTAAATAATACACACAAAATTGTATTAACTTATACAGCATAATTATTTGATACATGCATAGTTACAAAATTATTACCATAATAAGTTAACATCTATTACCTTACATAGTCAGAACTTTCGTTTAACTGAAAATTCCTGTAAATCCTACTGGGCAAAATTTCTTATTTATTTCCCAAATACATCCCTTATTTCCCCTTTCCACGGCCACTCCTATGACTCAAGCCACCATCCTCTCCCCTCCACTCCAATAGCAGTCTCCCAGCTAGACCCTTGTCCTCTTCACTCTTCGCTTGATTGTCTGCCAGGGCCAGGATGATTTCTTTGAGATGCCACGGATATCACGTCAATCCTTGTCTTGAAACATATCTCATCTTTCATTAATCTCAGAAAAAAAGTCCTTATTCTTCTGCTTAATTTATAAACCCTACCTTTCTGTACTTCTTAATCTTTTTTAACTGTCCTTAGCCCTCCTTCCTTTAGGCACCTTGACATTTAAAATGTTTTTAAAAATATTTATTTATTTTTGAGAAACAGAGTGCAATCAGGAAGGGGCAGAGAGAGAGAGAGAGAGAGAGACAGAAACAGAGGCAGGCTCCAAGCTCTGAGTTGTCAGTACAAAGCCTGATGCGGGGCTCAAACTCACAAAGTACAAGATCATGACCTGAGCTGAAGTTGAACGCTTAACCAAATGACACATTCAGGTGCGCCATAGGCACACTGACATTTAAAAAAAATTCTTCCACTGTGCCATATTCTTTCTTCGTTTTAGGACTTTACATGTTCTGTTCTCTTTGCCTGGAATGCCCTGCTGTTACTTATTCTCTAAAATAGTTTCTGCTTCTTTTAGAGGGTTGAATAATGTCTTTCCAAAATTCACATTCTCCTGGAAGGTCAGAATAAAACCCTATTTGTAAACAAAGTCTTCACAGAGGTAATCCTGATAAAGACTGAGATGACATTATACTGGATTAGGATGGGCACTAAATCCAATGAGAATGTCCTGGTAAGGGTCAGAAAAGGACACACAGAGACACAGAGAAGAAGACCGAGTGAAGATGGAGGCAGAGACAGGAATGATGAATGTATGAGCCGAGGAACAGCAAGGATTCCCTGTAGCCACCAGAAGCTAAGAGAAAGGCCTGGGGCAGCTTCTCTCGGAGAAGCTCCAGAAGAAACCTGTACTGTGGACACTTTAATTCTGATTTCCAGCCTCCTGAACTGTTAGATTCTATTTCTGTTGTTTTACATTACCCAGTTTGTGGGACTTCACAACAACTCTAGGAGATGAACACAACTCTCCTTGGGCGTCACTGTACAGCTATCTTCTTGGTGAAGCCCTCTCCTACCATGCTCATCTGAATCAAATATTCCTTGAATGTGTTGCCCTAGAATACTCTATTTTTCCCCACTTCATTATGTTTAAATTTCCTATATGCTTCTCTTCCAGCGGTCTATACTGCATAGCTTTTCACAGTTGTTGCTCAGGACCTATTACCATGGCCAGCAGGTAACCAGTTTCAATAAGCATGCTTTGATTGATTTACTCTATCTTAGTCCCTTCTGTCCTTTTAGCACCTAGTCAAGTAGTTGCTATATAAGAAGTGTAAATGTTGTTTATCCAGTGATGACATGTGTTGTTAGCAGTGGTACAGCCTGGTGACTATGGTGCTCACTGATCCTTGTCCCCACTAAAGAGTATAGGACTTGCCCAGTGGAGTTTTCCATTTGCAGAGCCCGTTATAATGCCACAATCCTTTTTTATGAGGGTAATTGTCCAAAACCCCCATGAGGCATGTATAACAGGTGTTTCTGTCTCTAATTTGAGGGGGAAATGCCAAAGCTTATGACTAGACAGTCACAAGAGAACTGAGTAGTTCTGATTCCGTATTCATCATTCCTGCCATGGAATCTTGAAACTCTACTAAAATTGGAACAAAAACATCCTGATTCTTCAGTTATCCCTCCATTTAAACAGAATGGTTTTAGTCAATTCTGTGATAGGTAAAGAGAAAGTTGCTGGGAGAACTTAAGCAAGATGACAGGCAGTAAGGGGCAGTGGGATTCTAAGTGCATACATTCCAGGAAACTCTCAAGTGAGTGGAAGACAGCCATGGTTATCCTATGAGCGCTTATGAGTCCTCGTGGTCATTACCTACGTGTCCTACCTCATGAGAAACAGAAATCCAAATCAGCAGATGATGTGAAAACCAAATGGAAACAGAGATGGAAAAAAGACCAGAGAGTGCTTCCCTTGCTCTGAGTAAAACAAGAGGAAACACAATTGCGTATTACAGCGAATCAGTAGTCTACCAAAGCCGTGGAGTTGACCGATGCTAAGAGGGCAATGGAGAGTGAAAAGCCAGAACCCTGGGAATGAAGAGCCAGTCAAAAATATCAAAATGTTTTTTCTTTCAAAGTCTGCACTAGAGGGGAATTTGGAAGGTAGTCAGGCCTGGGAGTTCCAGACTTCTCCAGAGATAAATAAATCATGTTTGCTGTCTTTGGAATAAACTCACAGAAATATATGTATCTCCATAGTATATCTACCGAAAGAAGAAAAAAGTCCTTTTTTACTAATAGGAATGAAACACAGAATGTGTGAAATACTATATACTCTCTGGGGATGAAATGATACAAGACAGTGTGTATGTTAAGAAAGTTCAAACAGGAGGAGCAAAGGAATCTCCATGCATTTCAACTCCAGGTGATGCACTTTGTGGTTAGATACAAAGCCTTTGTGGTTCTACTGATTTGGTGCAGGTCTTGGGTATATTACTACTCATCTGTATAATCTTGGACAAGCTATTTTATTTCTCTGTGTCTATAAAATGGGACAAATGATATACATAATTCATAGAGTTGTGGTAAGAATAAAAGGAATTATGATGTAAATAATATAGAATATTTCACAACGCAAAATAAACACTCAGTTAGTATAAGCCTTATTTTTGATGTCTATGTTCTTTGGGTTCAGCAATAAAAATACAAACGTGAAAAAGAAATATACATGATGGTCAAATGCTCAGACTGTAGGGACAGACAGGCCTCACCCCTTATTGCCTGTGTGCTGTTAGGGGTAATTTAATTTCTCTAAGCCTCATTTTCTTCTTTCATACAATGATAGCAGTACCTTTCTCATAAGGTTGTTGTGTCATATCACCCACTTGATTATCCAGCACACAGTACAAGGTTGACAAGTGGCAGCTGTTTCAATTACAGAATGGGAGTTCTTATGTCCTAGGAGTGAGAACTGATTGCTTCAGCAAAATATAACATACAAAGCAGTAAAGTTTTTCCTTCCATGGACCACTAAAAGCTGACTTAACTCTTCCCTCTAAAGAAAAAACAAATCAACCAACCAACCAAGAAAAAAAACATGCTGAAAGAAGATGAAAGAAGATATTGAATTTTTAATTGTAGGGTAAGGCTTGTTTCTGGAGTGTGTGTGTGTGTGTGTGTGTGTGTGTGTGCACGCGCACGCGCGCACGTGCCTATGTGTCTGTGTTTCCCTGTATGTACCAAAGTGATAGCAGGTGTTCTTTTAGAAACAGAAACTGAGGTTGTACAGACCTCCGTCACGTACTTTTGGGGTACTGTCTTTCATCAAGAGACCTCTTGATTTCCTTCAGAGGCAGCTGAATGGATAGAAACATGTGGTAGAGTAGTCACTGGAAGCCTCTGCAATTGTGAAAAACTTTTAGAGGACAGCATGGGCTAGAAAATGACCAGAAAGTTTCACAAATATTCATCATTCAGTTGGATCTAAGTGCATAAATTCAACACGAAACTACATAACGAAGTATCAAAGGCTGAAAGCTCAGGTCCTTCGTTAAGGCAAGAAGACAAGTTTCTCATTTCTCCATCCACAAGCCATATTAGGGAGAATGACCTCAAGACCTCACTCGCCCATCTCCTCATACTGTCATCCTTAACATTCTCATTCTTGCTGGTAACCACAGGGAATCCTGCCACGTGACATGTCTACCAGGTGGCAGGGATTTGCTGAACTTATACATTTCTTTTCACTGCAAAAGGAAGTTATGGGGTAGGCATTATTTTTAACATTTAAAGATGAGGTGAGGCACAGGGAGAGGGAATGTTCAAATCTCATAAACAAGAATAGTAGAAGAGCAAGCATTTGAACTCAGTTTGTCACACATTAAAGCTCTTAGTCTTAGCACATTACTCCCAATATTAACCTGTAGCCTTCTGCTATTTGCCCCTGGACCAGAGACCATGAAACTAAATTGAAATAGAGGAATGAACACTGAGTGCTCTTTTCAGGATCCATAAACTCAGTAAATACAGACGATAAAACACAACACACAGACCACCGTTAAGTCCCTCCTTCAGTACTCTAGGAGTCACACTTTCCTACTGAGTCTTGATGTAGCATCAGAATTCTTTTCAACTGAGATTCATGAAATTGTAATCAACCAGAGTGAATGAACAGGATGTACACTGTTAGCAACCTTTGGTCTATTTCAACTGACTCATTTTGTGCAGGAAGACATTTATACACTGAAGAGCCCCTTTCCCAGGATCACAGCATAACAAGAACAAATTCAGTATAGGAACGGGATTCCAGACTTCCAGCACATGCTATTTCCTGCAATCCCCACTGCCTATCCTGACCAAATTTGCTCCAGGGACACCTTGGATGTGATTGGGCAGCCTGTGGAAGTCACAAGCAAGATGCCACTAATAGCAAATACCCTGTCTAGGTTTTTATAGATAATCCTCCAACTCTTGCCAACTTTCAGTTGGTGTTTCCATATGGGTCTGAGTTTCCGTTAGCCTTCCATGAAATAAGGCTCATGGTTCAGATACAATACAAGGCTAATTCATGTGCTTTGATCAGTCCTGATTATAAATTGCTTGTGGAAAAGAAAGCAAGTTAGACTAGTGGCTACTTGTCACATCTAAGAAGGTATCAAAATGTATAGTCTGGGAAAGCAGCAACTGTACTATTCATGAGAGGCTAAATGCTATAAAAAACACCAAAGAGATACAAACTAAACCAGACAATTCCTAAACCAATGATTTAATACAATAAAAATCAGGTTTCCATTGTCTAAAGCAGGTTGGTGGGATGGGAAGGACTGGTGGTAGGAGCAGCCTGGACTGTATGCAGTCACTCAGGGTCTTGTGTACCTTGGCACTTAGGAAGGAGACCAAAAAAGAGAAAGAACGTGGTCATTCTTGTGGGCAATTTTCATGGGCCAGGCCTCAGACTGATACCGACTTCCTCTCCTTCCACTGTCCAGAACTCAATTCTATGATCAAAACTAACTGCAAGGGAAGACGGGAAATGTGGTGTCTAGCTGGGTGCCCAGGAGGTAGAGGAAGTGTTGGTGAACAACTCGCTAGTGTCTGCAACAGCCACCAAACTCCCTCCCCACCGCAACTCATAGGCAGATGGACACGCAGAGAGAACTGGCCTGAATGAGGGGACGTGTGAAACTTGGCCATAATATTAACAAAGTAAACAAACAACAAATCAGTCTAATCCTTCTTTTGCATTTGAACATGAGGTACTGAACATCTGAAGCAGGGGAGGAGAAATATGTACCCATTCTAAATGTGAACTGCATCAATTCCTTTCCAAGGTATTTATCTGAAGTAAATAAGTGGAAAATGCACAAGGATACTCATTATAGTATTGTTGGATAGGAAAAGAGTAGACTGAAACATACCAATAATGAATTGATTAGATAAATTATAGTGATTTTATACAATATAGTACTCTGAGGCCTTTAAATGCAATAGAATGTTTCCACATATACTATCATTCCTCTAATAGCAAGTTGCAGAATCACAGAAACAATTAAGTCCTGTACCTTCCTTGGGGCCGCTGTGGGCCACAGACACCACGATGAGGGCTATAAGATGGAATTGAACAAAACAGCAGATGTGGCAATATCTTGATCAAAATCTATGTTTCCTGCTCTATCTCTGTGGAACTCCTACTTCTATCCAGTGGAAAGGGCCGTAGTAATGTGGGGAACACACAGGGTCTCATCTCTTCTTTTACTCAATTCACCGCTCAAGTTCCCACATACCTTAAGGGTAGGAAATTCACAGTCTCCATTAAAAGGCTCTTCATATCCCTAAATAATCCAAGAAAACTGGAAGCACGTTGGGGTATGTGGAGAAGGGATGGGTCGGTGTGGCTTCCACTTCCTGGGGGAAGTCACCACAGCACGCTGCCTCGCAGAGTTATGGAAACCAGCTGCACACAGTGTGAGAGAGAGTGCTGTCTCTCCTCTGGGACCCTGCGCAGACCAGAATTATGAAGGCCCGGAACTGTACGCTCTTTTCTCACAGGGCATCTCCCTTTGGTGATGGGCTACTTTTCTGAAAACTCTCAAAAAAATCTATAAATTTGCATTAACTGTCCCTTTTGAGAGACTTCACTCACCAATTCTGAAGGAGGGTTTCCTCAATGATTTCCAACCATCTTGTCCTCCTAATGAAGGCTTTCTAGGATTTCAAATCATGCCCACACATGCCTTTTCTGGAACTATGGAATAAAGAAATACCATAAATGATGAGGGATCATGGCATCACTCACTGTAGAAAATAAGGGGGCGAAAACCCCAGAGATGTAAAATGTGGTTATATGCATTATATAAAATATTTTCCATCATATATCATATTTATAGATTATGCATTCACATTTTTATATATAACCTATATGATACAAAATACATATATGAGAGATAGCTAGAAGGAGATTCTCCAAATTTAAATTATTTATTAATAAATTTTATTTATAAACAAAATTATTTATTCTACATATATATTCATTGTAAAACATCCCCCTTTCTTGCATTTCTATGTGCTATGAGTAATCATCATTTAGCATGGTGTGTGGGTGTAATTTTATGTGTAAGGATTCCTATTCGAGTAAATCCACATTTGAGTTTGTTTTAGGTTCCTCAGGTGAAAAGTGTTAGGACATAAATTATGAAGAGCTGTATGTTTGTTTAGGGCTTGAAGTTGAAGCCAGCTGTGCATCTGAGAGGCTCTTTGGGAAATGTAGCTGGTTACTTTATTCTCTAAACAATCATAATTATATGGCCCCTCTCTTTCTCAGTAATAGACACACCTCTGTTCACCTGCCATCCGCCGGGTCCTTTACCTCCATCCTTTGCAGAGAGATGCTAGTGATCAGTTGTGACAATATCACATCAGGCCTGTGCGCTTGCTCAGCATTGCACGGGCAGTGAGCATGCGGACCGTAACAGTTGGAAACCTGGAGATGATGTGACACAGCTCCAGAGAAACGGAAGGCGGCCAGAGGCTTGGGTTAGGGATCTGGGGGGCAAAAGTACATTATTGTTTCCCTGTTCTCTGTACAATATGATAGTGCCTGTACAGAGGAGGCCCTCAACAGTGTATCTGTCAAACTGAATTGACCTGAAATTCTTTAATAATTATCAGTTAATCTGTTTCTTGCAGTGTGGTCACTATTTCATTGTTTCTCTTTCCAAGCAAATTTTCAAAATATTTCAGACAAAGAAAGTTTAAGTCTGTCTCCACGAGGATTTGGCACTGTTTAAATGTGCCTTGAGCAACATGAATGAAAGGGTTTCTTGTTGGGTCAAGGTTAAAGGAAAAAAGAAAAAGGCAACCCTTTCTTAGTAAGCAGTCTACTGTAAGTGTAAGAGAAGGAAGACGCTATTTGGGGTCAGGCTCCAGTGAGTTGGAAAGATGTGCAGATGACTGTGTAAATAGATTGTACTTGACTTATTCCACAGGGGAGAATTACCTTCAAAGCACCTGACTATGTTATCAGAGCCCACCAGAAGCAGTGTGGTTAAGTCAAGACTCAGATTTCTTTTTTTTTTTAATAGTTTATTGTCAAATTAGTTTCCATATAACACCCAGTGCTTCTCCCC
>NC_043705.1:34555713-34606119 GCF_006229205.1 Suricata suricatta | reverse complement strand
GGCTAGTATCCAAAATATACAAGGAGCTCACTAAACTCCATACACGAAAAATGAATGATCCAGTGAATAAATGGGCAGAAGACCTGAATAGACACTTCTCCAAAGAGGACATCCAGATGGCCAACAGGCACATGAAACGATGTTCCGTGTCACTCATCATCAGGGAAATTCAAATCAAAACCACACTGAAAGACGCAGATTTCAAACTGCTTCTATTTGAACATGATGGAACATTCCTGGGTAGTCTGGCTTCCAATTGAAGGTTTGGGGGATCCTGGGTCTCCTCTTGAGTCCAGGCTAAGGGAGGCAGAGCTGATCTTCAGAGACCCTTTAACACATTACCCAGAATTTCAGTCCAGTTCAAGGTGGGCAGTGATAGACTTTTGCATCCCACCGTCCCCTGGCTGTGAGCTGCTGCTGACCTCAGCCACTATTGACTTAGGTTTGTTTTTCAAACCAAAATCAAGCTTTATTTCCTAATACAAAAAGTATCTTTATTGTCAAAAATTTGGAAATAGTATAATTGGAAGGGTGATAATAAGTACTCATAATCTCACCAAATGCACACAAAGGCATGTGTGAGCATGTATGAGTGTGAGTGCGTGTGTGTACACCACAGACACACCCACCCAGAGATGAGGAGGGAGGGTAGGAGAAAGCAGAGAGAAACATAAAACTACTCCTTGGGATCAGGAACCCTACTTAGATCACTGCTTTGGATAAATTTCTTTTTCTCTTTTTCTTTCCTTATCTGTACACTAAGGGAAGCACTACATGGCCTTTCCTAACCGAAGTTTTGAAGTTATGTTAATCTAAGATCTTAAAATCTCAAAATTTCAATATGTATGTCTTTAAGAAAAAAAACCCTTGGAGACCCCCCTGCGGTAGTGTTTCAGAATTAAAATATGTGGCTAAACAGATCTTTCTCACAGAACCGGGAGGATATTAAGAAATTCAATTTTTAAAAAAGTATATGTAGGAAAAAGGACATACAAAACAGAGATGTTTGACAGGGCTTTATCATTCTCTTATTTATGTGCATGTGCTGTGATCAAAAGCATCTCCTTTGCCTTTTTCTGCTTCTGATGTAGGATGTTCATGTGACTGGGTATGACTTTACCAGTTGTGCTTTCTCTACTCTTCTATTCTGAATTCTAGGAAACAGGTTCTCCATCTGAATGAGAACAATTCAAGAAAAGCCCCGGCCCGCTCTCTGCTCTCCCTCTCGGGGAACACCTAGAGTTTCAAATTCAAACAGAACAGGTAGTCCAGCTGTCATGTCCTTTCAGTGATGGCTGTAAGGAGATGGAAGTCAATGTCACAATGGCAGCTTCTGACAGAGATGAGAAGCGGTCTGCACAGTGGAGAAGCCACTCTGACATAGTAGTAAGATGCACGGTATTCAAAGGCCTGGATTTAACTCTTGGGTCTGCGGATTCCTAGTTAAGGGGACGGCTAGTCCTTTCACCCTCTTGTTCTGTATGTATCTCCTTCTCTGTGGAGGAGGAAACACAGTATGTCCTCGCAATGTGCAGGAAAGAGAGAAAATAAACCAGAATAAAAACATAATATATCAAAATCTGGGGATTTAGTTACATCAGGAATTATTATTAGAGGAAACGGATATAAAATTAATGATTGATGTGTGCATCATAAAAATATGACTCAAATGGGGAAATTGAACAAAATTAACAGAAGAAAGGAAAACATAAGGATGAGAGCAAAACCGATAAAGAAGAAATTTGACAAAAGGAGATTATGAGAACCTAAAGTCAATTCTTTTAAAAGATTAGTAAGATTGATAAACCTTTAGCTAGGCTGATGAAGCAAAGAGAAAGAAAACAAATTAACCACATCAGTAATAAATGAGGGGATGACATTTAGATCTTCCCATCCTTAAAAGATTAACAAGAGAATATAACAAACAACTTTATGACAATAAATTTGTCAATGTAAATGAATACAGAGAGCCATGTAACTCACAAGCTGGCAATAATGACAGGAGCAGAATTTGAAAATATGGATGGCTCTAAACATGGTTTTAAAAATCCACTTTATTTATAATGAAAATGCTTACTACTGAATTGTCTTGGAATCCTTGTTGAAAATTAATTGACTATAAGATATTGGTTTCTCCCTGGACTCCTCAGTTATATTACATTGATCTATATGTCTATCCTTATGCTGCACTATGTTTGATTACTGTTGCTTTGTGTTCGGTTCTGAAAGTGTGAGTCTGCTTTACCATTCTTTTTTCACATTGTCCAGTTATTTGAAACTCCTTGTGATTTCATAGGAATTTTTCAATCAGCTTTTATATTTCTGGAAAAATGGCTGTTGGAATTTTTATAGGGACTGCCTTAATCCATAGATCATTTTGGTAGTATTGACATCGTTAGAATATTAAATCATCCTACCAATGAATATGGGTATGTTTTCCATTTATTTAGCTTTTTAATTTCTTTCATCGATGTTTATGTGTGTGGGGGGGGTGGCTTAGTTGGTTAAGTGTCTGGCTCTTGCTTTTGGCTCATGTCATGACCTAGTGGTTTGAGGACTGAGCTCCGCATTGAACTCTGTGCTAAGAGCATAGAGCCTGCTTGGGATTCTCTCTCTCCCTCTGTCTCTCTGCCTCTGCTTCATTTACATACGCACTCTCTCTCTCTCAAAATAAAAAAGTAACCTAAATTAAAACTTTATAAATGATTTATGTATTTAAAAATATTTAAGAGTAAAAACTACCTTTTCTATTTACTAATTCCTCTAATATTTACCATTTCTGTTCTTTCTATATTTGTAAAAATCCAAGTTTCCCCCCGTATCTTTCCATTAGCAAGAAGAATTCACTTTAGTGTTTCTTGCAGAGTAGATTTGTTGACAACACTTCTCTGAATTTTTCTTCATCTGACACTATCCATATTTTGCTTTCATTCCTGGTGATTGTTTTTGTTGGATATAGAATTCTGTATTGATAGTTCTTTTATTAAAACACTTTAAAGATGTTTTCCATCATCTTCTGGTTTCTGTGATTTCTGTTCATCAAAGACATTATTAAATACAATGAATAGGCAAGGCACATACTGAGAGAGAAAATTCACAACATTTACTTCTGAAAACGAACTTCTATCCAGGTTATACAGAGAACTTTAAAAACTTGATAACATAAACACAGTTCAAATAACTCAGTAAAACATCGTAAGAAGGCTTGAATACACTCTTTACAAAGAAATATTACAAATAACAAGTAAGTTCATGAAAAGTGCTCAGGATCATTAGGCATCAATTAACTGCAAATTAAAGCCACAATGAGGGGCCTTTGGGTGGCTCAGTAGGTTGAGTGTTCGACTTAGGCTCAGGTCATGATCGAGTGGTTTGAGCCCTGCATCAGGCTCTGTGCTGACAGCTCAGAGCCCCGAGCCTTTCTTCAAATTCTGTGTCTCCCTCTCTCTCTGACCCTTCCCTGCTCATGCTGTCTCTCTCTCAAAAATAAAACATTTGAAAAATTAAAAAATAATAAACCCATGATGAGATACTACTTTACACATAGCAGAGCTCTAAGACTGACAAAAGAAAATGCTGTGTTGACAAAGGTATAGAATAAAAACTCTTATACTTTGCTGATGGAAGCAAAGTATCTACTTTGGACAACTGCAGTTTTTTTTTAAAGTTAAATATGCATCTTTCCAACGACCCTATAATTTCACTAATAGGTATTTACCTGAAATAAATAAAAACATATGACCCATATAAACTGGAATGAGTACTGATAGTAGCTTTCTTGATAAAAATCACAAACTAGAAATCAACCAAATGTTTACAAGAAAGAAAATAATAAAACAATTGATCATATATTGATAAAATGTAAAATTACTCAGCTATTGAGAAGCACAATAACTATATTCTCAAAAATATAATGCTAAATATGGTTTTGCTCTAATAAAAAGCTGTATATAGTTCATGACTCTGTTTGTAAGGAGTCCTAGATCAGGATGTCTCTAAGGGAGAAACTGAGGAAAGGGAAGAAATCTCCATATTAGGGTGGCTTACATGATTGTATTTGTCACAATTAGCTGTATATTTTTGATGTGCACATGTTAATTTCAAGGACATTTAATTTTTATTTTTTATTTTTTTATCTTTCAATTAAATCTTTTTTCTTTTAATGTTCATCTTATTTTTGAGAGACAGAGAAAGACAGAGCATGAGCAGGGGACAGGTAGAGAGAGCAAGAGAGACAGAGACAGAATCTGAAGCAGGTTCCAGGCTCTGAGCTGTCAGCACCGAGCCTGACACAGGGGTCGAACCCATTAACCGTGAGATCATGACCTAAGCTGAAGTCAGATGCTTAACCGACTGAGTTGCCCAGGCGCCCCAAAGGACACTTAATTTTTCAAAAGAGGGCATGAAAAAAGTGATCAGGAATTATTAAAAAAAGTTTCAAAAGTTGATGAGCTTTAATTTAGTAATATCTGGAGTTAACGGGAAAGAGGACATACTCTGTAAGTGAGCCTCTCACTTGGAAATCCAAAGTATCCGCCTAAGGTTATCATTCCATATAAGCCTTATGAGCTTGGCTCCCTGAGTCAGGGCATGCCCAAGTTCCCTGACAAACTCCAGTTTAAGCAGACACCATTCTACTTACAGCAGCACCACAATACCAGCTGGAAGACAGCTTCTAGTTTTGGTCTTATTGCTAAAGAAAAAATAGAGGAGATAGAAGAGACAGCAGTTTCTATCCAGGATGCTAAGTACATGGATGCTAAGCTTTTCATTTGCTGCTCAGTAAGTGAAGAGTATAGATACAGAAGAAATGTACCCATTTCTCTGAGAATGAAGAAATCTACACACAATAAAACTGTTGGCCATTTTAAGTTTACTTTTAATTCAGGGTCCAAATTGACTACGTGATGCCTACCTATCTACCTACATGCCTGCCTACCTACCTAACACATGTACACCTATTGCATGTATGTATTACAATCATACATGTTCAAAGAGAATTAGGGAAGGAATGGGTTACAGCAACAGAAATATATAGACAGGCTATTATTACATTATCTCAATTAATAGTCTTCCATTTATGCCCCCATCACCCTATTTTCTACTCAGTTTCATCAAACTACTTAATGTCTATTTCAATAGGCCATCTTCCCTAGCCACACCATGAAAAGGGCTCTCTCAAGAAGGTCACTGATGACATTTACTTGGCTATATTCAGTGGATACTATTTTGTCTCCAGTGATGACAACCTCTTTATTAATCTATCTCAGTGTGTAGTTTCATAATATTCCTCCTTCTTTTTCTAACTCTGTTTTGGGCTCCTCTCCTCTACCTAACCTTTAAAGTTTAGCATTGTTCAAGCCTTGGTCTTACACTCTTGTGCTCTTCTCACTCTATTATCTCTTCAGGAGAAACATCTCTCATTTATCCCTTGATGCCACTTATGGTTCTATTTCCTTCTGGATCTTTCTTCCAAAGGTCAGACATGTATATCTAACTTTCCTTCTCAAATTTCAATTTGGCTGTCTTACAGATGCCTCATTCTTAATAGATTCACAAGTGTCCCCATAATCTTGGTGCTGACCATCCCTCAGTTTACTCCTCCTTAGCTCAATGTCACATCTTCCTAAGTAATCCAAGACACTTCTCTCTTGGTCCATATACTTCATAACTCCCTCTGGCATCATTTCCTCCCAGACTATTGTGTGTTATCTTCCAATTGGTCACCAATCGATTGTCTACATAGCAACAACAGTGGTCTTCTTTAAAAGCCAATCAGGTCTTGTCATTTCCAATGCCTGAAACGTTTCCCCTTCTTTTGTCCTCTAATCCCATTTTCAAGTTAATTTCTCACTAATTTGTACTTAATAATCCTTCAGAATTTAAATAAGATGTAAAAAAAAATCCTTTCCTGACCACCCAATCTGGCTCTTCTTCTTCTACTTTATTTAATGTTTACTTATTTATTTTGAGAGAAAGAGAGAGGGAGTGAGAAAGAATGTGTGGGGAAGGGGCAGAGAGAGAGAGAATCCTGACATCGGACTTGATCCTCCAAAATGTGAGATCATAACCTGTGGTTTTTCTTTTTATAATCATTTTTTAAGAAGACTCCACCCTTTCTTCATGCCCTTTGCTTATCACAAGTTGCTGTGAAATAATTAATTTTGAAATATCTCCAGTAAGAATGCCAGTTTAATGAAGGGAATAAACATGCCTGTTACTTTTCTGTTCTATCTATAGCGTTTAGCCCAGTATTTTTCACATGGTTCGTATCAGTAAATATTTATTAAATTACTTTCTGTTCCCTCCAATTAAGATCATCCTCCATTCTCTGCCCTCATTCCCTTCATTGAGCTGATCTTCCTAATCTTTTAAAATTCAGACATGACTCATTCAGAAAGCCTTCCCTGCTGTCCCCAGCCATCCCACCTTTGTGCTCTCACGGCTCCTTGTATATTCTTATTTTATAAACGTTATCATACAATCACATAATGTTTGTTTTTTCTGAGTACCTACATTCCTCACCTGTGAATTCCTTAAGGAGAAGAACTGTGTCTTTCATGTATAAATTCTCAGGGACTGGTCATGGTAAGACTCAATAAATGTCTATTAAGTGAATCAATAACAGTGAGTAAATAGGGGCAATACTTCATTTTTCAGATAAAGAAGTCTAGGCTCAGGGAAGTGAGAAGATTTCCAGAATATCTCATGTTAGGATCCAACATCTTTTTTACTTCATTCTCCTTCTTGGCCCTAGGCAGTGAAATTCTAGGTAATTCCCAAGGCTCCTAGCTCACAGAACCTCCCCTGTTCATCATCTTATATGGTCACAGGCAAAAAAAAAAAATTACCAGATTCAAGTTTTGTCTTTCTTTTACCTTTTTCTACTTTGGGTAGAAATTCTAATACTATTTTTAGGACTAAAAGTGGGATGAAAAGGAGAAGAGCAAAAATAGTCTTGCATAATTTGCTGATGGAATAGCAAGCCCGGCATAATTGAGAACAGCCTGGGTTTTTAACATGCTTCAAATCTCCATGAATCAGGAGGCATTTGCACTTGCATGAGTGAAAATGTCAGGGAATGATTTTGAAAGGCCCCCTTTAAGGGTGAAATGTTTCTGCGTCTGAAATCCATTTTAGTGAGCAAACTACAGTAGTCATAAAGGCTAAGAGGTTTTCATTTCCATAATTTTACCAATTTTTTTTTCAGAAAAAATAGAGAAATCCAAGCTTATAAATTTGGACCTTCACAACTCAGCAAGAAATGTATTTTTTAATAGTTTATAGAAATGCACTTTAAATAATAGTTCTGACTGCCTTACAAAGAAAATTGACCTCTACATGTGAGGTGTCTCATGAAGTTTTGTCCAGTCTCCTGGCTGAATAATTCCAATACCTTTGGAATTATGTCATGTAGCAGAGCATTTCTAACTTCTTAGTAAGCAGCTTTTGCTTTCTGGATTCCTTAGAACAGCAAGTTCTTTCCTCAGTGAATTCTTTCAACAAAACTTTGTTGATCATCTTCCATATGTGAAGGAATTCTGTAGAAATGAGGTAAGCAGCAATAAACACACCATATAGAAGTCGTTGCCTTCATGGGTCAACATTCTAGTAAAGGGAGACTGACAATAAACAAAGCAGTCATTAAGAAGTAAAGAATATCTAATTTTCATTAGTCAAGGAAAGAAAAGCTGGAAACTGTGGAAGAAAGCCTCTGGCATTGGAGGAAACTGAGCTATTTTTTTTTCCTCAAATAAAACCATCAGAAAAGTCTTCACGAAGATAGCATTTGACCTGAAGAAGTCAAGTAGCGAAAAGTATCTCCTATGAAATACCGTGTATGCACACTGGAGGACCCTTGACAACATAACTAGGTTTCAAAATCCAAGGTCTTGAAAGACAGAAGACAAAGGAATTGACACAGACAATGGGGGCTTTGTGGAGAAACAGATAAAATGTCAGTCAAATCTGCAATTCAGCTATAATTTTATACTAATATTAACCTCTTAGTTGTGTTAATTCTACCACGGTTATGTAAGAAGTTAGTATTAAGGGAAGTTGGGTGAAGGGTAAACGGGGGCTCTGTAGTATTTCTGTAACTCTTTTCAAAATCTACAATTATGTCATAATAAGAGGTAAAACTAAGTGACCATAACATGGAAAGAGGTTTCTGAGGAGAGGAAACAGTGCAAAGGTCTCTGGCATGTTAGAAAAGAGTCAGGTGCACCGTGTGACTGGGGCTGAATGAGGATTGGGGCAGACCAGTGGGACGTGTAATGGGGGCAGGAGTGTGTAGGGCTCTTCAGGCCAAGGGAAGGACTTTAACTTGTCCTCTGACTTACATGGAAGCAGGTGGGACTTTTGGTGCACAGAAATGTTATGATCTGACTGAGACCTCAAGAGAATCGTGTGGCTGCTGGATTGATAAACTAATGCAAAAAGTTGGGGGAGAAATCATGGTGGCTTGGACCAGAGCATAGCAATGGAGGTGAATTAATGAAATGATAGACTATCAATTCTGTATCGAACTGAAAGTAGAGTTAACAGTCCTCTGTGAAGTTTAAAATTTGTGATTCTTCCCCCTCCCCTCCTTCTGGGTTGCCTATGTTCTTCCATGTTAACTATTTATGCTTTATTTTCAATTTCTCCTATGAAATGTGGGAAGGACTTGGTGTAGATGACCATCCTCTAGTTTTCTTCTAATTCTAAGGGAATAGGGCTCTAAAAACTCATCATATGCCTTTTTCTCTTATAGTGGAGAAAATTAATATGAATCATTCACTTCAAAGTATTAAGATCTTGGTATGTCTCCCTTCCAAGGATATGTTTAAGAGGCTACCAGGAGAAGATAAATACTTATTTTCAAAGGAGAGAATAACTAATTTGGGACTGACACATCAGAGGGAGAAAGAGACTTGGCCATCAGTCTTTCAGGACACCTCTCCCCTCCTTCCATTCCACATCTCCATGAGTTTATTCAATGTGTACCCATGGGTTGCACTGCTAGCCTGTTCTGTTTTAAAATCACGTATACGCTCAGGATCCACAGATGCTAAGTGAAGAACATGTTCTTCCCTGAGAGCTCCAGCAATGACTGCACACGGCAGGTTACCGGGGCCTGGCCATTTGTGCTCCAAGGGCAATCCCTCCACAATCCCTCCAAAGGGTCCTATTTGCCAGGATGCTCTCCTCTGGGCTGACTGACACTCAGCCAGATTGCCCCACACTCTGAGACAGTCCTGGTCCAATCTTATTTCTTCTAACTTCCTGAGAATCGCATATATTTAGTCTGAAAGCTAACAAACACATTGCTCTCCTTTTACCTTTCACAAGCAGTACCCCCATAAACCTCTTGTACTCCTACCTCTATTTCAGTGTCTTCTTCCCAGAAGACCTAACACAAATACTGGGTTTATCCTAAAAATCAATCCTTTCTTCCATCTACCTCATCTCGTGCTCAACATATGATATACCTGCTGGCACATACAGATAAAATATCTGTTTAACAGAATCCAGGGGACTTGGGTCCCAGTCTAACTTTTCCACATTATTGTGTGTGACCGGAAAGTGAACGTTCCCCTCAGAGCATTAGCTGTCTCACCGCTATGATCAGGGGGTAGAAGTAGATCTTGATGAGGGAGCATAGGCAAGCTGACAGGCCACAGCCCCCTCTCCTCTGATGGTCTATTGTAGGATACGTGGGATATTCCTCAGGCACTCCTGGCTGCCCAAGAACAAAGGAAAGGGGAAGAACAAATAGTTAACTGAGAGAGATCAGAGTCTCCATCTATTTACAAATATTGTACTAAATGACAGGGAAAAGGCAATCTTCTCAATAGCCTAATCTCCAGAAACCTATAGACTCCCTTTCCTGGAGTTGCAACATCACCCCTCCACAATGATGTGGGAAACAAAGGCAGACGGAAATGGTGGATAGAACTAAATTTCCTTATAACCTGCAGCCCAAAGCCAAATACTTGAGGCAGGCAATGTTTCTCCAGGAATTCCCTACTGTCTTAATGCTAATGCTTTGCTAGAAGGGAAAACAACCTTAGCTTGACAATAGCTAAGCCTCTAGGATCCTGTGAGTCCTCTTTAGCATATGAAAATCTCATTGGAAACTTTCCCTGGACTTTACCTTCCCCAATTCCTTAGTATATAACCATTCTCTCCTCATGGCCCAAGGCAGCTCTTCCTGCCTGGGGGTCCTGTCCCCAAGCTTTAATAAAATCACCTTGTTGCACGAAAGATGTCTCCAAGAATTCTTTTTTGACCATCAGCTCCAGACCCCCAACCCCTCCATCACCTCAAAAAAAACCCTTATCATTCTGAGTATCTCACTGGCCTGGAAACCCCACATCCTTAGGGAAGAGCTCATCTCTGTGCCCCTACACTGTCTCCCGAGAAGACCAAGCCTGGTACCTCCAGCATAATGCGGTTTGACAAGAGAGTGAAGCCTCTAAGTAAGCATATTGAGCTGCTTGCCTCCAGGAAGAAATGTTCCAGTAGAGGCACTGCTTGTGGCATCCCCATGAAGTGGTCACTGCTGAATTGGGTAATGATATAGCGGAAGTCAAGGCCAAGTCTTCCAGGGCAAGGGTTGGCAAAATTTCTCTGAAAAGGGCCAGTTTGTAAATAGTTTAGGTGTTTTGGCCATGCACAGTTTCAGTTACATAGTCTCTGCTAAGTTTTACAAATAGAAAATTCACTGTTAAGCTTAACAGCCATAGAAAAACAGATGAGGATCCAATTGGACTATTAGGCCATAGCTTGCCACCTCTTTTTCTAGGTGACCATTTTCTGTGTCTACAAAACAACTTGGGTGAACAGTATGACTTGGGTAAAAAAAAAATGACTGGGTATTGTATTTAATGCAAACTCACAGCTCCATCCATGCTGTTCCCCAGGCTGATAGGTCTCTGGTCTTTATCAGGTTTTAGTCCCCAAGATGACCCCATCTTACAGGTTTCCTAGATTAGCACCTTGGAAGCTTTCCCCAAGTACCTTAGTGATTCATCAGGGAGGAATCAGATAAGAATCAAACCACTCTGCTACCTTAGAGCATCCAGAAGGCTGTTCTCTGTATTCACTAGAGTGGGTTTTCATTTCACAGAACCTATTTGCTTTCTTTCTTTCTTCTGTCCTTCCTTCCCTTCCTCCATCCTTCCTTCTTTTCTTTCATAAAGTTCTTGAATCAAGAGTTTAAAAAATATTTTTTTCATTTTTTTAAATCTTTATTTCGAGAGAGAGGGGGTGAGAGACAAAGAGAGAGAGAAAGAGAGAGAGAGAGAGAGAGAGAGAGAGAGAGAGAATGAATCTCAAGCAGGTTCCACCCTCAGTGTGGAGCTTGATTTGGGGCTTGATATCACCACTGTGAGATCATGACCTGAATGGAATCAAGAGTCAGACTCTTATGACTAAGCCACAGAGGAGCCCCCTCCAAAATTTTTCTCGAATCAAAAGTATGATCAAAGAGTGATTTTCTGAGGCAGTAATGACTAGAGAAAAACAAAATGTAGGGCAAGTGGGTGGACTCTGGAATCAGGCTTTCCTAGCTTCTAATTCAAACCATGTCCCATTAGAAGCTGTAATAATTCACTTGCTTTCTCCCAGGCTCAGTCTCCTCATTTCGTCTTGGGGATTACTGTTCTTCCCTCAAAACATTTACACGAGGCTTAAACAATTAATCCATGTGAATATGCTTATTTGAGTGTCTGGCACAGAGAGGGTGCCTCTGGACTGCATCCCTTTGGTGGCCTGTATGGTGCCCAGACAAGGTGCACTCCCCAACTCACACCTATAGCACATGCATCTTACATGTAGGCAAAGCTAACAACGTAAGAGGTGAAGCAAAGTGGTTTGAAATCCTACAAAGCCTCATCCTCTATACACACTTTCTCACAACTCCCACAGAGCTCATATTCTCATGATTAGAAAAATTTGCCCTTATCTGCTGTTTGTTGGAAAGGCAGAAGCACAGGGCTCTGCATCTTTAGCTTCCTCTCTCCTGTCCTGTGATATATCCACAAACGATCCCCATATTAAGGCCTTCAAGTTTCCAGTTCTCCAGGCAATGGAGAATAACCCAAGGATAGTGGAGACATTCATCTGTGAGCGCCGTTGCTATCTGTGCAGTTCAGCCCTTTGCATGACTCACGGGGCCTCCTGTTTTTTTTGTCTTTTAACGACGCTAAATGTCCTCATTTCCTGGCTTTAACTATTTGTCTGACAATTATGAAGGATGCACAGGACTCATGAGCCTGGGCTGAACTTAAGCATTTGTCTGGATGCTTGGAGAATGCAGCCTGTTTGGTATATTATGTTAATTATACGGCAGTACAAACAAGGAGGACATGAGAGTAACAGACTCCTAAAGCACAGGCAGCCTGAGCAGGAGCGAGGGGAGAGGACGTGAGGATCAATGGAAGCTGCAGATTTTTAGTTCAGAGAATCTTTTAGTTCAGTAAAAACTATGCTAAGTGGCAGAGGGATGTTAGAATATGTGCCCTGGCAAGACTCAAAGGATAAGTCTTCTTTCTAAGGGAGTCCCTTAGAGCCCAAGAGATGTCCCATCACTAGATTTGGGTAATGAAAGGATTCTCAGCCTTCCTGTTTCACTTTCATCTACACTACTTCTGAGAGGTGGTAAATGAGCTGGCATCCCTAACTAAAAAACTTCTCTGGCAATCCCTATAGGACCATTTCTTACAGAATCCAAATGACTGACAGGGGACCCAATTGACTGAAAGAAACTAGATGACTTCCCCAGTTACCTACTTGATTCTTACTGGGACAGAGAACAGAAAACCTAGGGCAGAACGTTCACAAGCAGACACTGAGAGACTACGGAGAATGGACTTTTGGAGAAAAGTCAGGGTCAATCCCAAGTCCTTTTATCCTCTATTTACAGATGACCCCAATTCGCTACAACATATTTGAATATCCCAGAAATACTGATCCGGTTCATTTGAACAAACCTATAAATATAGGAAAGAGGGTCAATACTCGTATGAATTATCAATGGTGAGAGCGGAACCTAAGGTGTTTTCAGCTAGAGCCCAAAGTCACTAGAATTCTATGGTTTTCTGAACCTTGTGAATGATTGACATTCTGCTTCGCAGAGAATGAGGAACAGGATGGTTTGAGCTATTCCCCCAATATGCTTCCTTTCAGGCCCTTCATTTGGAATTGTATAAATATAACATGAGATAATTTATGTAAAGTGCTTAGCTGAGGACTGCACTCAATGAGGCACTTAAAATTAGGCAAATTTTTAGTAAAAATAAAATTACTTTTATTTTTCTCAAATTCTTCCATTACCACAAGTTTTCAGTCACCCATAATATCTATCAGACACAATCACCGTCCATACTGAAGAGCCCAGATGACTACCCCCAAAATAATCTAGAATGTCACGAGAAATGTTTGTCAAGACTACACACATTTTCATTTAAGATGTTTCTCTTAAATATGTTAGTATTTTGGTGCCATTTAGATATGAGCATAACTGTTACCTAAAAAATAAAATAAAGTTGCAGAATGCCAAAGTTTCACAACTTTATAAATGTACATTCCACGGGATGAAAACTCTGATACATTTTAGTGGAAAGGTACAGTTAGCACTGGTTTCATAAAGACAGCAATCATTTTACCCAAGGAAGAGCTACTGGACTCAGACCAGGCTCCAGCGGCCGTCGGGACGTGGGCGACTTCTTGTTGACCACTGCAACATTTCTGTGCTTCCTATTTACCGTTAAAGGGTTTTCTAAGTATATTTTCCTATCCATTTCTTTGTGTTTAATTTTTAATGGGGGCTGTTAAATCCCTGGGACAGAGGGTGAATCTTAAATACTGCTTTTTAAACACCCTGTGCCATCTTTTCATGGTTAATTTCTCACTGCTGCCTGGGGCTCATTTGTGCTTCTATCTAGAATTGGCCCATTAAAGAGGCATGGCGTTAGTGATACTAATAACAAGCATCTATTAATCTAGTGTAACTGTCCGTGTATAGGATTCTGATAGACAGTTGATCTTTTCAGTGCTTCTTTTGCCCAAACTGCCCCCTTCAAAATGGGGTGCATGTGCCTTTGCAGCACTCATGTATAGCCTGTAAGTGATATGTCAGTTCTGCCTTTGTGACATTCCTGACCTGCACTGTGTCACGATAAATTGGTGACCAATGCATGCGCTTTGACAACTGGAGTGAAACAGAGTCAACAGACCCAAGTCCAGGTGCATGCCTGAGCTGACACTAACACATTTAAATTTGAATTATATTGAAAAATTATTTATCTGCTTGTCACCTAGAGTTCTAGGGAGTATTTCTAAAGTTAAACCTTTCTTATAAGACATTAAAAAAAATAAAGCCTACACGCCATTGAATTTCTTCTACTTAACCAAAATATAATGCAATCTGAGATGAGCTCTTTCATCTACTCCAATTTAAAACAAGAAAGGAAACCAGACTTATATTAATATTACCTGTTTAGAACCATAATATTTCACATATCCCAAAAATACTCTTTTTACCCAAATAAATGGCAATCGGTTTCCAACTGACATTTTCCCCTTCACTTTTTATTACTCCCATAAACAGTTCCAATACTACTACCAACAAGACTTCCTGGATCTGGCTACAAAATACACTGTGTCATCAGTACACTTCTCTTTATACCTACTGCTGCCACCTCAGTGTAAACCACCGTTGTCCTTTACTTAGAACTCTGCAATAATCTCTAACATCTCTCCCTGCTTCCTCTCTTACGCCTCCAGCTAACTTTCCATAGAGCGGCCAATGTGATATCCTAAAAATATAATTCTTATCATTATTTTCCCCTGCTTAAATTACTCCAGTGGGTCCCTTTATAATCCAAATAAAATTCAATATTAATATGTGGACTATAAGGCCCTCAGTCATTTGGCCTCTGCTTATATCTTAGTGTCTTCTGTAACACTCTTTCTCTTGCTTACCATGCTTCAACCACCCTGACCTTCCCACAGTCACTGAGCTCACTCGCTCAACTATAGACCCTCAGAGTCAAAATGAGAAATAGGCCAGACTGCGTAACGGACACTCTAACTGAAACGCACTTCTGATTTCTTATTGCACCTTCTTGAGGAATAGATGAAGACGTTTTGCAATGACAGGAACATTCAAACTGCCAGGCCAGAAAAGCCCTGAGAGAAATGGAATGCCTAGAAGACCAAATTCCACATGTCCCTTCCCTGCCCATTATCATGGGCTGAACACATACTGATGGCCACCCAGGATCATACACTTTACATCTGTTCTCGTATGTGTACCCACCCCCCCAGAACCTCTTATGAAACTCTAAATGGCTTGCTGATGAAGAGTTTGGCTGCTAATGCTTGAGCCTGTCACCTCTCCCCCAGCTGCTGGCACCTGGAATAAATGTCTCCCTTTCTCTTTTCCAAACCTTCCTCTCTTGAGTTATTGGCTGCTCTTGCTACAAATTTATTTGTTGGGCAACAGTGTTGGCAAACCCAGCCAAGAGCTGTATTGCCCATTTTTCCAGACACTTGGGATTCCCTGACTCAGAGCAATGGCCCCAGTAGCACGAGGGGTCATGGCTGGTAGATGGATTGGTAACACCATCATTTGGCAACTCTGGAATTATTCCCATTTTGTAGCCATTTGCTACAAAAATATTCTCCAGTTATCTCTTCACCTGGCTCTCTTTATCATTTGGACCTCACCATAGAGACACTTCAACCAAAATATTCAACCTAAACACCCTTTACTCCAGTCATTCTCCATCATTTAATTCTGGGTGATAAACTAAATTACTGGCCCCAAATATCCATCTTCCTCGCACCTTTTCCTTTCCATAGCTTCATCTTGAGGCAGTGTTTATCACTGCTCCTTGACTTTGGCTTGTCCATGTATTTTGGGGGGGTGGGGGGAAGCAATGGTATATGGGTGTAAATAACAGCTTGCTGGTTCCAAATCCAGCAAGGCCTCCCCTGTTCGGCTTGCTTTCTCGCACCTCTGGCATTGCAGGACAGAGTTATGCCAGTCACTGTGGCCTGAAGCAAGCCACCTATATGGACCCAGTTTGAATTAGATGAACCCCAGACCACTCTCAGATAAAAATAAATTTTTTTGCAAGCTACTGAGTTTTGGGTTGATTTGTTACACAATTTTATTGTTGCAAAAGGTTACTAAGAGGTTATGATTTTCATTACCCTTATCATTTTAGAGTCACTTTCATTTATTTCTTTTTACCTGTTCATATGTCTTTACCATTACTAGAATATAAATTTCATAGAAGCAGGAATCTTATCCCACTTATTTTCCCTGAATCCATAATAAAATAAATAGTGCCTAGAACATGAGTCACATACTAGATGTTCAATAAATCTTTAGAGAAAGAAGTAATGGATTGTTGGAACAGTTTTACCAAAGGGCCTAATTAGCAATGTAGAAATAAGGGGAAACAGGAAGAAAATTCACCTAGCCATAGTAAAGAGAATAATTGGAGTATAATACTCTGAAGGAAGATTAAAATCTATCAATCCCAATTTTCTGATTAACACTTAGGCTGAAAATATCAAATACATGAGGTTACGTAGAAGCAAAACGCATAATATCAGCAGAATGTAGAGGTGATTTCCAAGTACTGTTAACATGATACCTTATGATGAAGACCCTCAAAGCTGAACTAAAACAAAACTGAATTCTCAAGGAATAACTGTCTACATTTAAATTCTCCTGGTATTATCATATCTCCCAAATGATGTATTCATTGAGTGTTTTATGTAAGAACACACATCAGTTTCCAACTCAAACTGGCTGAAACAACAAAGGAAATGAAATTTTTCATATTTTAAAACTATCTCCAAGGAGAGTGAATTTCAGGAAGAGTATGATTTATTTAGCATTTCAAATCCAACAATGAGGACTTATTTTATGTTTTCCTATTTAGTCTTCCCTTCTATAATTAGTGTTATCCTAAGACTGACTTCCATCGGTGTCACCAGGGGAATGCCAACAGTTCCCAAGACTTCCTGATTTATGTCTCTTGGCCCATGTCAAACTCTTTCTCCTTCCCTCAAACCTTTGAACATTAAGTCCTGGCTTCTACTGTGACTTAACTCTCTAAGCCATGGGTTACCCCCAAGATAATCACTGTGGCCAAAGAAATGCTATGTACTAATTGGCTTCTTTTGGATAGTATTATCATGCCTGGAGATAGAAGTAATTTACTTCCACTCAAAACACACAGCTTTTAGCATGTGTGATGGGGGAAGAGGGTTACAGGGACCTGCCATCTTCTTCCTTTCTGATTGCATCTCCTCCTCTGTGAACCTAACCTGCTGTCCCACCCTACCTGGAACTCTACTCAGCCAGCAGGTCCCGTCCATGGGCTCCAGAATGCACCCTGTCTACATATGCTTTTTATGTTTATGTGACTTTGATATCTAATTTCCCTTTTTCATTTAGATAGAAGCTATAGTAAGCAGAGTAAAGACCCCTCCAAAGATCTCCATGTCCTAATCTCAAGAATTTGGGAATTGTTAAATTATCAGCCGACCTTGAGATAGGGAGACTATTCTGGATTATCCAAATGGGCCCAATAAAATCAAAAGGGTCCATAAAAGTAAAAGAGGGAGGCAGAAGAGTTAGAGGTTTGAAGATGCTATGCTGCTGCCTTTGGAAGTCAAAGAATGGGGAGACATCCAGAAGGTGGAAAAAGGAAAGAGATGGATTCTCCCCTAGAACCTCCAGAAGGAACCTAAGCCCTGTTAATACCTTGATTTTAGCCCACTGAGACCCACTTTGGACTTCTGGCCTCTGGAATTGTAAGATAATAAATCTGAGTTGTTTTATGGGAACTGCAGTAATTTATTACAGAAGTGAGAAGAAACCCCTCTTCCTCCTCCTCTTCTCTTCTTCCTTTCCTTCCTCTTCTTGCTTCAAGGTTGCACTTGTGCCTATAACAGGCCTTTCCTGTTACACCTGAGCTCTTGCCAGACATGTTGGTTGCAAATCATGGCCTTACCTCTTGTGAACTGAGTGTCCTTAGGTGAGTCAGTCAACTGTTGTGGCCTCAGTTTCTTCATAATAATAGTGCGTATCTCAAGGAGGATATATTAGTTTGCTAGGGCTGCTGTGACAGAACACTCCAGCCTAAATGGTCTCAACAACTGAAATTTATTTTCTCACAGTTTTGGGAGCTAGAAGTTCAAGGTCAAGATGTCAGCAGGATTTTTTTTTTTTTTCTTCTGAGGCCTTTCTGTTTGGCTTGTAGGATGGCTGTCTTCTCTGTCCCCTCATGGTCTTTATGTATGTGTATCCCTGGTCTCTCTCTCTGTGCCCCAGGTCTTTTCTTCTTAGAAGAATACCAGCCACAAAGGATTAGGGTCTACCCTAAAGACCTCACTTTAAGTTAATCACATCTTTAGAGAACTTATCTTTGAATACAGTCACATTCTAAGGCCCTAGAGGTGAAGACTTCAAAATATAAATTTTAGGAGGACACCATCAGCCCTTAACAGAGGGATTTTGAGAGTGAGGAGATATTATCAATCAGAAGACCTTACCAGAGAGCCCTAGCTCACTGAAAATCTTACACTTTACATGATTATTTTTCTTTTATGACAAGATTTTTGTTTTTGTTAAGCAACACAGTTATCTGTTATAATCTATGACAGGAAAAACAACTCAAGTGTTAGGGCTAGATCCTTTTAACAAATGGGGGCTGAGGAAGAAGCCCAGAAGGGACCAAGCTCACTGGTCAATAGGCTGGGACATAACATACCTGTTTCTTGGATCTAACTGCACTGTCTTAGAAATACATCTGATTTTCTAACTGGCTTATAAATGAGATGTGTGTTCTACAAGCTCACCTCATTTATAGCACAGAGAGACATGCCCTTCAGAAGTAGGCAGAGCAAAATATAGTCCATGTTGCATTGAAGGTGCAGCCCCCAGCTCCACAAAGCCATTGCCAGGTCTGAGAGACTCCCTGGACTTCAAGGCAGCCAAGGTGAAAATCTAACTACTCAGTTTTTGGTAAAGACAGATAAAACAGATGAGCACTGATGTCTCAGAATTTGATTCCAGTTGACATTTAGGGAATTTAATAAAAAAAATAAGTGTTAATGATGATAACACTAATAATGCCACACTACCACCTGTAGTAGTCTTAAATCTCAATATTGTGCGTTGTGACTGATGTACATTATTTAATTCATCCATCCAATACATATTTATTGAATGCTTATTACATGCTGGCTCTGTTCTGGTTTCCTGGAGATATTGCAGTAAATAACACATACAAAATTCATTCCATCAGGGAGTTTATGTATTAATGGGAAATGAAAGACATTGAATTTAAATATACATTTATATTATATACATATTTAAATATAATGTTTTTTCATATGTATCCACATAAGCGCATGTGAGTTATAAATATACTTAGTATGTCAGTTGATGTGAAGTATGGCAGAGAGAGTGGGTTGAAGGATGCTGCAATCCCAGAGAGGGGGGAAGGAAAGGCTCACTGAGAAGTAACATGGGGAAGAGACCTAAGGGTGGTAAGGGCGTGAACCATGAGGATGCCTTGGAGGAGAACATTCCAAGAAGGGAGAGAATTTCAAAGGATCTGAGGTGGTAATGTGCCTATTGTGCCCTGTAATTAGTACACATATAGCATCTGAAAGGAAGGGAGAGAAGGGAAAACTTACAGAGGGTTACATTAGAGGTAATGGAATGCATCATTAGGTAGGGTAATAACCAACCTTGTAAGGACTTTTTATTTTATTGGGGATAAAGAGCCAAAGGATTCTGAATGGGAGAGTGCCATGACCTGACTTATATTGTGAAAATATCACCATGGTGCTCTACTGAGATTCTAGAGGGGCAGACAAAGTGTTCAGATGCAACCTGCCTAACACCAAAGTTGGAATCTTCCACATGGTTCCATTTTTACAATTTACTCTTCTTTTACAATTTATATGTGGAAACATGGAGGATGAATGAGAAGTATTTTTTATTCAGGTTCTCACAGTGTGAACTTTCTTACTCAGGTCTCCCTGTTAGCCATCCTACCAGTTTCTGAGCTCAGTACATAGGAATTCAGATTGACAAGCTACTTTCATGCTATGAGCCATCTCTTCGTTCATATTTAAAATAACCTCAGGGGTGCCTGGGTGGCTCAGTCGGTTAAACCTCCAACTTTGGCTCAGGTCATGATCTCATGTTCATGTTCGAGGGTTTGAGCTCTGCGTCAGGCTCTGTGCTGATAGCTCAGAGCCTGGAGCCTGCTTCAGATTCTGTGTCTTCCTGTCTTTCTGCCCCTCCCCCTCTCGTGCTCTGTCTCTCTCTGTCTCAAAAATAAATAAAACATTAAAAAAATTTTTTTTAAATAACTTCAAAAATATGTTTAAGGAGGACAAGGGACAGCTGAGCACCCACCACCCAAATCTGAGGATTGTTCTTGAGATCTACATCATTTTACGCTATCTGTACTCAGATACATTTTGTCTGCATACCTTACAATGGCCAAAAGCAAGAATTAATGATAAGATTGCCTAGTGGAATTCCAGTATCACTGACTAGCAGTTAACTCCCTAGCAGTTAACTGCAGCTATTTCCTCATTTTCTCCCTAAATTCTAGTTATTCACTTTTCTATAAACCTTCTCTAGGCAAGCACATTCCATGCAAAGGAATTAAATATCACAAAGACCTAGTAACTCCCAAATGTAAGTACTTCAACTCATAAACCTGGTTCAGATCATTGCTCTGAACTCCCTTTGGTATAGCCATCTAATTACTTGACATCTTGGCTTGCATGTTTAAGAGGCATCTCAAACACAGCATACCTATAGGAGCCTCCTGATTTCCAAATCTATTCTTCATCTGTGGATTCCATTTACCTCATTGCCACAGGTTCTTCTCACACTTAATGTCTAATTCCTCAGCAAGTCCTTTCCCATCAATGTATATCCTGAGACTAGTGTTTCTTACTCTCTCTGTCATGGCCGTCTTCATTCACAACCCTACCAGCTTTCATCTGGACTATGGCAATAAACCTCCTAACTACTCCTAACCTCCTAACTCCTCTTCCATTCTTGCTTAATATAGTCATTTTCCACTCATCAGCTACAGTGATATGTTAAAAACAAATTCTGAAAGGCCACAACCAAACACATACACACACACACACACACACACACACACACACACACACACCAAAACCATGTGTGGGTGAAAATGCAAAACACCTGGGAACCCACACATTGCTCATCAGAACACAAAATTGTGAAGCTATTTTTACGTTTATACTTATACTCAACATATACTCTAGTAATCCTACTTCTGGGTATTTATCCAGGTGAAACTAAAACAATGTTAACAGGAAAACCTGCAGGCGGATCTTTATAGTAGATTACTTTGCTAAGCAGTGGGGGAAGTGGGGCAGTGAACTGGGGAAAAAATGGGAAACAGATAAAGTGTGGTACATGTACTCAAGAGCATACAATTCAGTAATAAAACAAATTACTGATGCACTCAACATGGATGAATTTCAAATGCATCATGCTAGGTGAAAAAAGTCAGACTCAGAGGCTACATACTATATAATTCCATTTATATAATATTCTGAAAAGGCCAAAGTGTAATGATAGTGAGATTTAATGGTGGTGGAGGTTACTGCAAAGGGGGACGGTCAATTCTTTCAGGTGCTGGAACTACTGTATATCTTGATGGTAGTGATAGTTACACAACTACATGTTTAAGTCAAAACTAGCAGAACACTTCAAAAGGGTAGTTTTGTATGTAGACTATATCTTAATAATTAAGATAAGAAAAAAAAATTCAATTCCCTAATTAAAACTCCACAGTGAATTCCGTTTAGAATCAGACTAAAATTCAAACTCCTTATGTATGTAACCTGCTAAAACCTAGTGTCACACCTCATCTTAAAGTTCTGAGAAGATATGAAATTAGTCCTCATTTCAGGACATTTACATTTTGTATCCTCTAGTGGGAAAGTCCTCTCCTAGATCTTCCCATGGTTCACAACTTAATCAAATGTAGGTTTTCTGTTCAAATGTCCACACTGGCTTGTCAAGAGGAAAAAAACAACATTCTCTGGCTTCTGACTCTGTTTTTCTTTGTAGCTCATAACACAGTTCAGTGTTTCTACTAATAAAGTTCTTTACTTGACTAGAATGTAAGTCCCACTAGAGAAGGGACTTTGTCTGATTTGATTGATCACTGTGATTCCCTCAGCTCATAGAAATAAATAACACATGTTGTTGACACATACTGTTGAGTATATGTTGAATAATTTGATGACTGTTTGGAGACACTATAATCACACCAGAATATTTACCCAGATACCTATAAAATAACTACTAAATTGGTCTATACTAATTTGTTTCTTATGGTGCTGCCACAGAATCAGAGAATTCATGAAACTCTACTTATTACACACAAGCTAACTGGTCATTTAGGAATACAGAAGGAATTGTCTGGAAAGTCTGCTGACTGAGTTCTCAATAGTTTCATGTAGCTTCTGTGTCTATCCTCCCGTGTGAATTTTAGGAACACAAGAAAAAGTGAAACCCAATTTAACGCACAGGATTTTACAGATGCATAATAAGTTAAATTTTTTTTTCTTTGCACAAATGAAGTACTGTTTCAGTTTTTTCCCTTCAGTCTGATTTCACCGATCCTATAATTAGGTTTCTCAGATTCAGTGATTGTGGTATAATTAGGCTATGGCTAATAATGATTGTCATGTGCACGCAGGCATGCAGTCAAAGCGTTTAAGCATTTCTGAGATGTTTAAGAACATTACTTAGCTATATAATATATTTACAGTTAACACATGTAGAGTAATTCTTACTCAACATTGCATTTATAACCTTGGTGAAATCCAAAGCTTTTTTTTTTTTTAAGGAGATTTTACAAATTCTAATCAAATCAAGAAAGCCAACCTGGAAAGCACACATACAATTAAATTAAAATGGGTAAGGAAAAGAACAAAATAGTCTGTAATTGGTAATTCATATTGTTGGTGGGTAAATGATGCTACAAAGTGGGTAAGAATGCTAAAGATAAATTTAAACTCTTCCTTTATATTTGAGACAATTAAATTACTTAGAAACTGCTGTATTCATCAAATGAACAAAAACAAACTTTAACTGATATGAATTATCTGAAGCTCGGAGTTAAGAGAGCAACACCATAATTAGACTTTACTGAGGATGAAGTCCGTAACTGAACCTTGGTACCCTGCCCCTTCCATCCAATCCGGGTGGAGATAAAAAGGAGTGGAGGATAATTGGCTGAGCTCAGTTAACTCCTGGGAGAATCCCTAGGACATTAGAGAATAAAAATAATTCTATGAGTAGTTGTCTAAGACTGTTATTTCCAAATTCAATGCTTAGCTAACAGCCAATTAACTGGCAGGCTTTTAGATCTCCAGGTTTCCCCTCTGGATCAAGGGAAGAAAAAAGAAAGAGTGACTTTATTTCTTTCTAATATACTGCTCTAGCCAGAAATGTAGTCATTTTTAAATAGGGTTATAGTCTGCTTGATTAGGCTCACATGATGCCAAACATATGAATAAAACCTGAAAATTACATTCAAAACATCCTTTATTTTCTGTGATGACTTGCAGATGAATATACCATTTCTTGATAATTGAAGGCTCTTTGAGCTTCTGGGTGTTATCTATCCTGGCTCTTTTTCCACCAGCGGAGGCACTAAATTTTAACTTGCCTTATGACTGGCCTTCAGGTGTACTTCTACCATCTTGGTTAGTGGTAGCACAAACATTTGCACTTGAGGTGCAGCTCAAACTCTCTCCTAATTCAAACCAAGTTTACTTCCTCTATTCTTGTGCTTGCTGTGAAATCTCGGCACAGAAGGTTCTCCCTCTGTTCCACCTCATTAATTGACCTCTCTTATATGGCAGGAACAGTAGCAGTATAGAAATATTTTATAGGCAATATCTCATTTCATCGTGACAATGTAGAATGGAACTTACTTAAAGATACGGAAAGTGAACATCACAGAGTTCTATTTTCAGGTACTACAGCCACAGAGAACCATAGAAGGGAAATAAATGTGCTTCTGTCCATAGCCTCTCTTTCTAGCATGCTTTCATATGCCAAGTCTCAAATCAGTCAACAAACTATTTAACCAGTATTCAAAGAGCTCCAAGCTTTGGTTTGAGTAAAAATATTCAGGAACTAGATCTTTGACTTTATTCAATTCTGCCTAGTTCACTTCTCTTCTTGTGCTCACCCCCAGTTAACAAAAACTACTTAAGAAGCTTTCAAACCATTCTAAACCCCACAGCATTCATTGCTGATGAAGTTGCAAAAAGGACAAGCAGTTGTTTTAAGCACTTCACTCAGTTGTTTGAATCTTTACCTTTCTTTGTCAGGCACATTGTTGGAATAGAAAAGAGGATTGAATTTCATTCACTTTGTGTTAGCCTCAAAGGTCAACCATCTAGTTTTATTCCAACTGGTTTGAGGAAGTTTGTTGATATTCTAGTTCTGAGAAAATTCTAGCTCCGATTTAAGCCAGGAAGTTCCCTCAAGAACTGAGAAAAATATCTTAGCAGGGGGATTTAATGAGCAATAAAAGTAAATGCACTCATCTTTACTGTACTGGATTTTGTCCTCATACTCTTCAAATATTATAAAATCTTCAGGCTGCAGAAGAAATTTGACATAATCTAATCTAAACATCTCATTCTCCAGAAAGGAAGACAGGATTAGGGCTCACATGCTGTATGGATACGCAGTAGGACCCGATTATTGCTCTCATTTCACACAGGTCACATGCCTAGCAAGTGATGGACTCAAAAACAAGTACATCCAGCGAATGTACTTGTACATACATTTGAATGATTGACTGCACAATCATTTTTTATAAGTCAAAAAATTAAAAAGAATTATTTTAATAATAAGAGTTAGTCAAGAAAACAGAAAGAACTATAGATAAAAGCTTCCTTTTCTCACTACCCATGTCATGGTATCTCTACCCACAGCTAGCACCTTAGCTGCCCATGACTGTTTTCATGTGGGACAATCCAAATCTTCATTCCTCAAGGGTCTCCCCCATTGAAATCATGTTTGATATGTTGCTATGGTCTTCTATTAATATTTACCACTCCACATGGAGGTACAACCTTGATAACCTTCTTGGTTTCAGACATATTAAGACTCATCTCCTTGTGTGGCAATAACCTATTTACCTTTATTAAGTGAGACTAGTTACTGTAGCTATTCTCTGTCTACAGATTCAGTGGCAGAGGGAACTCAAAACATTCAGGTGGCACTCTCAGCTTCTGGTTCATTAGAACCATTTTGTATATTCTGGACAAAGAGGGTTTGTCTTTTTTGTTTAATTTTTTTAATTTATTTTTTGAGAAAGAGTAAGCAGGGGAGAGGCAGAGAGAGAGGGAGACAGAGGTTCTGAAGCAGGTTCTTTGCTGACAGAGTGACTGCAGTGAGCCTAATGTGACGCTCAAACTCATGAAATATGAGATCATGACCTGAACCAAAGTTGGACACTCGACCAACTGAGCCACCCAGGTGCCCCAGTCTGTTTTGTGTTTTGTTTGTTTGTTTTCTTTTTACCTTGAAAAGCAAGAGCTCATAGATCCCAAAGTTGTGGACACATGCAGGATAAAAATGCAAAGGTTTTTGCAAATGGACCACGAGGAAAAATAATAAAAATAACATCTCTTTTTCAACTCCCAGGTTAAATAGGAAAGAAAAGACACGCTGGTCAATGGTTCAAAGCATACACCACAACTTAACACTACTCTCCGAGGTGTTGTTATCTAGTTAGCTCTATAATGGAGCCATTAATAACTTTTCCATATTTTTTTCAGGCATGTTGCTTCTGGATGATGGGGTACATGGAGAAGTAAATCAAGAAGAACTGGGCTTTTTGTCTGACTTCTTTTTGCTCTAAAGTGAGTTCCCTTGTTAGAAGTGATGATGTGTATGAGACCGTAATAGTGAACAGAGCATTAAGAAATCCATGGATGGTGTGTTGGGATAAACACTGTGGACAGTGTGGAAAAACTGATGTCTTATCTGTTTATTTCAGTTGGGAAATCTCATGAAGAAAGTGGTCTTGCATGGACAGCATGTCACTAGGTAAACGGTGGTATGTCAGTATTGACCTCTGTTGTTAGCAGGTTAGGCCCTCAGCCTTGTTGGCACCCAGTTCAGTCACAGTGAGAGAAATCCCAGGAAATGTTTCCATCTACGAAGCCCTGGCCACTTCATTCGTAAACCCTTTGATCAAGCGCTAAGTGGTTGGGAAAATACTGCGTATGGCATCAATAGAATAGGTCATCTTCAACATCTGAGCTTACATCTGAGCTTTGAGATCATTCCATGAAGGTGATAACCTTTGATAAGCCTTCAGGTGAGATATAAATATTCTTACACTCTATGCCCATTGTAAAGGGTCTGTCTACAAACTATTCCCCAATCTTTTTTCTCCCAAGTCTCTGAGCATATAATCAAACTGTGACTCACCATCTATGTATCACCGTAGACTGTATTTCAGGCCATCCCTTTTCTCGGAAGAAAGTGCTCAACAAAATGCACTATTCCGTGTTCTGCTCACCAGAAGGGTTTCCCTTCCATGGTATTATTGAAGGCCAGCCCTGAGTGGAGTTTTAGTGCTACAGCTGTCTGTTTCTAGCCAATGTCAGTATATTATGCAACATACTCAGCAATGGGGCCCCATTTTCCCCCTTAATTATCTGGTGGAGGAAAATCTCTATAAGGCTATAGGTAGTGTGCTGATAGAGAGGTGGCAATGCAGTAGGCATAAATGAAAAGAAAGAGTCAATAGTTCACATAACTTGCTTGTACCTTAAGGACATACTTAAGCTGCTGCTTATACATACTACTTCAGTTTCATGAGAAACTGCATGTTCAAATTTATGAGTAGTAAACACCCAGTAAAAGTCTGGACCCTTAGTTTGGAGAATCAGTTGCAAGCTTTATTCAAATATTAAGCCTTCATTTCTACCAGTTCCAGTAACTAGCAAAAACTATCTTTCAATAGAAAAATAGTTTTGTGGTATTTCTCTCTAACGGCTACATGTCTGTGTTGTCATTATTCTATCAGTTTTCCAGAAACTTGGTAGAACACCCTGATCAGTCAAAGACTCTTGAGAACCTTACGTTAGGTCATTAGCCATAATAGAGATACAGCTTGAAATCCAGCCTGATCCAATTGAAAATCTTCTTTTATCTCTGGACTTCACTCCAAATAGCCAGTCTTACAGATTATTTCACAAATGGGCTTAGGAAACCCTTTCAAATATGGTGTCTATTGATCTAGGATCTAAAGACACTCTCCAAGTACTGTCCCTCTCTCTTATTAAAGGAACTAAAAGGCACAGATGGTCTTTCACAGCAGAGGGAATACATAGCAATGCTCTACACCCAGTGAACCTCTAAAAAATCTCAGTGAGGTCACAAGCCCCTAGATAGTTTTAGATTTTTATCTCTTACTCTCTGACACACATGTATCTTACCACATCATTCCTGCTGAATAGATCTAATTGGCAATATATCATACATTTGTAGACCAATATGATGCCTTGTGGGATGGCAAAATGAGTAAGATTCATGCATGCAAGATTTTGACAGAAAGCCAGGAAATTGTTAAGCTCAAACAAAGACTGTGAAGTAAATGATTTCCTTTATCAAGTGGAAGAAAACTGTACCTGATTGACTTTGCTAATTGGTACAAAGTAAAAAGGCATTTGCCAGATCAATAGATGCAAAGCAGATGCTAGAGTCTCTGTTGATTTACACTAATAAAGAGACGATATTTGGAATAGCAGTTGAAGCTGGAGTCACTACCTGATTAAGTATATGAGAATCCAATCGAATTCTATAAAACATACCTGCTGCATGGGCCAAAGAGGTAAGAGAAATGTCAGTATCACTACATCATATTTCACATCTTTGATACTGTCAATATACTCCATTCTTTCTCAAGGAATGAAATATATTGGTTTCAGCTTACTGTTTTATGATCATGTGTGTGTGTGTATATGCTTGGAGGCAATGGGGGACAGTTGTAAAGGCTTCTGATTGATCCTTCCTACCACAATACATCTCACCCCATAGGGTGGGAAGTGGAAGCAGAGATTCATACAAAAATCAAGTGTGTGTGTTCCTACTTTGTGGTCAGGAACTCAGAAAATCATCAGTGTGGGTTCCTAAACCTATGTGCTCCTCTAGAAGATGAACTGAAGAAAAATCATTATTATCAACCTTGATAGTACTCTTCTGGGTGAACCACAGTGGCAGTTGAATTCCTAAGGGATTAGTACAGTCTCAAATTTTATATCTAATCATTCCTCAAATATGTGATCGTCCTTTACCCTTGGAAATAGCTATAGGTCCTTGTGAGAAAGGATGGATGAAATATTTAGGATACTGAGTCTTGGATTCCCTTTCATCAAGGGATTCTGAATTTGTGAGTTGACTTAAGTCTGAGAATTGGGAGAGGAAGTATGTGGTAAATTATACTATTTTCAAAACCACACTTCCACAAATGGAAAAGAATGCTTGAGTTAGTTTAAGCAGCACAATTTTTCTTCTATAGACAAGTTCAGGGGAAGGCAAATGATCAAAAGATTGGATGGAGTGGATGGAGTCAACAAGTACCTCTAATGTTGAAGGTTTCTTCTTGTTATACTATCGAATGGCCCTGTCATTCAATACAATTACTACAAGGACAACCCTCACAAAAAAAGCCATAGAGTTACTCTTGGAGACTATTGGTTTGAACTGTATGGATCCAATTTACATGGACTTTTTCCAATAAATATATTGAAAAATTTTGGAGATTGATGTCAACTTGAAAAAAAGTCACAAATGAAGAGCTAGCATAGAACTTGTTTTAAAGATTAGGAAAAAAATTAGATATGTCATGAATGAGTAAAATATATGTAGATACTAGACTATCATTTACTACCATAAAATATGCACAAACCTAGTATAAAAAGTTAAAATTTATCAAAACTAACAACTATCAACACAGACTATAACTGTTCATGGTGCCAAATTCAAGAAAAATGTAAACAAAAATACAGATACAATATTATATGATAAATGAATGAAATTACCTATATAGCTAATTGTAGTCCTACTGTAATAATACTTCTGTATTTCCTAGCTACTTCTTGTTGCTACTGCGGTGAGCTCAACTGTTGGTAATAATTGCTTAATGTGTTGCATGATGCTAATCACCTTTGCCAGAACACTTTGTCTCTCCAGCAAATTGGGTACCACAATAAAAATTGATGTCTTGTGGTTCCCATGTATTTCCATCATGTTTAATACAATACTATAGACTGTGAATAACACTGGGGTACCCAGACAAAGTGCCCTTAGTGATGCTGGAGGTGCCCAAAGGGAGCAGAGAAAGTTATGACATTACAATAAAAAGGTGAATTATTTGATATGTACTGCACACTGAGGTCTGCAGTGTTGATCATCTACCATTTTGAGATAAATGAATCTGGCCCAAGAACCACTGTGAAAAAAGAAAAGGTACTTCATGAAGCCATCACTGCAGCTACTTTATCAGGTACAAAAACCTTATACGTTTTGCAAAATACCTTACTTTTAAGTATTTTTAAATGTTTATTCATTTTTGAGAGAGAGAATGAACAGGGGAGGGACAGACAGAGTGAGACACATAATCTGAGGCAGGCTCCAGGCTCTGAGCTGTCAGCACAGAGCTTGATGGGGGGCTCAAACCCATGAACTATGAGATCATGACCTGAGCCAAAGTTGAACACTTTACCAACTGAGCCACCCAGGCACCCCTGTAAAATATCATCTTACCTCATATTGAAAATGTACCTTTTATGTGGGTGCAGGATTGCTACAAGAAAGGGATACCTACAGACTCTAATATGATTAGGGAAAAAAGCCAAGTCCTTAGAGGATGACTTAAATCAAAAGGAAAGTGCAGGGTCTAAGGCTGGAGAACTGATTGCCAGCAAAGGATGGTTTAAAAATTTTTGTAAAAGGTTTGGCTTAAAAATTGTCCAGATAACAGGAGAAGCAGCCTCTGTGAATCAAGAGTCAGCAGATAAGTTCCCAGATGCCACAAGGAAAATCATTAAGAAAGGATATCTCCCTGCAAGGGTTTTAAATGCAGATCAAAGTGTCATATTCTGGAAAAAAAATACCACACAGGACATTTACTAGGAAGAGAAGCAAGCACCAGATTTAAGGCAGAAAACAGGAGGCTAACTCTACTGTTCTGTGTGCATGCAGTTGGGTTTACTATCAGACTGTCCTTAGCTATAAAGCTGCTAAGTCTCAAGTCTTGATGGAAAAAGACAAACACCAGCTGCCAGTCTTTTGGTTGTACAACAGGAAGGCATAGACGATGAGAACCCTTTCTCTTCATTGCTTCCATTGATGCGTTTTCCTTCAAGTCAGGAACTACCTTTTGCAGTTCATTTTATATTGGACAATACCCCTGACCAGCCAGGGCCCCAACCTTTGGTGTTGAACTGGCCTGTTTGCCCCTAAAACAGTATCTTCCATTCAGCATCTAGATCAGCAGGTCATAAGAACCTTTAAGGCTTATTACACAAGGTACTCTATGGAAAGGTTGTCAACACTATGGCAGAGAATGCTGAGAGTAAGAACGTCATCAATGTCCAGGAGGGTGACACCAACGAAGAGGCCATCACTGTTAAATAAGAGCAATGAGAGCCATCCAACCCAAAATGACCAATTCCTGTTGGAGAAAAGTGTGTCCAGATGTTATGCATAACTTTATAGGTTGTTGTTTTTTGACAGAGACAATCAAGGATATTATGAAAAAAGATTGAGATATCACATACAAAAAAGGTGGAGGGGCAAAGTGTTTCAAGATATGGATCCTGTAGAAGTTCAAGAGCTAATAGACACCCCACCAGAGGAATTAACGAAAGATGACTTGCTGGAGATGAGTGCTTCTGAACCAGTACTAGACATCGAGGAGCAAGACACGGAAGAAGCAGTGCCAGCAAACAAAGTCAGAGTAGAAAATACGGTAGAAGGGTCTGATCATTCAAACTGCTTTGGACTCCTTTTAAAACATGAGCCCTTTTATTATACAGGCACTGAAACTAAGACAGTGGAAGGAGGATTAGTCCTATGTAGAAACATTTTGAGAAAGATGAAAAGCACAAAAGGCAGGCAGAAATTAGAATGGTGGTCCATAAAGTCACGCCACGCTTGCCGCCTCTCTTGCCTCCCTTCCACCTCCTCTGCCCTCTTCTTTCCCCCTCTCTTCTCCCCCCACCTCAGCCTACTGAACATCAAAACAACAAGGATCAAGAACCTGATGGTGATCCACTTCCGCTTAATAAACAGTAAACAGTCATCAGGCCGTACAGTTAATAAACTTATCTGTTGTGTCCCTGTGTGTCTTGGTGCGGAAACCTAGTAACTGTACCACAAGAACTGGAGGACAGGTCTCTGCCCCGTCATTGCCACCTACGTACTCAGTGTGGAGAACATCGTGTGCAACACTTGTATGGAACTGGTGAGCCAGCCTTCCGTATAGGCATTACTCAAGTGATATTTAACATAAAATTAACAGTGTGTTAGTTTAAAAATGAATGTGTTAGTTTTGTTACAGTTTTTAACTTTGTTTTCAAAGAGCTATATTACTATACAGTATGTGTGTGTCTCTCTTCTAAATGGAGAAACTGGGTATCAACCTAGAATCACAAATGATTTTTAAAAAATGTAACAATGTTTCCAATAGGGTATATTAAATAGAACTGTTAATATGATATGCCATAAAAATAGTATAGAGGCTAGGGTTCCACGAAACAAATGTACTGGGTACACTAGGCTACCATAAAGCAATCATATTGATGCTTCTTTGCTATCTATGCATGGATCATTATATAAATAATTTAAGTAAACATGAATTTCTTTTTCATATTATCTTTTCTTTTTTGCATAGGGCTATTAATAAATGTAACATCTACAGTGTTTTGTAAGGTATAAGACAATACTGATGTAGCTACTGACCTAATTTACCTTGTAAACAGATGACATAAACTTATGGTATCAATACATACAGTGCCATGATATAACTGCATTTTCTATCCCAATGATTTTCTTATATTGTTTCTATAGATTACTTGATTGTAAGAATATAGTATATAACACATATACAAAATATGTGTTAATCAACTGTTTATGCTATCAGTAAGACTTCTAGTCAACAACAGGCCGTTAGTAGTAACCTTTTGGGGGATGAAAAGTTACATGTGGATTGTCAACTCTACAGGCATCAGTGTTCCTAACCCCTGCATTGCCCAAGGTCAACTGTATATATAAAACATCTGTCCTAGACTAATACTTTTGTACATAGGGCTTATGTGGGTATTGATGAAAGATTTATTTATATTCATTCATGTCTGGCTAATCATCCTTTTGATCTATTTTCCAACAAGTTATGTATGCACATTATTATTATTATTATTATATGTTTTAGCTAACATTTTCCATTTGTGAATTAGGATTATTCAAAAAATCTTTATTTAAACTGTTGAAAATATTCTGCTAATTTGATTATAGATTATAGATTATATAGATTATAGATTATAGATCTAATATGGTAATTTTAGGACTTTAGAGAAAGCCACTCATTTCTAATTCATTAGTGGAGTGTGGAGGAGAGACAGCTCATTGTAGCTTTCATTATTATGAAATAATGATATGAAATCATATTCTTATTTTATGATTTCAACAATCATCATTAGCCAGGATCTAAACAAATGCGTATCTAATACAGGTGAACAAAATATTTGTGAAAATTACGAATACAAGTCTCTCCTCCTATAGAGTAGGTGAAGCCAATCTCAGGACCTCACAGTCTGGAGATGGTTTTTTCTCTTTCTCCAAGTTTATAGAACAAAGTTTGTCAGATTTAAAAATGGATGAGGGTGGAATGAAATCCACATCTTCACAGTTGATCTATAATAATGGTGATGTGCACTTTGTGCAAACCCATTAAAATGAATAATGGTGCTCTGATACACCATTCAAGTCATTTTACTATGGGAAATCATTCATCAAAAATGCATATAAATCTGGAATTCAATTAATCATCTCATACAATAGGTTAGTCTCTTGCAATTTTTATTCTAATACATTTTTCCTTGAATAAAATGTAGTTGTCACTGGAAAATATCAAACCAGCACTTCTTAACAAATACATATGGATTTGTAATGAAACCCAATAAAATCAACAATGAAGTATAAAAAGTAAAGAGCGAAAATTCAATTAAAATTATTAGAGGGAACAAGACTAGGTTACCTTTCGGCAGAGCACAACACATTTTGCTTTTTAACAAAATGCATTATTACAGGTTTTAATAATAAAATATAACATGAGATTTAATGGTGCATTCAGTGAGTAGCTGATGGCAAGAAAACTGTAGGAGCTATTAGAAAATTCTAATGGTGATTTAATATACTTTATTAAAATAGGCAGACATGCTATATGTTGATTTAAAAATACCTTATAAATCTGTAAGAGGAGATTGTGGTTGGAAAAAAATAGTGTATGTTCACCCTGAGACTGTACAGCCAGACCAGTGAAACCAACAGAATGTCAAGGTGTTCAATTATTGTTTTTTTGCAAATGATAAAATTCCGCTACCAAGAGAATAACTGATCAAAAATATTAGTTTAAAAAATCTGACAGTGGCTGATTTCATTTTTCTAATTTTAAAAAATTTGATTATAAACCTGAACCTGCTGATCTCACAACTATCCAATTAATTTACCAAGAAACAAAACAATTGATGTCAAATACCATTTACAGAAAATGCTGATACTACTAACTGCTACAGTTTTCCTCTTGGTTTCCCTAGAATAATTCTTCTACAAATTTCTCTTTTAAAATCAATACAGACAAAATGAAAATATGGGTCCATCATCTCCCAATGCTATTCTTGCCACAATATACTTTCTTTGATGCACTTTTATGTACATCTGAATCAACAAGGCAATAATTAGTATTTATGCAATATAAATGACACTATAGTAAGAATTAGAGTACACGAAAGTCTTTGTATGACTAATAGTATTTTTCACAGAACTAGAATAATCCTACAATTTGCATAAAATCACAAAAGACCCAAAAGAGCTGAAGCAATGTTGAGAGAAAAAAAAGAACAAAGCTGGAGGGTATTAATCCTAGATTTCATGATATACTATAAAGCAATAATATTAAAACAGTATGGTACTGGCACAGAAAGAGACATGGAGACCAATGGAATAAAACTGAGAGACCAGAAATAAACCCATGCTTTGAGTCACTTGATTTATAGCAAAGGAGGCAAGAATATAGAGCAGGGGAAAGACAGTCTCTTCAATAAATGGTACTAAAAAACTTGGACACCTTCATGATACTGGACCACTTTCTGACACCATACTTAAAAATAACTCAAAATGGATTAATGATCTAAATGTAAGACATGAAGCCATAAAACTCCTAAAAAAAAAAAAAAAGAAAAGAAAACAAACATAAGCCAGGAATCTCTTTGGCACCAACTTTAGCAATACTTTTATAGATATGTTACCTCAGGCAAATGAAATAAAAGCAAAAATAAACTATTGCATACTATACCAAATAAAAAGCTTTTGCAAAGTGGGAAAAAAAATCAATAAAATAAAATGGCAACCTTTTAAATGGGAGAAAGTATTTGCAAATGATATATCTGGTAAGTAGTTAATAATCAAAACATATTAAAAATCATATAAAATTCAAGACAAAAAAATTTTAATGGGCAGATATAAAATGGGTAGAAGACCTGAACAGATATTTTTTCCAAAGAAGACATCCAGATGGTCAACAGACACATGAAAAGATGTTCAACATGACTCATTATCAGAGAAATGCAAATTGAAACCATAATTATACCATTTCACACCAGTCAGAATGGCTAGTATCAAGAAAACACACACACACACACACACACACACACACACACACACGTGCACACACACACACATGCACACTAAAAGAAAAAAATATTGGTGATGATGTGGATAAAAGGGAATGCTTGTGTATTTTTGGTGGGAATATCAATTGGTGCAGCCACTATGAAATACAGAATGGAGTTTCTTCAAAGAATTAAAAAGAGAAACATCATATGATCCAGTAATTCCACTATTGAATATTTATACACAGAAAACAAAAACAGTAATTTGAAAATATAAATGTCCCTCTATGCTTACTGCAGCATTATTTACAAGGGCCAAGATATGAAAGCAATCTAAGTGCCCATAAATAGATGAATGGATAAAGAGGCTATGGTATATATGTTCAATGGAATATTATCCAGCCTTAAAAAATGAGATCTTACCATTTGTGACAACACGGATGGACCTAGATGGTATTATGCTAAGTGAAATAAGTCAGACAGACAAAGACAAATACCATATGATTTCACTTACATGTGAAGTGTAAGAAACAAAACAAACTAACAAAAAGCAGGAACAGATCCATAAGTACATGGGCTGTATAAATCTCATGGTTTCCAGAAGAGAGGGTATGGGTGGGGTGGTGAGAAAAATGGAAATGAGAAATAAGAAGTAGATGGTTCTAGATTCATTCCAGATATAGAATGAAAAACTCACAGAGATGAAAGATACAGCATAGGAAACACAGTCAGTGATATTGTAACAATGCTGTATGGTGACAGACAGTAGCTACAACTGTGATGAGCACACCATGACATACAGAGGTGTTGAATTCCTATGTCGTCCACCAGAAACTAATGCTACACAAGGGTCAACTATATTGCAACAGAAAAAAAAAGAGGAAAAATAGTTCATAAATTAAATGGCATGGAATTATTCCTGTTTTATGTCCTGCTTCAGAAAAACATACTCTGATGCCAGAAGTTGTTTTAAATATCTCCTCCAATGAACCAGGGGAAAAAAATACATTTCAAATGAACTCACTTCTAAGCATATAAGATCCCAAGTAGGAATGACATTAATCCATATCCACCTTCTGTCCTCACGTACAATTTTTTGAAGTAGCTATCATATGAGAAAAGCTTCAGTATATTGTATTAGATTCCTACTACTACTACTACAACAAATTATCACAAATTTAGTGGGGTAAAAAGATGCAAATGTATTATCTTATCAATTCCAGAGGTCAGAAGTCCTAAAATCAAGTTGCCAGTAGGGCATTATTATAAGCAGTGGTCCTAGGCGAGAATCTTTTGCCTTGTCCTTCTCAGGTTTTCAAGATGCTGCCTGTACTGCGTGGATTATGTGCCCTCCCCCCATCTTCAAATCCAGTAGGATAGCAAATTGCAATTTCTTTCTCTTTCTCCCTGTCTCTCTGTCTTTTTCTGTCTGTTTCTCTTCTGCTGCCACTGCCATATCTCCATGTCTGATTATCCTGTCATCATGTAGCCTTCTTTGATTTGACCCATTAGCCGCTCTTTTACAAATACTCTTGGAGCCCATATAAATAAACTCAGGATAATCTCCCCACATGAAGGCCATTATGTGCAAAGTCTCTTTTGCTATGTAAGATATCATAATCACTGGTTCTGGGCAATAGGATATGGGCATTTTGGGGGTAAGGAGCATTATTCAGCTAACCAAATAAATTCAAGATATCAGTTTGTTTTATTTTCACTTTCTGTTTACTTAGAAAAACTGCTCAGATATTTATTCATTCATTTTTTTGTACTTACTGAGCAAAACTGATACTACATTGCAGTAGTGGTCCATTAATGAAACAAAATTATATCAGCACTCATATATGCTAAGTCCCGAGGACACTACTGGAGACAATGAAGAATATGGAAGACAGACCCATGCTCTCAAGAAGTTACAGTATATTGAGAAAAATAGCCAGGTAGACAGGCAATTGTGTTATAGTTTACCAAGTACTTTGAGATTGACAAGAATAGATATCTAACCATAGACCTAAGGAACCAGGGAAGGGATCAAGGTTGAAACTTGAAAGATAAATAGAAAAAGGGGATTATGGAGAGCATTCCAGCCTGAGGAAACAGCATTTTCAGAGGCTCAGAGGACAGGGAGAGCAAAGTATATTTAACGATGTACAGATAGTTCTGGAATGTAGCTGTTAAGGAGAGAAGGGAGAAGGTGACAATAAGCTAGTTAAGGGCCAGCTATTAAGAAATTTAAGTGAGACCTTTCCTATTTAGATGCTTATGTTACAAAGACTATTCTGGTTACAGGACAGAAAATTTACTGCAGTACTACAAGATGTGGGACAGAAAGCAAGTTTAAGGACTTTTTCTAGAGTCAATTACTCCCTGTAAATGTCTAGAAATCATTTTTTAGATTATCTTTCCAGTTCTATTTTGAATCCACCTCCCAGTCAACATTTAGGTGACTTACTTTCTAGAAGTGCCAACCTCCTTCCTGCTCCAGGGCCCTAAAGCAAGTTCCACTCTGGGCTAGCAATACTCCTCCATCTCTTGACTCGGGAAACAATCCTCCTGACTTACTCTTGGAAGTTCTTCTTCCAAATCACTCTGCCTGGAGCTCCCAAACAAAGCTAGTCTCTTTTATCTATGCTCATAATGTCTGACACCTTTTATTTGTGGTATTTATAATACTTATGATGAATTTTTATGGTCTTTCAGCCTGATACACTGTAAATCTCATGTGGGCAGGATGAACCAAGCCTTTCAATTGGCTATTTCTCCAGAACCTAAACAAGTGCCTTCTACTCCACATGCATTCAACAAGTATTTATAGAGTGAATGAATCAAAGAAAGAATATATAAATGCAATAAATTAAATGGAATGATTTGGACCAAAGACCAATGTTTCTTCAGTTAAAATTACAAAAATTAAAATTCATAGTAAAGTGACACTTGGTTTCTGGCCATTAATATTAATTGTGGCTCCATATTTAAAAAAAATGTTTAGGGGCACCTGGGTGGCTCAGTTGGTTAAGCAACTAACTATGGCTCAGGTCATGATCTCACAGCTCATGGGTTCAAACTCCACATCAGGATCTGTGTTGACAGTTCAGAGCCTGGCCTGCTTCAGATTCTGTGTCTTCCTCTCTCTCTGCCCTTCCTCTGCTCCCACTGTCTCTCTCAACCATAAATAAAACTTTTTTTAATTAAAAAATGTTTATTAAAGCACACTGTACAAACAGAAAATATACACGTCATAAATATGTCCCCTGATGAACTGTCCTAACTTGAATAGCTTCATACAACCAGCATCCAGCAAAAAGTAAGAATACTGTCAGTCTTCCAGAAGCATCCTTCCTCTTCCCATTTAGTTACTATCCTAGACCTGCAAGAGCAATCACCATCCTGACTCCTAACAACATATCTTAGCTTTTTCTGTTACTTTTTTTTCTTGCTTTTTTTCTATAGAAGGAATTATTCTGTATATGTTTTTGGTATATCTGTTTTTTCCCACATGGTCATAATGTTAAGATTTGACAACATAACTATAGTCTACCTTTTAAAAAATGTTTACTGAGACATGATTCACACATGATACAATTCACTGATTTAAAATATATAGTTCATCTCAGACTTTAGCTGCTACTATGAAGTTATAATCATCAAGACAGTATGGTACTGGCACAAAAACAGACACATAGACCAATGGAATAAAACAGAGATCCAAGAATTAGACCCACATGTATATGGCCGACTAATCTGTGACAAAGCTGGAAGAGTATCCAATGGAAAAAAGACATTCTCTTTAGCAAATAGTGGTGGAAAAACTGGACAGTGAAATGTAGAAGAATGAAGCTAGACCATTTTCTTACATCATACACAAAAATAAACTCAAAATGGATGAAAGACCTAAATGTGAGACAGGAAGCTATCAAAACCCTAGAGCAGAAAGAAGGCAACAACTGCTTTGACCTCAGCTGCAGCAACCTCTTACTCCACATGTCTCCAAAGGGAAGGGAAATAAAAGCAAAAATGAACTAGTGGGACCTCATCAAGATAAAAAGCCTCTGCACTGCAAAAGAAACAATCAACAAAACTAAAAGGCAACTGATGGAATGGGAAAAGATATTTGCAAATGACCTATCAGATAAAGGGTTAGTAACCAAAATATATAAAGAACTTACCAAACTCAACACCTGAAAAACAAATAACCCAGTGAAGAAATGGGCAGAAGGCAGGAGCAGACATTTCTCCAAAAAGGACATCCAGATGGCCAGCAGACACATGAAACAATGCTCAACCTCACTCATCATCAGGGAAACACAAATCAAAACCACACTGAGATATCACCTTATGCCAGTCAGAGTGGCTAAAATGAACAAATCAGGAAACAACAGATGCTGGTGAGGATGTGGAGAAATGGGAACCCTCTGGCACTGTTGGTGGGAATGCAAACTGGAACAGCCCCTCTGGAAAACAGTGGAGAGGGTCCTCAAAAAATTAAAAATAGAAATAGCCTATGACCTAGCAATAGCACTATTAAAAATTTATCCAAAGGATACAGGTGTGCTGATGCATAGGGGCACAGGTACCTCAACGTTTATAGCAGAACTTTCAACAAGAGTCAAATTATGTAAAGAATATAAGCGTTCATCAAGTGATAAATGGATCAAGAAGACATGGTTTATATATACAACGGAATACTACTTGGCAATGAGAAAGAATGAAATCATGGCATTTGCAGCAATGTGGCTGGAACTAGAAGGTATTACGTTGAGTGAAATGAGTCAGAGAAGGACAAATATTGTATTTTTTCACTCATATGTAGAACCTGAGAAACTTAAGAGAAGACCATGGGGGAAAGGAAAGAGGAAAAATAGTTACAGAGAGGGAGGGAGGCAAACCATAAGACACATTGAAATAAAGAGAACTGAGGGTCAATGGGTGGTGAGTAAGAAGGGAAAATGGGTGATGGGCATTGAGGAGGGCACTTGTTGGGATGAGCACTGGGTGCTGTATGTAAGTGATGAACCACGGGAATATACCCCCAAAACCAAGAGCACACTTTACACACTGTATGTTAGCCAATTTGACAATAAGTTATATTAAAATAAATAAAATATATAGTTTAATGACAATCTGTTTTAGAGCACATCTGTACAGCCATTAGCAGTGCTTTCATTTCCCCCCACATGGAGTCAGTAATATACCTTTTCTTTCTAGAGACAGATATGGATATTCGGTACAAATGGAATCACTTGTGACTGGCTCCTTTACCACTCCTTTTTATTGCCAAATTTTCTACTATATGGAAATTCCACCCTCTATCAACTCATTATTTGATGAGCAATTGTGTGTTTACACCTTTAGGCTCTTATGCATAATGCTATTATAAACAACTTTATACAAGATTGTGTGTAGATGTATGCTTTCAGTATTCTTGGATATGTGACTCGAGATAGAATTGCTGTGTCACATAGTAGCTTTATTTTTAATCTTTTGAGGGATTGCCAGTATTTTTAAAAAGTGGCTGCAGCATTTTATATTGCCACAAGCAAAGGAAGGGAGTTCTGACTTTTCTCCAACTTTGCCAGCCCTGATCTGATTTTTGCCTATAGTCATCCTAGTGGGTGTAAAGCAGGATCTCATTATAATTTTAATCTGTGTTTCCTTAATGACTAATAACGCTGAATATCACTTAAGGGGCTTATTGGCCAATTTTATATCTTTTTTATTTTTTGAAGAAATGTTTATTAAATAAATTGTCTGAATTTTTTGTTCTTTTTACTGTGTTGTAGGAAGATAGTCAAATGAGCTATATCATAAACAAATATTTTCTCCCATCCTGAGGGCTGTCTTTTCACTTTCTTTGTAGCATCCAGGCTTAGACTGTTTATTCCTTGTTTTCTTTTAGTCTGGGCACTTAGGGGGATGACTCCATCAGTTTAAGCCAATATTGGTCAAATAAGTCAAGCTACCTTAAGCAGATTTTTACCTTTTGCCATTTGAGGTCTCTGTGCCTTAGAGGCTGCTTTCACAGTTCATGAAGTTTGCACTGTTTTGCTCCATGTTCAGCCAGGGACCAGTGGTTTGAAGGTTTCTGATCTTTCTTGAGAGGGTACAGCCTTGGACATGGACACAGTCTTCCAGAATCACAGGCTTGGTTTTATTTTTAAGCCTGGATTTCTGGAAGGTCCTCCTGGGTTAGTGCAGCTTATCATTCAGTCAGTGTTTGGTCAGAAGTTTAAGCCCAACCTGACAGTAGGCTTCTATTCTGTTTGGATGAGTCCATGGGCAGCTGTCAAATCTGGCCACAGCCTAATCTTACTGTTCCTGTGTACATGTAGCCTCGCCCATTTCAGGGCATCCTCCCTGACCCCTGAAGTGGGCTGTGATCCACAGGGGTTCTTCTTAGCTTTTATCTTTCCCAAAGTTTCTCTGTGACACTTCCGGATGTCCTACTGTTTTTGCATGTATCATGAAGCCAACATCCTCCTAGTTACTTTCTGCCAAGATTCTATGGTTTTTGACACCACACCTATTCATGGGCATCTCAACATTCCAAGTGAAGTCAGTCCCTCAGGTGGACTGGGGAGCTCTTCCTCCCTGATTTCCCCCCTGGGCAGAAACCCTGCATGCTTGCACCAGAGCTGGAGACAAGGACTTGCTCTCTTGAAGCGATACCCTCTACTCTATAAGTGAACAATGTGGGTGATGGCAGCCCCTAAGCTTCTCAGTTTGTCGCTCCCATCATGGAACATTTAGTTGGGGCAGGGACAGTCAGGGCTCCATTATTCTTGGCCTCCTGTGCTGAGTAGAGCTTCTGTCCTACAAGTGAGATCTGGGTTGGGGAAGTAGACTCCATTACTTCTGCCACACCTGCCTATAATCTATAATAGAGCTTTTACAATAAAGCTCTGGATGGGGATCAGAAAGTTTGGCAGGACAGTAAACCCAGCTTTTCTAGGCCTTACCTGCCTGAAATAGAGCACCCAGGGGAGTTTCCTAACCACTAGCTGTGAAGAGTGTGAAGAAAAGGCATAAATGCCATAGACTCTGATTGTGTGGAGATTTAGGAGATTTTTATGAATGAATTTTGCTTATCCATTTACTGTGTGCCCTTACTACATTTCCCCAAGGCTTTAAATGATGTCTGGGTTTTAAAATGTAACACTAATAGGGGCAGAGATGGGTGGCCCAGTCAGTTGAGTGGTTTGAGCCCCACATCAGGCTCTGTGCTGATAGCTCAGAGCCTAGAGCCTACTTCCAATTCTGCGTGTCCCTCTCTCTGCCCCTCTCCTGCTCATGATCTGTCTCTGTCTCTCAAAAATAAATAAAAGTTAAAAAAAATTTTTTAATAAAAATAAAATGTATCACTAATTAAATTATTTTGTTGGGATAGGGTCCATCCAGCTTCTTATTTCACCATATTGGAATTCCTTTCTACCCCTACCCTCCATGGCTTATACTCATTGTAATTTGCTCAATGCTGTATAACAACATTTTGTTCTGGGGTGCCTGGGTGGCTCAGTTGGTTGGGTGTCCAACTTTGGCTCAGGTCATGATCTCACAGTTTATGAGTCTAAGCCCCATGTTGGGCTCTGTGCTGACAGCTCAGAGCCTGAAGCCTACTTCGATTCTGTGTCGCCCTCTCTCTTTCTCCCCGCCCTGTTCACACTCTGTCTCTGTCTTTCTCTCTCAAAAATAAATAAACATTAACAACAACAACAAAAAAAACAACCTTTTTGTTTCTTTGGGTACCTATATCATTTTTATGTTGACAGACATTTATGCAGCTTCCAGTTTGTGGTTTTGTAAACTGTACTGCTATTACAGTGTATTCATACCTTTTGCTGAAAATTCATGTCTTTACACATTTGTCAGATACACACACAGGTGTGGAACTGCTGGTCATGTTATGTGTGTATTTATCATGAGTGTGTGCTGCTGAATAGTTTTCTAAAATTGTTGGAGCAATTTACACTCCCACCAAAAGTTTATGAGGATCCCAGATGTTCCATATCTTCACTGATAGTGGATATTTTTTTGTCTATTTTATCGTAGTCATTCTCGTGTACGTGCAGGGAAGTACTGTGTTGTGTCTCTCATGCACATTTCTCTGATGTTAAAAGCTTTGGCCACAGTTTTGCCTTCACATTCTTAGTGACCTTTGGGATTGTTCTCTTTGCAAATTATAAATTGTATGTCTGAGGTTTTTTGCCCTTTTTTTTTGTTGGATTGTCTGTCTTGTTAAATGATTAGTATAAACTCTGTCCATATTCTCAGTATGCAATTATTTTTTAAAGGAAAGTAAGATAAAATATTTAAATAATGACTCTGATATATGTTTTTTGAGATGACATTAAGAAAATTTCAAAACTAAGAGGTAGTTGTTAAGAGTGAATAAATGCTCTTAAAAAATAAGTGAGGTAATTTAGAAGCAGAAAAATATTCTGAACTTACGTTGGTTATGGTCACTTAGGGCATGGATATTACTAAAGATTGGATGTATCTCTACTCTAAGAATTCTATAACAATAAGCATTAGTTTTCAATGAGTTCCAGGCACTTTGTTAAGTGCTTTGCATCCATCATACTTAATTCTTTCCATCCTGCAGGAAAGATTATGTTACGTTCTCAGGGAGGCAATTGAAGCCAATTTGTCCAAGATCGTACAATGGGACTAAGGATTATTGACTCCATAAACCCGGGGATTAATGAAATACTACAGAAAAAGACCAACTAGTCTTTTTAATACAGAGAGTCACTGACGAACAAAACACCTTTAAGAAACAGAATGTAGGTCCTAAAAGAAAATCTTAAATATGGTGTTATTTTTCTTGAAGAAAGAAAAAGTTTTGTCTAATGCTTTGAAGTATACAAAAATCTTTTAGGGAAGAAAAATCCTTGGAAACTGTAAGATATGGAAATGGATGCATAGTGAAGCATGCATGAAATGAAGATTTCACTTACTAACAATAACTTTCCTGGTTAAGATTAATAGCAGTTCAAAAATTATTGAACATAGCATTCAAAATCTAACCTCATTATTTTATTGCTCAGTATTCCTCTCAGTCCCCTGTAAAAGCCCAGTAAACTTCTGGGTGCCAAATGCACTTCCATATCTCTCTTACTTTTTGTCTCATGTCCCCTTCTTCATTTGATATCTTACTTCTACAAAAGCTTATTTAAATAACACCTACTCTGTGAAGCCCTCGCCAGTTTTCCCTATGTATCCAGGAAAATGTCTCACATGTCTTTAAATGAGCTTAAGCTGAAGCACAGATCATGTGTTATAAATGAATTAGTCCTTTATTTATGTGTCTGTCCCACAGGATGGAGAGGTTTGCCTGCGGGAAGGGTGGTGGGTCTTTCCATCACTATTTGTAGGCGGCATGTAGTGAATACCAAATACATATTATTAAAAAAAAATAAAGGCAGAGCCACCAATGTGTGAAAAATTTGGTATGTTAGAAGACAAAAAAAAAACATGCTAGCACTGTGATGTGATATAGCTGACACTTGGCTCAGTGCCAAGGGACAAGAAAGGAGGAGGACTGCAGATAATAGAGAGAGTCCACCCAGGCTAACGTGGAACCGACTCCTGAGTTCTGCTGGAATGCAGACCCCATGGTGCCAAAATCTCCCATTTAATCAAGAGAGGCAGGAATCAAAACCCATTTATTCATTTACCCATGCATGTGTTTGTGTGTGTATGAAACCACCTGATGTTTACATCTTGCTAAATGATTTTTAAAAATCACTCTGTGGGGCACCTGGGTGGCTCAGTTGGATGGGTGTTGGACTGTGGCTCAGGTCATGATCATGTAGTTTGGGAGTTCAAGCCCCTCACTGGGCTTGCTGCGCTCAGTGCAGAGCCTGCTTTGGATCCTCTGTCCTCCTCTCTCTTTGCCCATTCCTCACACTCTCTTTCTCTCCCTCAAAAAATAAACAAACGTTTAAAAATCACTTTGTAAGCCAAAAAACAACAAAAATATATCTATAGGACAAATTTGGCTAGCATGTCTTTGATTTGTAATTCCTGGCACTAAGGCATTATTTCTGAACATCCAGTGATAAAAAATTCTGCTACCCTACCCCTGTTTCCCAGGAACCCTGGGAAACATGTGTAGGACCTTAAATAAAATCAAGGAAACCATACTCTGGAATAGCCTGGAGAAGTCCACTTGTCAATCTGTCTCAGATAACTTAGTCATTGACTTTAAGTCATCTCAGGAGACATGTTCTTAGAGGACTCAGGCCACTCTGGGGTCTGACAATCTGTGAGATTAGTCATGAAGGGTAAGTACTCAACTATTTCAAATTTGACTCCACGTTTGTAGTTTCTGTTTTATATAAAGTTTATCAGATTCTTCAAGGGACTTATGTAAGCACTTATGTGGGAGACTTGCACATGGCTGAAGACTGACACAAGTCTGATGGGGAACTGGCTTACTGAGTACACACTTAGCTGGTTTCTCCAACCTCACAAAAATCACAAATAACAAATCAACAACAGCGACAGCAAAAACCCAATGTCATCTTTGGGAACTTATCTCATGAATTCTGATCAATAGCTTAGTTCAACTAAGTTTTCAGAGACTAAAGCAAGGACTTTCATCTTTTGCCTAAATATGTTGAATCAAACAAAAATGAAAAGACCAATTTGCATCTGGACGGACTAAACCTGTGACTCTTGATGTCCTAAGATTCATTCACTAACAAGCCTTGCAAAGTTTTTGTGAAAATTCAATGGGATCCTGTTGTGAGCTACCTGAATTCAGCCACAGAGTGAAAATTCCTGGTGAGGGTATGGCAAGTTTGCATGGTCTCTTGACCCCAGACAGCTCACAAAATCTACCCCCTTGAAACTCATTTCTGCTTGGGAACCAAACCTCAGTGCTTTGCTAATTAGTGTCAGGAGTGGCCTGTCCCCCTGCCCTGTCCCTGAGGTGTGATTGCACCTGGTCAGGGAAAAGATGAGTAAACTAACACACCCTAATGCAACATAAAATTTCCCCCTAAACAATGAACTGATAACTGACTTCCTTCTGGGCCTGGATGCCTTTGTAAAAGTCACTACGGGCAATAAAATGTATCAATCATATTTGGGACTGTGAGAGCAGGAATTACGTCTCCTGAAAATCTTGTTTTTCTGGGAAATTTCTCTTAGACTTATGAAAAGCCTAATGACCCTTACTCATAAAAAACTGACCTTTACTAAACAATGCTGTTTGCCTCTTGGTTAAAGGTCACTTCCTTAAGGCTAGACCTGAGGTTTTGTAAAAAATACCTGTGACAACATGAGTGCCTGTAGCTAAGTTTTTTTATGACAATCATTACTACTAGAATTGTAACTTCTGTAGAACCCATGTCCTGAAAAATTGTAAAAATTATCTATGAGAAATCATTTACTGCTCTTTGTGGTCCTTGTACCTTTCACCATAAATAAACTTTGAGAACCAGACAGGGCAGAGATGCCTGCCAGAATGACAGAGACACCTGCCAGAAGGGCAGAGAGGCCTGCCTGGTGATAAGAAAGAAACTCGAGGCTCTCTCACTCTTTCTCATTGACACCGTCCATCCTTCAGGAAAACCTTGAACCTGCTGGAGCTGAACTCTGGCAGGATCCTATAATGAATTTCATACTTCACCCTGGAACATTGTAGTGGCATAATAAGTACTGCCAATTATTTTACTTTGGTTTTTAAGCAAGCTAGCCAGACATAAGACATATGAATGCTTTAAGGATAAATGGTTATCTTCTGACTTAGGCTCAGGTCATGATCGCAGTTTCATCAACTTGAGCCCCACTGGCAGCACGGAGCCTGCTTTGAATTTTCTATCCCTCTCTCTGCCCTTCCCCCACTTGCGCTGTCTCTGTCTTTCTCAGAGTCAATAAAAAAAACCTTACAAACAGTAAAATATTTTTTTAAACATAGTTATTATCTGTTTAAGGATGACTGTACAAAGTTCCCTGTACCAAAGCTCAAAGAATGTGGTTTCAGGATGGCTATGGAGAAGTCATCAGTGCACTGGGGTCCTGGGACAAATAGGCTCACCTAAAGGTCATCTTGCTGCATTTTGCTCTAATCTTTCGATGACCCAGAGCATGCTTTCCCCATGCTCCCAGGGAATAGGATACTTACTAAAGTGTTAGTAGAGAATAGGAATCTATTCACAATTTTACCATAGAGTTCAAGTCGGAAATGTCAACTACTATGTCTGGATGAGTGTTTGTAACTTTACAGGACCACAGAATTGTTCATAAAATATGAATTAATGTTTTAAACATAAATCCTGCTTTTCGAGTGGGGATGAGATGGAGTTATAATATTCAGGGTTAAATTGTTAAATGTAAACATTTACAAGTGCTTTGTAATTTTGAAACTCTATTTTGGGATCTTCAGTTTTTAACATACCAGATGACATAAATAAGTGAGGCGACCTGAACCTCTCTCCACCTTTGAAATAGTCTGTGGTACTACAGCCCTTTTCATAGAGAAGCTTTGTCAGGACGGTAAGCTCCTGGAGGTGTCAGATGTCCATTTCTGGGATAAGGACGCTTTGCTTCTTGTATTTATTTCCTGCTGCATTTTTCATACCATCCTTTTTCCATAAAGACTCCAACAACAAATAACATAATTTGAGTGAATGCTGCCGAACAGCTCCATTGGTTAGTTACACCACCTTACTTTACAATGATGCTAGCAGAGGCAACAGAGAAAAATTACTTTTCTTTCTAGCAATTTTGGTGATGCTTTTGATACACAATTGATGTTAGCAGTAGACTCTATGCAATCATTTGGAAAAAATGAAGCCGTTTCAATAGAATGAAAAGTGTTCTGATATTCTTATGCATCATGACTGGTATATAAAACATCGTGAGATGTTATGCTCTATTTCACTGTTCTCCCTACATACACACATATCCACACATCTTTGTATAAGTGGGAAATAAACCCTTATGGGAAGGATGAATTGGTGGGAAGAAAAATGCCTGAGTCTTGCCTGGGACGGGCTGTGTGGGCTGTACTTGCATAACAATGCTCGATTAAATTTGACTTTGAGATAAACAATAACTGTCTCAAAGCAAGTGTACAGTATATATTTCATATGCACATATCCCATAGAGTGCTAAATCTGTCAACTCTCACTTGGAAGTAAAGAAAGAACAAAACCACAATAGTTGAAACAGCCATGTGTGGGGAGAGTGAGAGGATGCCCATGGAAGTGACTGACACCAACTAGGTCCTCAATAAACGGCACCTTCCAACATTCCCCAGGGAGGAAGGCTAAGTGGGAATTCCTCCTTTCAGATCCTGTTTGAAGATAACAGAAACTTGGGATGTCCAAAAGTAAAGGCAGAATTTGGCATATTACAAATACTAATATTTAACAAATTAACACCTTCAACGCCATTGAGACTTGAGGTGATAAATTATTTACAATTTGGGGAAGTTTTCCTCAATATTCATTTGTCAGCTTGTAGACAATGAGCGGTCCCACGAAGGTCACAAGTTTAAAACTGGCTGACAACTTCCTCCTTCACCACTGTCAATTCATCGTTTCAGCTGCTAAATCCACATGGCCCTTGTTAACTACAGGGCCTGGGTCAGTGGTGGGCTTTGTCTCCATGAGACAAATGAGACAACGGAGATCTGGCTGAGGCTCAGGAAGCCAGACATGCTGGAACAATGTGTAGAACATGGGAGCAGGACCTGCTTCGTGGGCTGAGACCTCAACAGTCACATGGGGCCTGTGTCCAGACGTGTCCTGCTCTTGGAGTTTAATGCTGCTCAGTCATTGTCTCAAAATTCTTAATAATAATTTGTCCTCTGAATTTGTATTGTATAAGTGGGATAGAAAATTATATGTAATACATACACATATATAATAAACAAAGTATGATCACATATGTCATGATTCCATAAATCACCAAATATCCAGTCCACTTGCAAAATCCCTCCCCCCCCCAAAATGTTCTACAAAATGCCTGGTTTTTGGCAGTTGATGTGCTCTATCCTGCATCTAAATAACTCCCATATGTTGCATTTGATTATTATGTCTTTTACATCTTTTTCCTTTTATAACACAGACGTCTCCCATTTCTAATGCTATTAATCTGCTGGAGAAGCTGCTTCTTTTGTCCTGTAATATGTTTCACATTCTGGCAGAAGCCTGGGTTGTCAGCTGTTGGGGCACCTGCCTGACATGGTGTAGCGTGAGCCTACCAAAAGAGGTCAAGATGTGAAGAAGGAAAATCATGTCATTCCTCCCCATCATTATATACTGATGATCCACAAATCTTATTTCCAGCTTAGCCCTGACCACTGAACTTCAGACCCATGTCTCTTACGGCATACTTAACATTTTCCCTTCCAAACAGAGTCTGACTTGTCACCTCTCCAAAAGCACATTTGCAAAACTCAGCATTCATTCATTAAATGGTCTCCATTCTTCTAGTCTTTCAGAGCAAACACTTAATGTCAACAGTCTTTCACCCAAACCTATGTATTTTCCTGCAAGAGAACATGTTTGTTCCAAATTCAGATATATACAAACTGACCACTTCATACCATCCGCACTGCCCTCAGTCTGACTGAAGCCACCATCATGTGTCTCCTGGACTGGTCCCAACTCGTCTCTTTGCTCCTGCTTTCTTTGGGCATCCATTCTCAACACAGCTATTAGAATTATCTTGTTAAAATGTAAATCCAATCAGGTCACTGCTCTGCTCCTCACCTCTTGTTGGCTTCGCATCTCACTCGGCATAAAAGCTGATGTTCTTGCTATGAAGTACCAAGAACTACAAGCTTTACATTATCTGGCCTCCCATTAACTTTCTGACCTTATCTTACGTTCTATGGCCTTTTATACATTTTTTTCCCCTGGAGCTACACTGCTTTTCCTGCTGTTCCTCCGGTATACCAGGCATGCTCACATGACTTGTTATTCCCTCTGCCTAGAGGAATGCTATTTCCTAGCTCTTTTATTGATAATCCTCATTAGAGTATTAATTCCTTGAATATTTCGTATTTGCCTTTGCTGACTAATGTTTCTACTTAGCATTAGAACTCTGTAACTGTTCTAGTCTGAATATGTGTGTCACCTCAAAATATATTGAAACTATGAGTAGATAATGAAAGAAAATGCAAAATGCTAATCGATTCATGATGTGGTTTCATCTTAGCTTAGGCAAACCATGCAGTATTTAATACATAGTAGCAGAATATTTACTATTGAAGCTTGAAAAGATGTGAGTTCTTTGTGTGCAATCTTTCATTTATGCATGTGAGAGGGTTTTCTTTTCTTAATATTTTTATTTTGTAGTACTTGTTTTCCTTGTTGGGGTGTTTGCTTATTTAATACATTCCATCAAGGACAGAAATTACATGCTGGTTTTTTT
>NC_043705.1:34538827-34555613 GCF_006229205.1 Suricata suricatta | reverse complement strand
AAAAAATATGAAACTTTATAAAGTAAAAAATAATAATAAAATTTTTAAATTAAAAAAATAATAAATTGTTTTTGACAATTTTTGGCCATTTGTTTTTCCATGTGAATAATACAATAAACTGGCTAAAATTTCAAAAAATAAAAAAAAATGTATTGAAACTATCGTCTAATGTGATGATATTAGGAGATAGGGCCTTTTGAGAGGCACTTAGGTCAAGACAGTGTAGCCCTCAGGCATGGGATTATGCTCTTTTAAAGTAGAATTCACAGAGAGCATGCAGCACTTTTGCCACAGCAAAAGGACACCAATCCAGGAGCCAAGTAGCAGGCTCTCACCAGACAAAGGATCTACCAGTGCTTTGATTCTGGACTTGCCCTCCCCCAGAATTGTGAGAAAAAAAAAATTCTGTTGTTTATGAGTTACCTAGTTTATAGTATTCTGTTACAACCTTAACAGACTAAGACAATAACTTACCTTATTTGTTAACTCTTCTAGTAGAATAAAAGCATCCTGAGGGTGTGATTTATTTTTCTGCCTTATGTACTATATTCTCAAGCACAAGGAACAGAGCTATGCACTAAGAACCACCAAGGAAGTACTCAATATGAACTTATTCAGTAAAGGTAATATAATTATCATCATCACCACCACCACCACCACCACCACCACCAATATATTCATTTTATTAGATGAATGCAAGACCTTCTCTTTGATTTCTAGCTTTGTGGTACCTCCCTCCTTATTTATATATCTGCTTCTCTTTTTTATTTTCCATGTTAATCTTTTCAGAAACAGGTTCAAAACAAGCCTTAAGAGCTTTTGTGCCTTCAGTTTTTTCTACCTCAGTGGTCACTGGTATGAAAGCAGTCGCTCTAATTACTTCACTAGAAAATTTCTTCTTTAGTGTGCAGAACTGCTTCTGTTTCTGGTCCTCCAGGCAGAGACACCAAGAAAACAAAGTTAATTAGGCACGTCGGAGTCTAGACAACTGCATGACAAAATCAAGCCAGAGGATTTCCATTTTACCCTGAAGGTTGGTAGAGTTAGTGACTGTGAGAAGTACTTCCAAGATGCCCTGGTAGAAAATGATGCTAATCAAGCTATCATTGAAAGGCAATTCATCCATGAAATGGGTGGACTGCCCTTCTGTCTAGAGTAAAGGCTGCTGGCTTTCTTTTCTTGATGATTTGCAATGTTCCTGAGAGACGATCAGCTCTGCCTTAACTCCAAGATTTTCTTCTGCAGCCTGTTAGAATTTCAACTTATCAAGGGCTAATAAATGAGAACAATCTAAGTCAGAATGTATGATGTACAACAATGGTTTTCAATGTGGGCCAATATGGTCAGGAGAAATAAATAAGCCATGTCTGCAGACATATTTGGTTGTCACAACTGGGCGCATGCCATGGCATTTAATGCATAGTGACCAGGGAAGCTGCTAAACATCATATAATTCACAGGATACACCTCAACAACAAAAATGTTATCTGGTCCAAAGTATCAGTTGTAGCTTGGTAGAGAAACACATTCTAGAAGAATCTTACCTTGAGCCTACAAATACTACTCCTATAACTTGACCTCAAAACAGCAGTTAAGAAAAAGAATCACCACTATCTTCATGTGGAATAACCCACTTTCCTGCTTATTCTTCTATCTTTTTCAGCAAACTTTCTGAGTCTCCTTGGGTATTTCTCCTTATCTCCTAGACCTATGACTCAGGGCTCAATTCTTAAATCTTTTTCTATTATATAATTTTTAGGTAATCCAGTCTTAGGACTTTAAACACTAGTGACATATTATAGTTTCCTAAGTTTATATTATTTCTGACTTAGAACTCTAGACTAGCATAACCAACCTATCTCAAGCCTTATAAGTCTAAAATTACATTTCTAGAACAGAGGTCCAAAAGGGAGTGCAGAAAGATCTAAACTCACCCCCTCCCATGGACATACAAAATCTACACTGGCAATATGGAGCAGTTCTTTTGGTAGAAGTAAGTGCTGACTGAACAGCTTCTACACAGCAACACAAAGGATAAAAGAATGACACAAAGAAATGGCAGGAAAGATAGAGAAACAGCAATGATGGAAACTCCACTCCAACGCTACAAACTGTAGTACGGAGGGATAACACTGAGGATCCCCAGAGAGATTCAGTCAACTTGGGGCAGAACAAAAAAGCAAAACCCAAACCAAACCAAACCAAACCAAACCAAACCAAAAGACCCATTGGTTTAACGGATAATTAGAGAAGAACAAAGATGGTGGTATAATAATTCTAAATTTTATACTATGCTAAAAAGCTATCGTCTTTTAAACCCTACTGTACTGGCATAAACATAGTCACATAGATCAACAGAATATAATTTGGGGGGTCCCAGAAATAAATCCATGCTTATATAATCAATTAATCTATGATAAAGGAGGCAGGAGTATACAATAGGGAAATGGCAGTCTTTTCAATAAATGGTGTTGGGAAAACTGGACAGCTACATGCAAAAGAATGAAAATGAACCATATTCTTACATTACATACAAAAATAAACTCAAAATGGAGTAAAGATGTAAATGTGAGACCAGAAATCATAAAACTCATACAGGAAAACATAGATGATGATCTCTGATATTGCCGTTGGCAACATTTTTATGGTTATGTCACTCCAGGAAAAATAAATATAAAAATAAATAACTGGGACTACATCAGACTAAAAAGCTTTCGCAGAGCAAAGGTACATTAACAGAATAAAAAGGCAGCCTATTGAATGGGAGCAGATATTTGCAAATGACATACATGATAGTGGTTAATATTCAAAACTTATAAAAAACTCAACAAAACTCAACACCGAATACTCCCCAAATAATCCAATTCAAAATGAGCAAAAGACCTGACAGACATTTTTCCAAAGAAGATACACAATGGCCAGCAGACACATGAAAAAGATATTTAACATCACTAATCATCAAGAAAATGAAATCAAAACTATAATGAGATGTCACGTCATACCTGTCAGAATGCCTACTATCACAAAGACAAGAAATAACAAATGTTGATGAGGATGTGGAGAAAAGGGAAGCCTAATGCACCACTGGTAAGAGTGTAAATTGGTGCAGCCACTATGAAAAACAGTATGAAAGTTCCTCAAAAAATAAATACAAGTATCATATAATCCACTATGGGTATTTACTTAAGGAAAATGAAAAGTCTAATTTGAGAAGATAAAGGTACCCCTATGTTTAATGCATCATTATTTACAATAGCCAAATTGTGGAAGCAATTCAAGTGTCCACCAACAGGTAAGTGGATAAAAAAGATGTGGTACATATATACAATGGAATTCTACTAAGCTACAAAAATGAGATCTTGCCATCTGTGGCAACATAATGAACCTAGAGGTATTATGCTAAGTAAAATAAGTCAGACAAAGTAAGTATCAGATGATTTCACTTATATATGGAATCTAGAAATCAAAAGCAAGCAACCAACCAACAAATGGAAACAGCACATAATTACTGAGAACCAACTAGTGGTTGCCAGAGGGGAAGGAGGTAGGAGAACAGGCAAAATAGGTAAAAGGGATTAAGAGGTGTAAACTTGTAGTTTTGAAATGAGTAAGTCACAGGATGAAAAGTACAACATAGGGAATACAGCCACTAATACTCTAATAGCGCTTTATAGAGACAGATGGTAAACGCACTTATTATGATGAAGACAGTATTTTACAGAATTGTTAAATCATTATGTTGTACATCTCAAACTAATATAATACTATATGTTAACTATACCTCAAAAATAAAATAACATAAAAAAATAAAGGACAACTAGACTATAAGTGAAGGAAACCCATTTACTAACCCTAGAACATCCAGCAAACAGTGAAGGAACTTCTCAAACTCTCTCTGGGGTGGTAGGTACTGGTGAACACCATTTTTATGTCCCTCCCCCAACATGACAGCACACATAGGAGCAGGGCTCAGGTGCTCCACCTCACTTACATCTCAGCAAACTCTGGTCCCCGAGCCCTCATCAGCTTTAGCCATCCTCACAAGGTGGCCCCCTATCCATGCCCATCCCAGCTCCATCCGTCCTACCAAGGCTGCCCTGGAAACACATCCTGGGAAACCCTCAACATGTACCCACAAGTGCTCTAGCCATTTTGTCTAAGCGATGTGGCATAAGCATCGGGGACATCCCTGGCCTGCACCCACTTCAGCTCCAAACATCCTGCAGAGGCACTCCCTGTGCTAAGTGGCCCAGCTGAAACACATCTAAGATACAGATATCCCACCAGGACAGACTAAGCACAGAGCTCTATGGGACAGAGTGGTACAAAGGCACTTCAGATCCAGCTGGCCCACCAAGGCGCCACCTATGTGAAGCACCTGCCATAACCCAGTTGCCCCACTGGGAGGCTTCCAGCTTTGGGGGACCCTGGGATCCACCAGCCCGTGTCCTGCCAGGGTATCTGCTGCACAGGCTGACCCAGTCACACTTGCGCAGTTACACATGGTGCCCTAGGACACCACTCTACATTCTACATTCACTACATTCACTACAAGTTTCCAGGCACATATAGTCTACACAGAGGACATTCCTATACAAGTCCTCTCCTTCAAGACTAGGGGAGGGAGTTGTCTCTGTTAAGATATAAAAATAAACACATAAAATCAAACAAAATGAGGACACAGAGGAATAAGCTCCCAAATCAAACAACAAGACCAAAATTCAGAGAAAAAAAAAAAAACACCCAAAGAACATTAAATGAAACAGAGATAAGCAATCTACTCACTAAAGAGTTCAAAGTTATGGTTGTAAACATCCTCAGCAGACTTCAAAGAAAAGTGGGTGAATGGGTGAATTCAGTGAGACTTTCAACAAAAAGGATAGCGAATATTTAAAAAGAACCAGACCTGAAGAATACAGTAACTAAAATGAAAAATAACCTAGAGGGAGTCAACAGCAAATTAGATTATACAGAATGGATCAGTGATTTAAATGATAGGTGAATGGGGACACCTGGGTGGCTCAGTCAATTAAATGTCCAACATCAGCTCAGGTATGATCTTGCAGCTCATAAGTACAAATCGCCCCTCAGGCTCTGTGCTGACAGCTCAGAGCCTGGAGTGTGTTTTGGATTCTGTGTCTCCCTCCCTCTCTCCCCCTCCCTTGTTCATGCTCTCTCTCCCTTTCTCTCAAACAATAAAAAAACATTAAAAACTAACTAATTAAATAAATGTAAATGGTCTCAGTGTTCCCTGGATGAACTTAGAGGGTCTAATGATAAGTGAAATAAAACTGTTGGAGAAAGACAAATACCATATGATTTTACTCATCTGTGGAAGTGAAGAAATGAAACAAAGAAGGAAATAGATAAACAAACAAACAAACAAACAAACAAAAATGCCCTCTAAGATACAAAAAACAAACTGGTGGTTCCCAGAGAAGATTTGGGTAGGGAGATGGGTGAAAGAGATAAAGAGGATTAAGAGTACACTCATTTTGGGGCACCTGGGTAGCAGTTAGGCTTCCGACTTCAGCTGAGGTCATGATCTCGCAGTTCGTGGGTTCAAGCCCTGCATCGGGCTTTATATTGACAGCTTGGAGCCTGGAAACTGCTTCAGATTCTGTGTCTCCCTCCCTTTCCGCCCCCTTCCATGTTCTTTCTCTCTCAAAAATAAATAAACATTAAAAAAATTTTAAAGGGTACGCTTATCTTGATAAGCACTGACAAATGTATAGAATATTGCTGGATAATTACAATGTACAACTGAGACTAATATAACACTGTATGATAATTATATTTTGATTAAAAAATTAAAAATACATTAAAAAATGAGATAGGGTGACTGAATGGATTAAAAAAAAACCAAGACCCATCTATATGTTTCCTGCATAAAGATATAAAGACACATATAGGCTGAAAGTGAAGGACTGGAAAAAGAATTTCAATGCAAATGGAAGCAGGAAAAAAAATGCTGAGGGAGCAAGATGTTTATGAGACAAATGAGACTTTAAAACAAAAATTGTAACAAGAGACAAATAAGGATATTACATAATGGTAAGGGGATCAATCCAATCGGAGGAGACAGTAATTATAAATATCTATGAACCCAACACAGAAGCATCAAAATCCATAAAGCAAATATTAACAAACACAAAGGGAGAAAGTGACAGTAATGCAATAATGGAAGGGGATTTGAACACATCACTTACATTATTACAGAGATCATCAAGAAAGAAAATCAAGAAGAAAACTGACTTTGAATGAATGAGACATTAGACCAAATGGAATTAACAGATATATACAGAACATTCCATCTCAAAACTGCACAATATGTAACTTTTCAAGTGCACACACAACATTCTCACGCAGATCACATGTAAGGTCACAATTCTAATAATTTTAAGAATTTTGAAATCACAGCAAGCATCTCGTCAACCACAACAATATGAGAGTAGAAAATCTACAACATGCTACTAAATCATCAGTGAGACAAAAAAAAAATCAAAGAGCAAATCTAAAAATAATTGGAGTCAAAGAAAATGGAAACACAATAGTTCACAATCTTTGGGACACAGTGAAAGCTGCTCTATAAGGGAAGTTTATAACAATACATTCCTACATCAACAAATGAGAAAAATCTCAATCTAACCTTACATTGAAAGGAATTAGAAAAAGAAGAACAATAAAAAGAAGCTCAAAGTGAGTAGAAAGAAGAAAATAAGAAAGATCAGAGTGGAAATAAATACAGACATAAAAAATAGAGATCAATGAAACTAAAAGCTTGTTCTTTGAAAAGATAAACAAAATTGATAAACCTTTATCAAGACTCATCAAGAAAAAGAGGATTAAAATAAATAAATTCAGAAATAAAAGAGAAGATTTAATTGACACCAAATAAATACAAAGGATTATAAGGGGATGCTATGAAAACTTATATGCCAACAAATTAGACAACATAGAAGAAATGGATAAATACTTAGAAATAAGCAATCTTCCTAGAATAATTAGGAATAGAAAAATTGAACAGATCAATCCAATTACTACTAACAAAATTTAATCCAGTAATAAAAAATCTCCGAACATACAAGTATCCAGGAACAGATGGCATTACTACTGAATCCTAAAACATCTAAAGAAGAATTTATACCTATTATCAAATTGTTCCACTAAGGGGAAGACATTCTTAGAAATGTATTCTTCTCAGAGTGGCTAAAATGAACAAATCAGGAGACTACAGATGTTAGAGAGGATATTGAGAAACGGGCACCCTCCTACACTGTTGGTGGAATGTAAACTAGTGCAGCCACTCTGGAAAACAGTGTGGAGGTTCCTCAGAAAATTAACAACAATTGTGAATGGGATCAGTTTCTTGATTTCTCTTTCTGCTGCTTCATTATTGGTGTATGGGAATGAAACCGATTTCTGTACACTGATTTTGTACCCTGCAACTTTACTGGATTCATTGATCAGTTCTAGAAGCCCTCTGGTGAAGTCGATCAGGTTTTCCATGTAGAGTATCCTAGGAGAAAACCTAACCAAGGATGTAAAAGACCTATCTGATGGAAACTATAGAAAACTTATGACAGAAATTGAAGAAGACACCCAGAAATGGAAAAACATTCCATGCTCACGGATTGGAAGAATAACCATTGTGAAAATGTCATTACTACCCAAAACAATCTACACATTCAATGCAATCCCCATCAAAATTGCACCAGCATTCTTCTCAAAGCTAGAACAAGCTATCCTCAAATTCGTATGGAACCACAAAAGACCCCAAATAGCCAAAGTAATACTGAAGAAGAAAACCAAAACAGGAGGCACCACAACCCCAGATTTTAGCTTCTACTACAAAGCTGTCATCATCAAGGCAGTATGGTATTGGCACAAAAACAGACACATGGACCAATGGACTAGAATAGAGAATCCAGAACTGGGTCCACAAATGTATGGCCAATTAATTTTTGACAAAGCAGGAAAAGTATCCAGTGGGAAAAAGACTGCCTCTTTAGCAGGTGGTGCTGGGAGAACTGGACAGCAACATTCAGAAGAATGAACCTAGACCACTCTCTTACACCATACACAAAAATAAACTCAAAATGGCTGAAGGACCTATATGTGAGACAGGAAACCATCAAAACCCTCAAGGAGAAAGTAGGAAACAACCTCCTTGACCTCAACTGCAGCAATTTCCTACTGGACGCATCCCCTAAGGCAAGGGAAATGAAAGCAAAACTGAACTCTTGGGACCTCATCAAGATAAAAAGCTTCTGCACTGCAAAGGAAACAATCAAGAAAACTAATAGGCAATGGACAGAATGGGAAAAGATAGTTGTAAATGACATATCAGATAAAGGGCTAGTATCCAAAATCTACAAGGAACTCACCGAACTCCACACCCGAAAAACAAATAACCCTGTGAAGAAATGGGCAGAAGATATAAACAGATGCTTCTTCAAAGAGGACATTCAGATGGCCAACAGGCACATGAAATGATGTTCAGCATCACTCATCATCAGGGAAACACAAATCAAAACCACACTGAGATACCACCAGTCAGAGTGGCTAAAATGAACAAATAAAGAGACTAGAGATGCTGGCAAGGATGTGGAGAGACGGGCACCCTCCTACGTTGTTGTTGGAATGTAAACTGGTGCAGCCACTCTGGAAAACAGTGTGGTTTTGCGTCAAAAAACTATCAGTAGAACTGTCCTATGACCCAGCAATAGCACTGCTAGGGAGTTACCCAAGGGATACAGAAGTGCTGATGCATAGGGGCATATGTACCCCAATATTCGTAGAGGCACTATCAACAATAGCCAAATCATGGAAAGAGCCTAAATGTGCATCACCTGATGAATGGATCAAGAAGAAGTGGTATATATATATATAAAATGGAGTACTACATGGCAATGAGAAAGAATGAAATCTGGCCATTTGTAGCAAAGTGGATGGACCTCGAGGGTGTCATGCTAAGTGAAATAAGTCAGGCGGAGAAGGACAGATTCCATGTTTGCACTCATAGGTCTAACAGGAGAACAGGAGAAACCTAATGGAGGACTGTGGGGAGTGGAAGGGGAAAAGAGAGTTGGGAAGAGAGAGGGACACAAAACCTGAGAGACTACTGACTACTGAAAACAAACCGAGGGTTGAAGGGGGAGGGGGAAAAGAGGTGGCAGTAATGGAGGTGGGCACTTGTGGGGAGAGCACTGGGTGTTATATGTAAACGAATTTGACAATAAACTATTTAAAAAAAAGAAAGAACATTAACAACAGAACTCCCCTATGACCCAGCAATAGCGCTGCTAGGGATTTACCCAAGGGATACAGAAGTGCTTATGCATAGGGGCACATGTACCCCAATGTTCATAGCAGCACTGTCAACAATAGCCAAATCATGGAAAGAGCCTCAATGTCCATCCAACCGACGAATGGATCCAGAAGATGTGGTTTATATACACAATAGAATATTACATGGCAATGAGAAAGAATGAAATCTGTCCATTTGTAGCAACGTGGATAAAACCTGAGGGTGTTATGCTAAGGGAAATAAATGAGTCAGAGAAAGATAGATACCATGTTTTTAGTCATATGTGGAACAAGAGAAACTTAACACAGGACCATGGGGGAGGGGAAAGGGAAAAATTAGTTGGGGAGAAGACGGGAGGCAAATCATGAGAGACTCTTGAATACTGAAAACAAACAGGGCTGAAATGGGAGGGGGAAAGGGGAAAATAGGTGATGGGCATGGAGGAGGGCACTTGTTGGAATGAGCACTGGGTGTTATATGGAAACAAACTTGACAATAAACTATAATAAAAAATAAAGTAAAATAAATTATAATGTTTTTAAAAATTAAAATAAAGAAATTTAGGGGTGCCTGGGTGGCTCAGTTGGTTAAGCATCTGACTTGGGCTCAGGTCATGATCTCATGGTTCATGGGTTTGAGCCCCATGTCGGGCTCTGCGTTGAGAGCTGGCTCAGAGCCTGGAGCCTGTCTTTGGATTCTGTGTCTTCCTCTCTCTCTGACCCTCCTCTGCTCACACACTCTCTCTCTCTAAAATAAATTAAAAAACATTAAAAAATTAAAAAAAAAGAAAGTTATTCTTCAAGGCCAGCATTACCCAATTCCAAAACCAGAAAATGACACTACAAAAAAATATAATTGCAGGTCAATGTTCTTGATAAACATAGGAAGAATTCTCCATGAAATATTAGCAATCCAATTTCATCAATACTGTAAAAGGATCATTCACCACTATTAAAGGAGATTTATTCCAGGAATGCAAAAATGGTTCCAAATCTGCATATCAATATAATACACCACATTAAAAAATAAAAGATAAATAGCCTATGGTCATCTCAATACATGTTTTTATAAAATTGAGCATTCAGAATGGTAATAATTTTCAATCAGAATGTTTAATGGGGACATGCCTCAACATAATATAGGTCTTATATGTCAGACCCACAGCCTACATCACACTCAATGATGAAAAGCTAGCTTTTCTTTTAAGATCAGTAACAAGACAAGAATGTCCCCTTTTGTTCAACTGGACATCCTAGACACAGCAATTAGACAAGAAAAAGAAATAAAAAGCATCCAAATTGGTAAGAAGAAATAAAATTGTCACTATTAGCAGATGACATGAAACTATTCACAGACAACCCTAAAGACTCCACTCAAAAACTACTAGAAGAGAGGAATTTAATAAAGTTGTAGGATACAAATTAATATACAGAAATGTTATATCTATACACTAGTAACAAGGTAGCAGAGAGAGAAATTAAGAAACAATCATTATTTATAAAATCCAAGATTCAACAGACGAATGGATAAAGAAGATATGGTACACACACATGTACACATGCAATGGAATATTAATCAGCCATAAAATAAATGAAATCTTGCCTTTCAGTATAATGTGGGTGGAAGTAGAGGGGGGTTTGCTTAGTGAAATAAATCAAACAGAGAAACAAATACCATAAGATTTTACTTACATGTGAAATCTAAAAAGCAAAACAAATGAACCAACAACAGAAACAGAAACAGACTCATATAGAACAAACTGATGGCTGCCAGAGGGAGGGGTGGAGGATGGGGAAAATAAGCGAAGGGGATTAAGAGGTAGAAACCTCCCACTGTACAATGAGTCACGGTTTTAAAAGTGTAGCATAAGGAATATAGCCAGTAATTCTGTAATAACTTTGTATGGTGACAGATGGTAACTGCACTGATTGTGGTGACCATTTCATAATGTATGTGGCTGCCAAATCACTATATTTGTACACCTGAAACTAGTATAAAATTGTATGTCAATAATACTGCAATAAAAACGTAAGAAAAAAAACCTTTGTGGCTGCGTACTGGCTAACAAATGTAAAAGAAAATAAATAAAATAAAGTAAAATAAAAAAATAAAATTAACTTCTAATTCTCTCTACTCTGAAAACTGCTCTTCCCACAGTAACTCAGTTGAAGGTCCAAAATATTGCAGCCACATCTGATCCCTCTTTTTCTCACGCCTACATTCCATCTGCCAGCAAAAAGTGATAGCTCTACCTTCAAAATATATCTAGAATCTGATCAATTCTTATTACTTCCACTGACCCAGCGTCTTAGTTCATTTCAGCTGCTATAACAAAACACCACAGACTGGGAAGCTTATAAGCAGCAGACGTGTTTTCAGTATAGTTCTGGAAGCTGGGAGTTTGAGCTGAGAGTGCCAACACCGTTGTGTGAGGTCTGCGCACGCCTCACTGTCCCCTCCCATGGTCGAAGGGCCCAGAGAGCTCTCCGACATTCTGTTTGTGATAGCACGGATCCCTTCACTGGAGTCCTACCCTCACAACCCGCTCACCTCCCAGGGGACCCACTTTCAATCCAACACGGATTTTACAGCAACACCAACATTCAGATTACAGGACCCAGGGTCAAGCCACCTCCCGGTGTCACCTTCGTTACTTCAGTAGCCTCTTCAGACCTGCTCTGGTCTGCTGCTTTGTGCAGTGAGGTCAAGACTACAGACATACCAGTATTCAAAAATATGTGAATACAAGTTTACAGACGTATTAAAATGTCATATGCCGATATGTTTTACATAAGTCAGACGTTAAGTATTGTTAATTATAAGCGTTTTCTTCTATTGATATAACACATTTCCACAAACTTGGTGACTTACACAACACTAACTTATTTATTTTCTTACGGAATGGTTCAGAAAGCTAACTAACAGAGTACTCAAAGGACTTAAATCAAGGTGTTTGCAAGGCTGTATTCCCTTCTGGAGGCTTGAAGGGAAGGTCTATTTCCAGTTCATTTCCAGATTCTAGAGATATTCATTATTCCTTGGTCTGTGGCTCCTTTCTTCTATCTTCAAAGTCAGCACTGGTGAGTCCAGTCTTCAACATATTCCATTAATTTCCATATCCATTTCCTTTCCCTACTTTAAAAAAATTTTTTCTTTTTAATGTTTTTTTTATTTTTGAGAGGGAGGGAGAGAAAGAGAGAGCAAGAGAGAGAGAGAGAGCAAGTGCGGGGGAGGGACAAAGAGAGAGGGAGACACAGTATCCAACACAGGCTCTAGGCTCTGAGCTGACAGCACAGAGTCTGATGCAAGGCTCCAACCCATGAACCACTAGATAGTGACCAGAGCTGAAGATGAGGCTTAGCCTACTGAGCCATCCAGGCGCCCCTTCCTAGGTTTTTCTGAGGCTGACTTGTTTTCACCATTTAGGGCTTTGTCCAACCCACCCAAGCCTAAAGATGCTCCTGCTACATTCCCTGTCACTCTCTATTCCTTTAGCCTGTCTTATTATTTTTAATGTTTGTTTATTTTTGAAAGAGAGAGACAGAGAGTGAGCAGGGGAGGGGCAGAGAGAGAGGGAGACCCAGAATCCGAAGGAGGCTCCAGGCTCTGAGCTGTCAGCACAGAGCCCAGTGCAGGACTCACACCCATGAACCATGAGATCATGACCTGAGCCGAAGTCCAGGCTTAACCGACTGAGCCACCGAGGCGCCCCTCCTTTCCAGGACCCTCCTGATCACGCTGGACTGAGGTAATTTAGGAAAAATTCCTTCTCAGTTGATTAGCAATCTTAACTCCATATGGATTCTGAATTCCTCTTTGCCATCTAACTTTGCATATTCCCAGTTTCTGAAAACTAGGATGTGGATATCTTGGGTGACAGTGAGTGTTTTTCTCACTACCACACTAATCAGCGCTCTTTCTAGTCCAGTTCTAAAATGTGATCCTTATTGCTTAGCTCCTCCAACTTAACTTAATTAGAGCAAACAAGTCACATTATATATTTACACCCTAAAACAACAAAGCAGAATGATGTATCATAAATTAAATATTGAATTTTAATCCGAAGAGACTTTCATGGGCACATCTCTTCATTAAAATCAAGTGAAAGAAAAAAAAATCCTACTTTGACACAAAATTGGCTCCAAACCAAATTTGCATGACATTGTTCATAAAAATCAAGTAACATTTCAACTTATTTCTTCTTTGGTCACTTCATCATCCTCTGTATATATCCTGTTCTTTGAGATAATAGTAATAACAATCATCAGCTGAGTGTCTGCTTCGGGCTGAGCTCAGTTTGAAGTATTTTATCACATGATTCATTTAAGCTCACATAGCATTTTGAGAGAGTTGTTATTTCCTTTTTACAGACAATATAATTGAGGTTCAGACTGACTTCTCTGCTCCAATAAGAGACAGAGTAGGCATTTGAACTGAAGCAAGAAAGCCAAGAGAGGTTTAAATTATGTTCCATGGGGAATCCAGAAAGATGGTAGCAGAAATACGTCTGGCATTCACAAGTCTCAAATCCAATCCAGTCGCTTTTTGTCATTTTTGTCACTGACTGGTAACAAGATAAAAATTATGCTGATTAAACTTTTTTTTTTAAAGGGGCTCTTCTGCCCTGGAGAGCCCTTCTTCATAAACAAGTAGTTTGGGAAAAGCTAATTTCCAGTGGGCATGTTCACTGTGTTCCTCATTTGGAGAGAGTATCTAATTCCAGGAATATTTTTGCCAGCAATAAATTCACTTTAACCGGGAAAGTTACAGAGGATTATCTTAAGTGCCTGCAGAGCAGAAATGATAAGTCAGAGGAATCATCCGTTACATTCACTGGTAATTGGATACAAAGTGCTGACCCTAAAAGATTGCGCTCCAATAATGCAATTATTTGCCAAAATCTTAATAAAGAGCACATTTTTTTCTTCCTGTGCTTCTCAGAGGCAAACCACTTTAAAAACCTCAACCAAAGACAAATGCAAAGGTTCAGAATACTTGAGGTTCTAGTTACATACATGCGCTCTGATCTTATGCTAAGAAGATGAATATAAACAGTGCTGTCAGGACCAAAACACTGCTAAATATGACACCATAAATCATCTCCATTAGTAAATGTGGTGTCAGGTTCTCATATATTTCAGACTATTTTAAACTCACAGTTCATTATTTCATGATATGCCTGAATGAATCCTGGTGGCTTGACACTGCAAGTGGGTCAGCAGTCAAATCAACTTGTCTTTACTGGCTGAACTCCCAGGGGGTCCTGGAGGCTGCACTTTTGGGGACAAACTGCAACACCCTACCTGTCCCCCAGCCGCTAGACTGACGGGACTCGTGGTCTTATGTAGAAAACGGATTTTTTTCTTTCTCCCCACTGGAGAGCGTTAGGATAGGCGAGGTTAGCACATACAAAACCTCACTGGCTGCACCATCCAGGTGGAGGCCGATGTCCGTCTCCCCTCCTATGCTAGAACGACAGACAGCATGACCTTTCACTTCAAAAGTCTGTTCCTTCTTTAAAGACCCTAACGTGCCATACCAAGTTTCCTTGCCTTTCATGCTTAAAGGTTGAGATCTATCAGAGGATCTTAAACATCAGTGGCTTCTGGGGTCTGTAAATCCCTAGAAATTGCCTATAAAATTTTCTATGTGTAAAGGGGGAAATAAGCATTTTTTTTTAGAAAGATGAACTTATCAGATTTAAAACAAAAGGCAAACCCCCAAAAATCTCATGGTCCATAATAGTTTAAAACCACCTGGAGAGACAAACGATAGAAGGGCTTTCCTTCTCTGAAATAAAAATGGAAATCCTAAATGCACGAATGTTTCAACCCTGCGTTAATAGGAACTGATGGGTACTGATGCTTGTTCTACATCAGAGATCATTTGGAACAAAGCTAGATTTAAACAAACAAACAAACAGAAAAGGCAACCGGTTAAATTAGGTGCTTGTCACTGGCAGTTAAAGAAAAATAAATCCTCCAATCCACATGTTATTGGGAAAGGAATAGGACTGCTCAAGAGTTTCTGCTGTCAAAACCAGAGAAAAGCACCACTTCCAAAAGCTAGCCATAATTAATCATAGCAGGTTCCTTCCTTCTCTACGAGTTTCTCTTATGTATGGATATCACTGAAGCAAGATAAGAGCTACCATCAAGCTAAACAAAGATTGCTTCAAGCAATTACAAGAAATGCCTAACCTAGTTTAAGGAGTGGATGGATGCAAGAAAGCATTTTTAAAGGATTTGAAATCTTGAGTGTAATGCTCACTTCTAAGGTCAGAATTAGCTAGGCAAAGACCAGATTTTGGCACCAGAAAGGAAAGAGCATTTCCTGACAAGAATAGGGCATTCAAAAGCCCAGGGACTGCACTAACCATGGAATTTTTATAATACTGAAAGAAGTTCCCAATGGCTGCAAATTAAAAAGAGAGGTCCCCTGTCTTCTATAATCACACTTTCCAACTAGCCTGTTTTCAGTCGCCAGTGAATTTCCAGATCAAATTCCTTTATAGTACATATTGTCATTTGAAATTACCCTTATTCAGTCTTTCTATTGATGAATAGAATACCGGGCTGAGTCATGTCGTGGTGAGGGGACTGGCGATGACTTGGAGCCTTCATATAATGCTGGCACTGCCAACGCCTCTGAAGGTAATGTGGGAGTCACTTTATGAAACAGATTCCATTTTCTGAAGATTTGTTATTTTGCCATTTTGAAAAGTGAAAGAAGGATAAGATTCTAGACCCGGAGGAGACACCATTACTTCTGAGATAACACACTTTGTACTGATGAGGCTTTCTTTGTAAGGGCAAGAGATTTAGGCGGGACTAATTGCAGGACATAGAGCTCTGTCCTTCCCAGCCACTCTCACCAGGCTTGCACTGGTATAATTATATATTGCCTTGCTGAGTAGAAGAATCAAAGTGGCCAAAAACATGTAAACAAAGGAACAAAGTCTTTCTGCCAGGGAAGTAAAATAGTGGTTTTTAAAACTCAACCCTCAAGGAAGAGCTTCAAGATTATATGCCTTTTCTTTAAGAAAGTCAGCCTATGTTTTCTTAATTCTATCCCAGACTGAATTACTCTTCCCAACTCTATGCTACGAGAAAACAATGACAAATACATGTATCTGACAGAGGGCTGGCATACAAGATTTATAAACAGTTTTTATGACTCAAACATAAATAAGCCAATTTTAAAAATGGACAGAAGATTTGGACACCCCACAAGAGAAGATATATATGAATGTGCACTAAGCACATGGAAAGATGGTCAACATCATCAGTTAGAAGGGGAATGCAAATTAAAGCCACAAAGAGATACCACAGCACCATTAGAGTAAAATATGTTGTGATAACACATGATAATATCAAGTAAAGAAGAAGATATAGAGCAACTGAACTCTCATACATTGCTGGGAGAAACGTAAAATGGTCTGGGAGCCTGAGTGGCTCAGTCATTTAAGCCTCTTTT
>NC_043705.1:34533919-34538727 GCF_006229205.1 Suricata suricatta | reverse complement strand
CCTCCATGACCATCACCCCCTTCCCTCCTCCCCCCTCAGCCCTTGGTTCGTTCTCAGTATTCCATAGTCTCTCATGATTTGTGTCCCTCTCTCTCCCCAACTCTTTTCCCCCCTTCCCCTCCCTATAGTCCTCTGTTAGGTTTCTCTTGTTACACCTATGAGTGCAAACATATAGTATCTGTCCTTCTCTGCCTGACTTATTTCGCTTAGCATGACTCCCTCGAGTTCCATCCACTTTGCTACAAATGGCCATATTTCATTCTTTCTCATTGCCATGTAGTAAGCCTCTGGCTCTTGATTTCAGCTCAGGTCATGATCTCACCATTCATGGAATCGAGCCCTGCATCAGGCTCTGTGCTAATAGTGAAGAGCCTGCTTGGGATTCATTCATTCATATTCTCTCTCTCTCTCTCTCTCAAAATAATAAATGAATATATAAAAACATAAAGAAAGAAATGTAAAACGGTTCAATCACTGTGGAAACAATTTGGCAGTTTCTTACAAAGGTAAATATGTACTTTTCATACGAGCCAATCTTCCAATATCTGGCATTTACACAAGAGAAATCCAAATGTACCTCTACAGAAAAGCTTGTACAAAAACATTCAGAGCATGGTGAACAGTTTGAAACAATCAGTAGAATAGTTAAGGGGGTTCTTGATGACAAAGCAATCTTATACCAGAGACATAAAATACATAAAGAAGTTAGCTTTGTGGATATTTGGGACAAGGGTATCCCAAACAGAGGAAACAGCTGGTGCATAATCATAGATGGAATCATGTGCAGTGTGTTTGAAGGATACCAAGAAGTCCAAAGTGACAGCAGTCTGAGATTGGTTCAGAAAAGAAATAACATGGGGGGAAATGGGGGGCATGTGGGTGGCTCGGTAGGTTAAACTTCCAATTTTAGCTCAGGTCATGATCTCACAGTTCATGGATTCAAGCCCCGCATCAGGCTCTGTGCTGACAGCTTGGAGCCTGGAGCCTGCTTCAGATTCTGTGTGTGTATGTGTGTCTCTCTCTCTGCCTGTCTCCTGCTTGTTCTCTGTTTCTCTTTTAAAAATAAACATTAAAAAAATGATGTGGGAATGAGACCAGACAGAGTCTTTGAAACCATTTCATTTTACCCTGTAAAATGGGAAGCTATTCGAAAATTTTAAACACAGGAGTTACACAATTTGACTTCGAGATGAGCAATCTAACTGTAGATGGTATGTTGAATATAGACTCTAAGAGACAAGGACAGAGGCAAGAAGGCCAGTTAGGAGCCTACAGAAATAATGTAGGGGAGGGAGAATGACAGTGTGAAGAAGTAGCAGTTTTGTGGTCGTGTTCTGAAGGTGGAGCAAGTAGGATTTTCTGGTGGATTGCATGTTGGGTATGGGAGGCAAAAAAGGAGTCAAAATTCATCGAGTATTTTGGCTGGACCACTGGAGGCATCACCACTAGTGATCTTGATAAGAGGAGCTTCGGTTGAATGGTGAGCATAAAAGCACAATTAGAGTGAATTTAGGGAAAAACTGAGGAGTGTAGTTGGAGACAGGTAGTACAGTGACCTTTTATCAATGGTTCAAAGTGCAGAGAAACAAAAACACGTTTTCATTTTTCAAAGCAATAGAAGTAAAAACACGTTTAGAAGCTGATGAAAACAATGATGTAGACACCAAAGAGGACAATTTCTGGAGCTGTGCCCTGGAGTAGGTGATGGGGCTGGAGTCTAGTATATAGTCAGTCAAAGGGTCAGTTTTACAGAGAGGGGCACCTGAGTGGCTCAGTTGGTTATGCATCTGACTCGATTTGTGCTCAGGTTATGATCTCATGGTGGTGAAATCAAACCCACAATGGGCTCTGCACTGGGTGTGGGGCCTGCTTAGGATTTCCTCTGTCTCTGCCCCTCCCCTGCTTATTCTCTCTCTCTTTCAAAAAAAAAAAAAAAAGGAACATCGAGACATCACCTTCATTAACAAGTAGAATGTAGAATATGTGCATGGACACTGTTAGACAGGTGCCTAAATAATTTCACTGAATCCTTCTACATCCTGTCCTAGAAACCACTTAAAAAATTACCCTGTACATTCACACTGTCTCTTTCCCCTCCCTTTGGCATTATTTGATTCAATATATTTATTTTATGCTCAGAGGAAAACACAGCACCCCACTTTGGAAAACCTCTTTTAGATTACTAATTTAAACATTAACATACAACATGAACGTTCTCAACAACATTCCTGAGAAAGGTGACAGTGCTTGTGAGAACACTCTCCATGAATGGTCCACTGTCCTGAAAGAAAATGTTTCATTGGAGCAGGAATCTTTCATCACTTGTCAGGAATCCTTCCTTCCCAGGTTTGGAGCCCAGCATTTTAACATTCACTGCTCATTGCATTCTCCTCTCAGGAGCAGCAAAGCCAAACCAGTTAGGGGTGGGACTTCCCAAGTCATGTTTCTGAAAACACTCTTCTGGGAGACGATGTTTGACATCTCAGAAATAACTAGTGAGGGAACATCACCGTATACACGATCACACAGGAAGCTTGGAAAACTCTGCAGTGAAGAGAGATTTTCACACTATTGACTTACTGTTCTAAAACTGCTTAGACATGGAATCACAGTTCCACTCTCTCTCTCTCTAATTTAGTACAACATATTAGCCACCTGCAAAAGCATTCTTCTGAAGAACAAGTTTAGGACTTAGAAAATGACCATCCTGTGGGCATCTGCCCTTTTACAGATTGAAGGTCTAGAGACTGCTTCTCAGAATGTGTTCTTTAGAGCTAGCGGACTTGTTAAATATGCAAGTTCCTGGATCCTCTGTGTCAAAATCCCTGAAGGAGAGTCCAGGAAGTTTGCATTTAATAAGGGCACCTCGTGATTTTAATGCACCCTCAAGTTTGAAAACTACTGCCTCCAAATGCGGTCCATGGACCATCAGCACTGGCATCATCAGGAGCTGGTGAGAAATGAAGAATCTCAGGCCCCACCGCAGACAGAATGAATCAGAATCTGCATGGGGACAATTTCATCAAGGAATTTATATGCGCATCAAAGTCTGAGAAGCTTGTCCTGAGCCATATTCAGCTCTCAGGGGAAGATTTTATTTTTCAAATTTCTCAAAAGAGAATTGTCCAATTCTCATGGATCTTCCTTACCACTCAAATCACCCCAGATATGTAAATGTCATCACTTACACTTAGGTATCATGGATGTTACTAGGAATCACAGTCAGAGACCTTTTCATGGCCATGTGGTTTGGGACATAAGGTGATGATTGATCATAGGAAATTTATTCCATGGCCAAGTACCCAACCTCATCTTCATTAATCCTTTAGACTACTTTCAAGACATATGTACAGCCAGGAAGGCAAGCCCAATAGCAGATTATAATAAAATAAAATACAAATGCTGCTAATAGTGAGCTTTTACAATATGCCTGGTGTTGTTGTAAGTGTGTTTATGTTAGTGTAACAGATTATGCCTGATCACAACCCCAAGAGGTTGATATTACTTTTGGTAGCCCAAAAGAGAGCATGATTTTCAAAGAATCCGTTACTGGGGAAAATGAATGAAGGGTTAGAGAAAAAAAAAATAACTAAACTATTCAAATTTTTCTGGACAAGTAAATTAGAATGCAGTAAAGGCTTACTTGTAAATAAAGCAAACTCCAAGCCATAAAACTTTCTTAAACATCAAGGGAGTAGGTTTTACAGTTTAATTGATTTGGAGGTAGAAATTGCTAAGTGGGTTCTGATTATCTCGCAGAAGATGCGAGCAAGTGGAAACGATCATCCCGATTACAAGCCATTTAAGCAACCTCAATTCGATTAATGGTAATTCTAAACTACCCCATCTTGCACAGAGATTGGCTTATCATTTTTATGTAAATTCAAATTCTGGTGGTGCCAATCTTCATTGTCTAACAGCATTCATACTAGATTATTGTCGTTTATCATTTATCCTTGTGGAAATCTCAAAACTTCATGCAAAACTCTGGTAGGTGTTCACAAAGATTGAAATCATTACTGCAAGAAAATCGTGCAAGGAAGACTCAAAGATCAGGCCCATTCTGCTAGCTTTAATGTGACAGACACACGGGATGTAATTGGGAGGAAGTGACAGAATGCAGATCATCAGGACTTAAAAGCATGAGAGAGTAGAAACACAGTCTGGCGCTGCGACCTGATTCTGATTCTGCCATCTACTTGTGGTGTAGTTTCAACTGTGTAATGACTTACTGACAAACTCTAGTTAGTTATGACTTACTGTGTGATACAAAACCACACATCTTCAATGGATTAAAACAACAAGCATTTATTTCTTCCTTGAAAACATGCATATGCAAGTTGGCTAGGGTTTGGCTGGTCTTGGCTGACCTCACTGGGCTCGGCTCTAAGCTGTGAGTCCAGGTGTGTTCCACATGTCACTCATCCTCCTCGAGCCGGTGTTGACTAGAGCACAGCCTACCCATGGCCAACTGCAGGAATATAAAGGAGTGTGCTCTCATTAAATGATGCTCAGCATCACTCTTCATCAGGGAAACACAAATCAAAACCACACTGAGATACCACCTCACACCAGTCAGAGAGGCTAAAATGAACAAATCAAGAGACAATCAAGAGATGCTGGCAAGGATGTGGAGAGACGGGCATCGTCCTACACTGTTGGTGGGAATGTAAACTGGTGCAGCAGCTCTGGAAAACAGCATTGAGGTTCCTCAAAAAACTATCCATAGAACTCCCTTATGACCCAGCAATAGCACTGATAGGGGTTTACCCAAGGGATACAGAAGTGCTGATGCATAGGGGCACATG
>NC_043705.1:34408911-34533819 GCF_006229205.1 Suricata suricatta | reverse complement strand
TGATGAATGGATCAAGAAGATGTGGTTTATATATACAATGGAGTATTACATGGCAATGAGAAAGAATGAAATGTGGCCATTGGTGGCAAAATGGATGGACCTAGAGGGAGTCATGCTAAGCGAAATAAGTCAGGCAGAGAAGGACAGATACCATATGTTTGCACTCATACATCTAACAGGAAAAACCTAACAGGAGACCATGGGAAGGGGAAGCGGGGGGCGGGGGGGGGAAGAGTTAGGGAGAGGAAATGAGGCAAATCATGAGAGACTTTTGAATGCTGAGAACTGAGATCTGAAGAGGTAGTAGGGAAGGGGGAGGGGATGATGGTCATGGAGAGGGGCACTTGTGGGGAAGAGCACTGGGTGTTATATGAAAACCAACTTGGTAATAAATTTTTAATTAAAAAGAGAGTGTACTCAGTCACACAAGCTCATTTCAGATTCTAGTGTCATGTCTGTGTGCCCAAATGGCCAAAGCCAAACATGAACTAAGGCCAACTTGAAGGAGGAGGGAACTCTTCATCACTCTGCGGCCATAACATGGGAGAGGATGACCAATAATTGAAGCTATTATATTCTTCCCCTTCTCTTTAATCTCCACATCCATAATCTGAGAGAGGTGGATTTCCTAACTATCAGGGTACTTCTAGTCCTTAACATCATCCTGCGAATGCAGAAGAAACTATGAAATTCTATAGTATAGTGTCAAAATCATGGTATTTCACACAAGAATTCAGAATCTAGCTTCTTCTTAAGGCTCAGAAGAACTGACACAGGGGTTTTGACTGGCAGCTGCCTCCTTCACACAGGTCTCACCTACCTCTCCAGTTCATCACCACTTCACCCGTCAACCCCCCAGCTACCCCCCGCCCAACCCACTTCAGATATTTATACCACTTGCCTGAACCCTGTGGCTATTTTGTTTGCTTGTGTCTCAGCGCTGCAGACCTGAGCTCCTTCCTGCCCTTACTCTCACCAGGCAGTCACCTGCTGGGGTTGGTCCTTTGGCATACCGGGATTATACTTTCCTCATTTGCAAACAGAAAAGGGGAGTTCTGGTAGCATTTAAAAGGCTTTCCAGCTCGACCATTCTGTAGTTCTAAAGACACGATGTAAGAGAGTACATGTTTTAGGACATCTTGTGAGGGAAGGGGTAGTTTCATGGAGGAATGGCAGGCCCTCAACTGGGGAGTCGTAGCGGAAGGCAGCAGGCCATCAGGACTGGCGCTCGCTCACACTGTGAGTCTCAAAGGAGCCCAGGAGAGAGAAGGAGCAATTAGAGAAAAAGAGAAGTTGTTGAGTGAGGCTGAGTATCAGCAAAGTTTTCCTAATAGGCAAGTCTTTAAACTGGCATGATCCCCCAGGAGAAGTGGCAGAAAGCTACTTAAAATAGGGCCAAAAAAAGCATTTCAATAACCCACTGTAAACAAAATTTAAACTGGAGCTACCCACTCAAGGATAGTTGTTTCTTTCGTTTCCTTTTATAAAATGATTTAGTTTCCAATTGAATAAACAACGACAAAAAATCAAATCCTGGGATGGGGGCCGGGAGACAGACACATTCACGTTATGCTCGCATGTTTTCTTGGCCTTATTAGGTCAATGAGGATGGTTAAGGCATCTCAGAAATGATGATCTATTTTGCACCATCCGACTGTGTTAAATAAGCATATATAAAGCATGAATGTGGATATATTGCTTTGCACGTTGTCATGAACGTGAAGTTTCAGGCTGTCACCCAGTTTGCCCTGTAGAAGGCAGAGATTTTTGTTTTCCTCTTTATCTGCTGCACATCTTTTTTTGGAGGTATTTTGGGATAATAGTGCTTGTTATTCAATTATTTAAGGCAGAGTGTTTGCTGACAACTCGATATTCTATTTTTTCCCCCTCTCTTCTCTTTGAATTGGAAAGTGCAAAATGGTAAAGGGAAATAACTGGCTTGGCTTGGGAACGGAGGTGGAAAAACAAACTAACAAACAAAAAGCAAACAAGCAAAGCCCCTCTCCCTCATTTCATCAGCCAAGGTATTAAGGGTGACCAAGGAAAAGGCTTTCAGAAAAACACTTTGACGTGCTCCGTCAAATACATGTTCTCCGAGAGGATTAACATAAAGAAAGCAAGCAAGCCCCTGGAATCAGCTCATTGTCATAAAGGGCAAATGTGATTAGAGGCATACAAGAATGTGAACCGATTACGTTTGTAATAATCCATTATCCAAAGCTGCACAATGCTCATTCATTGAACAAACATTTACTGTACATCAGATTTATTCTCCTAAAAATTGAGAGGATAGCAGTACTTAGTTCCCATATACCCCCACGTTCTATTTTATTAACCTAACCCCCGAAATCCAATAACTCCTTCCCTTTTGGCATTCTTGTGCTGCCAGGGCATTACCTGACATTCGTGAAAGTCATCTGATAAATGTATTAAGGCCACAAACTCTAGTGTGTGGATCTAGAGAAGAAACTGGTCAAAACAATGATGTGAGTCATTAATGAGGAGCAGAGGGAGGAGGAACTCTGTGGGATGATGGGGAATATTTCAGAAGAGAAGAGCATTTAAACATTCTGGAGATTCCTCTTCCATAGAAAGTTTGAAAAAGAATAAATTCAGAAAATTCATAGAAAAGGAGACAGAGGGGCCCCTTGGTGGCTCATTTGGTTAAGTGTCCGACTGTGGCTCAGGCCATGATCTCACAGTTCGTGAGTTCGAGTTTTGAGACAGAGAGAGACAAAGCATGAGAGGGGGTAGGGGGCAGAGAGAGAGGGAGACACAGAATTCGAAGCAGGCTCCAGGCTCTGAGCTGTCAGCACAGAGCCCGACGCTGGGTGATAATGACCTGATCATGTGAGATCATGACCTGAGCCAAAGTCAGAGGCTTAACTGAGCCACCCAGGGGCCCCAAAATAAATAAACATTTTAAAAAAGAAAAGTAGACACAAACTATCAAAAAGTTTAAGAGGTGTGTTTCATAAGTCCTCAAGAAAGTATAAAACAAAATAATAAAGTAAAATTTTAATCTATTAAGTTGGGCGGGGTGGGGAAACCACAATAAAGTCTAGGAGGAATTCTGAGGAAAAAGGAACCACTATATGTGTGGGTAAGACCATATATACATCAGTTCAACTGCTTTGGAAGGCAATTTGGTCACATCTGTTAAAATGTTAACTGCCTGTGCCTCTATGGTCTAACAGTTTAACATCCAGGAATTGACCCTAGCAACACTCTTTGGTCTTTAATAGAAGGCCTGTTCAAGCTTTGCTTACATTATCAAAAATCTGGGGACAATCTAAATACCCATCAAAAAGGAAATAGCTCAGTTTAAATTGTGAAATCCTCCATTTTAAAACTATATAAGCCAGTTGGGGAGAGGGAGGGAGGCAAACCATGAGAGACTCTTGAATACTGAGAACAAACTGAGGGCTGATGGGGGAGGGGGGAGAAGAAAGGAGGTGATGGGCCTGGAGGAGGGTACTTGTCAGGTTGAGCAGTGGGCGTTATATGGAAACCAACTTGACAATAAACTATAAAAGAAAAAAATAAAAATATGTAAGCTAATCTAAATTTATAAGAGCAAACAAACATGTGTATATACAATAAGCAAATCACCATACGGATAGGAAAAAATGTGGCTGTAGGCAAAATTCAGTCCAAGGACCCCGGTACACAAATTCTGTCTGAATAATCATTCAATTCTTTAGTTCAAAATGTAACTTTGTAAAATGAGTAATGAGTATCCACTAGGTGTCAGTTACAATGTCAGGTGTTACATTTCTTTTCCCTTGTCCTTGCAATAACCATGCAAGATATTTACTTGTGCGATGTTGCAGGCGGCCACTGTATGGAAATTTCTGTCTGCAGAGCACAAGCTGTCTTTTTCACCGGTGTAATCTTGCAAGAGAGTCCAGGTTGGGGCTCGATTTACGTTCCCAGGGAAATGAATCCAGTTTCAACAGCTTTACAACTGAGCAAGTCCAAAAAGATGCTAGCTGGATTTTTTTTATGCAGCTGCGCTAGCTGAGCACACAAAGAGCGTGCTTGGGGGAAACGTACCGTGCATCTCATTTTGGTGGACCAAGAAAGCCATAACATTTCCCTCAGCTAGATGAAATTTGGCTCTTTCTTGCTGACCTCTCTTTTCTTGAAGCATCTGCTTTAGAAAACTTGTAATTACAATTCTTTCTTTGTTCCTTTAAGAGACAAATATTTTGTATCTTAACATTTGGGACTTTCTCAAAGACCTGGGGTCCCTTGAAATGTAAACATTAAGGGAGTTTGCACCCCCATCTCCTAAGTTTCCACGGCAGGCCAGAAGCTGAACTTCGGTGCATTTCTTGTTCCAAGGTGTAAAAGACACATGAAGACTCCATAATGTATACTACTCCTCTGCAAAGGCAAACTAACAAACACAGGTGGCCTGGGCCTCCTCCCTACCCCACCCTCAACTCTGACTTTCAAACCTCTCCAGTCTTTGGTTTGAGCAGAGTTTATTTCAGACCCGGGCCCCGCCTCTCTCACCTAGAGCAAACAGCGGGAGCAAAGCCTCCTTTGCGTGTTTCACTCTGATTCAAGGTCTGCATTGACATGCTCTTTTTTGAAATTTTCAAGTGCTGGGAGAAACTGAGGGGCACATTAAGTAAAAGTGCTTAAGGAAACACGTAGAAGTTAACGTGTAGAAGGCCCACCCACTTTTCTTCTGTTAACTTAAAAAACCAACAACAATAAACTCCCCAAGCACATATATTTAATGCCACGTCTGGCAGGTTATACATCTTAACATTTGTTGAGCATTTAGTATGATTTAGATATTTTTCACATTTTACCTAATCTGTGTTTCAATGTCCAAATATCATCCATCTTTTAAAACCTCTCTTCCAGTCAAAGCTTGTTCTTTTGTAAGAGACTGAAGAGTCTGAGTGCAATTTAGTGTAACAATAATGAAAACATTTAGGGGCACTTAGGGAAGGTGGTATTAAGTGCTCAACAATGTCGTCAGCAGTTGTTCTGTCCCTAGGTCTTGATTTTTTTCCTGCCTCCATTTTTTTTAATGCTTATTTATTTTTGAGACAGAGCATGAGCCTGAGCAGGGGAGAGGCAGGCAGAGAGAGACACACAGAACTCAAAGCAGGCTCCAGGTTCCAAGCCATAAGCACAGAGCCCGACATGAGGCTCGAACTCACAGAGTTCGGATGCTGGGCCAAAGTCGGATGCTCACCTGACTGAGCCATCCAGGCACCCATCACCTCCATTTTTAAGCTGAAGCTCCTCTCGAGGCCACCAAGTTGGTGCCACTCTCACCAACTTGGATATTACATCATATCAGGTGGAAAAGAATATCTCCCCCAAGTAGTTGCCTCCTAAGGTCCAGAACTGGCTCACGAGAAAACAAACTTCTATCATGCAATTTTGACCTTGTTGATGGGACACGCAAGTATTTGAAATGGCCAGAAGCCACCACACCAGCATCACATGCGATCCAAGTAGAAAGAGAGGGTGATTTCAGAGAAAAGCAGTGTATATTACCCAACAAAGAAGAAACGAAGACTGTAACAATTAGGCTATGCTAACAGATTTCCACTGCAAATGTTTAGAGTGGACTCCTCTGACAAGGCATTCTATGTCCACTCAACGAACACAAGATTTTAGTTGTACTTCTTTTTTTTCAGGGCAGGTGGCTCCTCTGACTTCATCTTACAGGTCCCTGTGGTTCCTTCAAAGTAAAGTTGAGTTTACCTTTCTATCTCCAAGCCCTATTGCAGGTGTGCAGTAAGTAGGCAAAGGATGTGTGGACTTAAGTTCCTTAGTCAGCCCATGCCCCAATTTGTTCATCCTGCCCAAGAGCAAGCATACTTATTTCTATTCAAATGTTGATTTATTCATTCAAAAATTATTATTTCAAATGACTAAAGCCATAACCATGACAACACTAGCAACTAACATTTATTTAGTCCTTGCTATGTGCTGGTCAGGATTTTAAGTACATTCTGGCTCTCTCTCCCCCACTGTATTGCCTATAATACAAAATTGATGATAATTTCCCTCTGGCTTATTGTACTCCAGCTATCTCAACTCTCCTGTTATCCCTCGGTACCCAAAGCTCATTACTATGGTTGAGGTTTACTGAGCCCTCTGACTAGAACGTTCTTTCCTCGGTTATTCACACAACTAGTTCCTTTTTCCCATTCAAATCTCAGCTTAAATATCAGATCTGCAGAGGGGCCATCCCTGAACATTCCGCGAATGCCACCCACGCATCTAAATCCACTTGCTCTCCACATTCTTTTTCTCATCTTTCCCCCTTTTCTTTTCCTTCTCTTTTTAATTTCACATATCACTCCTTAACTTATCTTGACTATTCGTTTCTTTTTTTCCCCGTTTTCTCTCCCCATGGAATATAAATTTGGTGTGCTTGGTATGAGAGCAAGGACCTCTTCTGTCTTGTTTATTGCCACATTCCCAGGACCTAGGAACATGCTTGGCACTCAGCTACCAATGCTTTAATTGTGATATGGATGCATCTTTTTAAACTTCATAATGATCCTGTAAGGTAGATCCCAGTAATCATTTCCATTTTATATATAAGAAAATGGATTCCAGAAAAGCTAAGTGCCTTGCCCAAAGCCACACAGTTAGTAGGTGGCAAAACTAATATTCAGACTGAGGAATTCTGATTCCACCATTTGGCTTCAAAGCTAACTGTATACACTTCTGTGGCCAGATTCTGTGCAGAGTTTATAGCATTCAGGGGTGAACAAAATAGTGCCCCCCTCTTCATGAGTTTAGGGTCTATGGGTAGCTAGACTTCAATAAGTACTCAAGAATATAAATGATAATTATATAATAAGTGATGTGAAGGAAAAGCACAGAATGCTATGGGAAACACTTAAAACCTAGACCTAATTTATGAGGGGGTCAGTGAATTTAAGACTTTAAGGATGTATAAATTTTATCTAGGGGAAGGAAAGTGGTCAGGGGGTCTCAGAGGAGTGGAATGGCATTGGTAGGTACCTGAGACATTCCATCCGTGCCTTCCAACAGATAAGAACAGGAGGTATGAGAAAGTGACCTGTCTTCACCCTTGAGGTATTTCGTTGGTTAGGTGAAAAAAGAAAACCGGTGTGAAGAGGTATATGAAATATGATATTAAGGGGAGACTTTAAAAGATTCTTCAATTTTTAAAAGACCAAATAGGCTATAAATACACACGGAGTTGGAAAAATACAATAATTAATTAGGCTGGCTTACAGATATTCATTGAATTTCTCTATAAACTAAGAATAGATCTTCTTTTAAGGACCCACAGAATATTTGCCAAACACTGCCTTGCATTATTCCAGAAGCATAATTTCAATCAATAAATCAAGAATCAAGAAAAGTAATACTGCAGTCTACTTTCTCCATAATCAATGCCATAAAGCCACACATTAATAATACCAGCACAAACAAATCAATTCAAATAACTTGGAAATTAGAATAATAATAGCTACCATTTACTGAATGTTTACTACATACTTTCAGCATGCTGAGATTTTTGTCTTAATCAGCTCATTGAATCCTCACGAAATCTTTTTAAAGTAGATACTGTTATTATTACCATTTTACGGGTGGATAAGCTTATGGCAAGAAGGACATTATACAGGACATGGCAAGCTACTCAGCGGGCAATTTATGTCTGTGGGACTTAATCAAACGGTCTAATTACCATGTGTGTATTTGTATTCAACCACTTTGCTATTCTCTCTCTCCTCAGTAGTTTTTGGGTCAAAGACTGAATCAAAAGTATAACAGTATTTGGAACGGAGGATAATGATAATATAAACAAAGTGAGAAAAGCAAAAAGCATTATCAATGAGCAAAACGTGTTAATAATTGTTGAAGGTATAAAATGGACACATAAGGTTTTATTGTACTATTTGTCTATTTTTTTAATATTAATTTATTTTGAGAGGGAGAGAGAGAAAGAGTGCACATGCATGTACATATGTGAGCAGGAGAGGGACAGAGAGAGAGAGGGAGAGCCCTACTCCAGGCTCGGTTTCACGAACGGTGAGAGCATGGCCTGAGTGGAAATGAAAGGCCAGACCCGGACACTTCACCGAGTGAGCCACCCAGGCATCCCTCTACCGTTTGTCTACTTATGTGTATGTTTGAAAATCTCTATGACATAAAGTTATAAACAGAAGAATGGAGATGATGAATTAAAAATAGTCACTCTTTGCCCAAATAGCTCTTGAACCAAACCTTTCTTACAGGGCTCCTTGCTTTCTCCCTTTTACTATAGATATTTATATCCACATCTCTTGTGTAAATAGACTTGCTAATGATTCCATTCCTAACTGTATTTAATTTTCATAGAAACACGATGCAATAAACATTGTTATCTCCATGTGACAAGTGATGAAAAATGGACTCAAAAGTTTCCACTTGCCAAAAAGACCTCAGTTATGATGTAGAAAAATGGAAATTTTGAATCTTTTTTTTTCTTTTGAGAGACAAAGAGGGCACAAGTGAACAAGGAGCAGAGAGAGAGAGGAAGGAAAGAGAGAGAGACAGAGAGAGAAGTAGGACTCATGATAACCCAAGGTGGGGCACGAGCTCACCAGTGTGAGACTCAAACTCACAAACCATGACCTGAGCTGAAATCAGATGCTTAACCGACTGAGCCACCCAGGTGCCCTGAACCTTTTTTTTTTTTTTTAATTCTGAAGTTCTTTCTCTGTACAATACAGTACCTGAGCAAAATTATATAATTGTCTAACTTAATCTGAAAAAAAAATCTGCAGAATCCAGGATAGCACCCAACATAAAGTTGGCTCTCAATCAAATACTCTGATAGGAACAAGGAGGGGAAGAATGAAGAAGAAAGCATTTTACTTTATCTCTTTATGAACAATACCAGTGGGGATTCTTATTTCCAAGATAAATTATTAATTAACGTTTCCAAGGATAAACAGTTTACTTTTAATGGATTTAAAACTGGAGTCCAATTTCAAATTGTGTGTGATTCTCTGGACAGGAACTGTTTCCTTCATTGAATTTAAGAGCATGATGGAAGCAAGATAGGAGTTGGCCATAATACTAAATACTAAGATTCCAAGGTTATAATTTTTTAAAAAAATTCCCATTCATGTTTTACATCACTCTATAAAAGGTTTGATTCTGCACCCATTTGTTCTTCCTAGCCTTGAGTCATCTGAAATAAATAGAGTTCACCTTTGGTTTCATCCAAGATATTGATGAAAGCTTCATAAAGAAAAATCATTAAGGATTGACCTTACATTCATTATTCTAAAAGACCTAACAATCTGGTAATTCACACATCATCTTAAGAACAGCAAAGCAAGAATAACTTTGTTAGGATTTTTTGCTGATATTTCTGATAAAATAAATTGATGAAATTCCTATCATCTGCAAATTTAGAAAAATAACTTAAAAATTAGACCATTAATATGATTTGTTCATTATGGATGGCCATGGGTGCCTAGTGGGCCCACTTTGTTTTTCATATACTCACGTGGTCTAGCCATTAATACCAATCTATCTGTGAATTTTTCTTGGGATCAAATTCAGGTTTGCTAGTTTTTAGTGCTTCAGATCATTTTTTTAATGAAAATTGGCACAGCATTTATCTATAGTCAGTTTCTAATACCTTGTCTGCTTCATAAGACTTATCATGCATTCTGAAATGTATTTCACTATTTGCGAGCATCAAAAGAAAACAAAGCCATGTATCACAATGGAATCCATTGCCACCTATGGCCCTCTCATACCATATTTCTCTTTTGATTATAGTGAAGGCTGGCTAGAATCACTTTTTCTCCTTAAATCCTCAAAATATATGCCTTGAGTGCCTCCATTTTTCCTACATCCTCAGTAATGTCTACTTCATCTGATGGTAAATGTCATTGAAATATCTTCATTTATCTCATTTTGACACATTTCTCTCCTTCAAGATATATCCTGCAAATGTGTGCTTAAATGTTTGCTGTGATGTGGGCAAAGAACACTCTGGCCTTTAAAATATGTACTAGGATTTAAGTGGCTTTAAAATGCTTAAAATGCTATCTTGGTCATTCTTAGTATACAAACGGTATCAATCTAGTTAAAATACTTGATTAATTATATTAAAAGATTAGAAAAATTGGCAGCTATTCTCTGGCATGTACCTTTTATTTTATCTGAGTTCATCATTGCTACAAATTTCAAATAATGTTAATGTCCGGCATTATAATGCATAAAGTCACACCTCATCAAAGTAACAGAAGACTACAATTTCAGAATAATCAGTCCCTTCTGTGTGATGACATATAAGACTCTCTAGGCCATATTGTAGATTCAAACTGAATGAGTTGAAGAAGAGTAAAAAAGTTATGTATTTATATATCTGCATATATGTGTGAATATACACTTAAATAAAACTGAAAGAATAAACCCAAATTTGGAGGTACAAAATTATAAGAGATAGGTACTTTACCATATTAACTTTTTATCATTTTAAGTATTACCATGAGAACATATTAATTTTATAATTAGAAAATAGTATACATTTTTTTTAACCTGGGGAAAATGTAGTTTTTACTTTTTTTAAAAGATACTCTCTCTTACTACTGAAATCTTTGTTTTTAAAGGTAATCTGGTGCTGTTGACACCACAGAAATATATTCTTCTATTAGAAGATTATAAGTCCCACAATAATATGGGCACTGAAAATCAACAATTATAGTAATTCAATATGTGTGAAGCCCTCTGTATATCATCACATTCACTCCAGAGCACATTACTAATGGAGAACGTCATTATCCATATTTTACAAATAGGGTATGGCAATATGGCCACCTCTTCAGCATCTCATCAAGTGATGCCCACAGTGAAGTTAAAAAGTGCAAAACAAGAGGGGCACCCAGGTGGCTCCGTCAGCTAAGTGTCTGACTTCAGCTCAGATCATGATCTCATGGTCTGTGGATTTGAGCCCCGCATCAGGATCTGTGCTGACAGCTCAGAGCCTGGAGCCTGCTTCTGATTCTGTGTTTCTGTCTCTCTCCACGCCTCCCCCACTCATTCTCTCCCTCTCTCTCTATTATAATAGACATGAAAAAAAATAGATCTATATTCAACCATAGAAAGATATAGGTGGAGAGTCTGCACAACACCTCCTTATGAAACTTCCATTGCTTTGTCCACTCATGATCATTATTTCTTCTAAATAAGTTTATATTTTTTTTATCACTCACATACACAATGACAGAATGCCTTCTGTTGGGCCTTGGTGTTTCACTGACCCCCAAAAGTTTAAAGGGTTGTGCATTTATATTGAAGAAATGTAAGACAGTTCTAAGCATTTTCCTAAGTTAGACATGCACACAATGATGATATCCAAGATGCAAACCACAGTAATAAAACAGTCTGGTTGACAACAAGACTTAGATTATAAAGGACTACTGTTTAACAGTCTAGCTGAAGCTCAGCCTAACAGTTTTTCAGAAGCAAAATGTATGGTGTGAGAAACTATAAGCTCTTTGACACCTCTCAGGAGAGAATCCTGGGAATATAAGTGTGGTGCATTCTTTGAAACTACCCAGGCTGGATGGAAATAGTGTAAATTTAAATTACATGGCTCTTGAATACCAACAGGTACAGTGGTTTCATTTTTACAAGATATGAAAGATTGAAAGTGGATTTTGTGAGTGTTGCTGAAAAAGCTGAGGTCTGATCTCTGAAAAGATGTGTGTATGTGTGCAATTACGTGTGTGTGCATGCATTTGTGTGTGCATGCATGCACATAGTGTATGGGTAGAGGTATGGAGGTACAATAAAAATGTGGTTCTGTGTGCGAACACACGTAAGTATTTAGAATTACATCTTTGAAGATTCAACCTAAGACTTCTCCTATACTTGGATGCATTTGGGTGTGAAAGTGGGGTGGTTTTTTTTAGTTAGGTTAGTTTTAAAACCTGCAATTTGCTTATTTCTACAAGCAAAAGTTTGCTTTGATGCATGAAGTTCTTTTAATCCTATGCAAAACTGATCAATAAAAAAATAACTCTATCACCCTAGCCTTCTAAACAAGTGAAACTTGACACAACTGAAGGTTGACTAATTTGCCAGTGGCCAGTCTCGAGCTACAGATTTTTCATCAATCAGATTCGTCCTATGAAAATATTGCACTGAGTGCCCCAATGCACCCTGGGGTTTGGTCTCGGGGAGGGGCGGGGCAATGAAGAGGGTTAACACTTTGATGAGACACTGAACTCCAAAGTGGCTAAACGCCTTCTCCTCAAATCTTAACACTCTCTAGGAATAAAATTCTCAGTTTCCAGCTGGCAGCCAAGAAATTATTTCACGCTTCCCGTTCTCACTATGGAGAACTCCCTCCTAAAGCCTCCGTGGTTCCTGAGGTCTGAGCTGGTTGCCTGACCTGACAGCAGAAAGAGACATTTAAGGTCAGTTCTCTTAGTGTCTTGAAAGCCTTCCAGTGGAGGAGGCTTTTCAAAGGAAAAGCATTCTGACAGGAAACTTATAATAGGAGGTTTTTCACATCTTGCACAAAAGATCCATTTCTCTGTTTTCTTTGTGTTCATTCTCTTTGGACACTAGAGACAAATGTATCCATTCACCAAGAAGAAGACATCTACTAGCTGCTATATGCAAGACATTTATCGAATATTTATACAGCAGTTCTGCCTACCTACTGCTGCGTAGCCACCCTACGGCTGACTGCTCTAAAACAACAATTTATTAATATGCCTCCCAGTGCTGACGGGTGGCCAAGGTCAGCGAGTCAATTCTCAAGGCCAGAAAGGCGGTTCTCGCCAATGGTCTCTCATGAGGTTGCAGTCAGACAGCAGTTGGAGTCATGTGGACGCTCAACTAGGCTGGAACCCAGGGTGGTCTCACTAGGCACAGATCTGGTACCGCATTGCTCCTGTCCTCCTTTCTTCTCTCCGCATAGTCTCGCATCCTCCATGGGCCTTTCCAAACGTATTGGTTTTCTGAGAACAGGTGGTCTTAGGATGGTCACACTCCTTACACGCGTGTGACTTTCAAGAAAAATCATGAAAACTGCTGGGCCCGTGGAAGGCTACATTCCAAACTGGCATGCTGTCCATTTGGCTGCATTAGTAGTTACAGAGCCTGCCCAGACTCAAGGGTATGGTGCAACAGACTGTCTGTGTGTGCAAGTGACAGATCCATACTACAGAAGAGCACTGGGACGGGAGAATTGTGGCATCCATCTTTGGAAAATGCACTGTGTCACATTTGGTGCCTCAGGCATGGACAACAGCAAGCTGTCTCTCTGTTCGTATTCCAGGCTGTGATCCAAATCTGTAAAGGTACTGGGAACAGTGTTTCCTCCCCATCTCTCACACTGTCCTCCCCCCCCCCCCGTTTCTCTTACATAAAATTGTATTGAGCTTCCTCAAAGGGACAGTCTCTGTGTCACATCACTGAATTCAGGTAACAATCTTAGCTATATGACGTTGCACTAAACAATTCTCATTGCTTTTTTAAAAAATGTATATAGTTTATTTATTTTTTGAGACAGAAAGAGATAGAGCACGAGTGGAAGAGGGACAGAGAGAGAGGGCGACACAGAATCCGAAGCAGGCTCCAGGCTCTGAGCTGTCAGCACAGAACGTGATGCGGGGCTGGATCCCACGGACTGCGAGATCAGGACCTGAGCCAAAGTCAGATGCTTAACCGACTGAGCCACCCAGGCGCCCCTAAACAACTCTCTTTGAAAGTATCCCTACTCTTTTTGTTTAGAAAAATAAAAATTTCTGGTTTAAGAGGGAGGAGGAGAAATAATACAGGATTCATTATGCCATGTTAAGGATCTAAATTCTCCTCCTGATAATTGTAGCTACATGAATGCTAAGAAGTATCATTTGTCCATTCATTTATGGTTCTGACACTGGGGACACAATGCTGGACCAGACAAGGCCCCTGTTGTGGATTATGTCTCCCCAAATGCATGTGTTGAAGTCCTAATCCCTAGTCCATCAGAATGTGACTGTATGCACATGTGTCTGCATGTATTTTCAAAGAGAGAATGCTAGAGCATGAATGGGGGAGGGCCAGAGCAAGAGAAAGAGAGAGGATCTTAAGCAGGCTCCACACCTGAGATGGGATTCAATCTCATGACCATGAAATCATGACCTGAACAAAAATCAAGTGTCAGACACCTAACTGAGCCACCCAGGCACCCTAGAATGTGACCTTAATTAGGAATAGCGCTAATGCATATGTTATTAGTTAAGATGAGGAAGTCTTAATCCAATGTAATGGGTGTCCATGTAGAAAGTGGAATTTGGATGCTGGACAGCTATGCACAGAGGGAAGGTGATGTGAAGACACAAAGAGAATGTGGCCAATCAAAAACCAAGAACAGGGGTCAGGAAGAGATCCTTCCATCAAAGAGTTTAGAAGGAACTCACCTTCACAATGCCTTGCTTTTAGATGTTTAGCCTTCAGAACAGTAAGCAATACCTGTTGTTTAAGCCACTCATTTGGTAGTCACTTGTTACAGCAACCCTGGTAAATTAATACAGTCCACATTTTCACAAAATTATCAGGCAAATATTAACCAAATAATTCCAAGTAACAGGTGTGTAATTACAAAATTGACCTAGGTAATATGAGAGGAAATGCAATTCTGTGCGAGCAGAGATTAGAGAAATCTTCCCTGGGTTGGTGGGTCAGACAATGTTTTCCCAACAAAGTGATGCTGGAAGGGAGAGATGAAGAGTGAGAGAAGGACAAGCATGTCCTGGGTTGGGGAGGGGAGTGCTGAGGCAGGGGTGCAGAGGCCTCTGTCAGGTGGCAGCATGAAGTCACAAAACCAAAAGAAGAACAGTGCGGTTTTAGTGCAAGAAATGGAGGGAGAACAGGGCCACCTAAGATAGGTAAAGGAGGGGCACCTGGGTGGCTCAGTCGGTTAAGCATCCGACGTTAGTTCAGGTCATGATCTCACAGTTAGTGAGTTCACACCTGCACTGACAGCGCGGAGCCTGAAGCCTGCTTTGTATTCTGTGTCTCCCTCTCTCTCTGCTCCTACCCTGCTCATCCCCTCCCCCAAAATAAAATAATAATATTAAAAAAATAAAGATGGTAAAATAGGCATCAAAGTCTGTCTGTGCCAGCCTTGTAAAGACATTTTTCAGTATCATAAATAAATGAGGATTTAGAACATTTTAAGTTCGAGATGTCATGATTATATCTGGGGTATGAAACGAAATCTCTCCCTGTTCTTGGGGGGACACATTGGAAAGGGCAGGGATGGGGCAGGGGAGGAAGACCAGGACTCAAGGACACTGACACAGCGGCTTACAGGGAGGACACTCGTGCAGGTGCGAGAGGAAGTAGCTGATTCTAGGCAAGAGCTGGCAGTAAAGAAATGGATGCACTGAAGACATTTAGAAAGAGACAGGGTGAGATTTGCTGATGAGGTGGCTATGGCTTTTTCCCTTCACTCACACAGGCTTGACAGAGATTCATTTTGCGGGAGAAACTTATGGATCTCAGATGTCCTATGGGCGCTGGGAAAGCGCAAGCTGAGAAGTCAAGAGACAAATGGATGTACAGGGAGCCCAAAAAGTTAGCTCTGCCGTAGAGATATGAATTTGTGGGTCACTGCCAAATCAATGGTGACTCGAGCAGTGTGGGACGGAGATGGCCAAAGAAAAGCATTCCAAGTAGAAAGAGACAAGAGCCCATAACAGAGACCTAATCCACTCAACATTATATGATTTTTGTCTTATTTTGCTATTATTTCATAAGGCAACGATGCTAGAGTTTGTATCCAATTGCCCCTGTCAGATCATTTCTTATAAATATTGAGACCTCCAAAGCAAACTATGTATCTCCAAGTGACAGTACCTACCACCTGCGGCAACTGATAATTATACGTGCTTTCATTTAAAAAAAAAAAAAAAGGCAACTAGAGTTTGGTTTTTCCACTTTAGGTTACAGAATGAGAAAATGGTTTCATAAGTATTTCAGATAAAAATAAAGCAAGAATTGATTTTGCTTTTCATAGCTTTAAAAAAAAAGTATCTTTAAAAATAACCTATTGCCCACAGGGAAAGAGACAGTCCTTATCTGATTTTAAAGGTGATTGGATTTTTTGTACACTGACATTTGGTACAGGCCCTATCTTTGAATCATTCCATTTCTGGCAGCATCGCGACATTATTTCTAAGTGTTTACCGCATTGTTGAAATACAAAGACGCGAACATGTGCTATTTCCCTTCTTAAAGGAAATCCACAGGGGTGGTGCCATTGCACTGGCCCTCAGAAATCGTCAAATTATGTCTTTGTTAGTATGGAGGGAAGTAGAAGCCTGCTTACTTCACTATATTCTTATGATGCTCTTATCAAGCATGCAGATGTTCACGGCTGCTAACGGCTGTGAGATGGGCATGGATGCCAACTAAACAGAACACAAAATAGGCTCTCAACAGAGGAGGCAATGATCGTCCATCATGACCATGGACGGTGCAATCAGGTAAAAAACAGGCTCTGAGTCTACATGTCCTTTTAATAGATTTTAATGATGACACCCAGTGACAGTAACAGTGGGGAAAGTGCTCATTTTCTTTAATGTATATAGCAATCTTAGCTTTGATAATATGTGACTTTATCTTACAATTTTCTGTATCATGTAACTCAGTAATTTTACTTTTACAATTTTAAGAAATTCATCATGAAATTCTGAAAGTGTTACTATAGGAAAATATTAATCTCTATTTAGTTCTTAGAAGCTAAGTCTTAGGAACAATTGCCTTTCCAACCATAAAACACAGGTTTATAATGGTAGCTTGACGCATAACTTGCAGCCCGCAAAGTTACGATATAAAAATATAAGCAAATGAAAGTGGTCAGCACATGAGGGCAGCTTATAAGTAAATATATAGTGTACCACTTTGGTGCATATGTGTGAAAATGGCTATTTATTTTAAAAAGTCTGAAATTGTACGCACTAAATTCTTAATCACTTAAGTCTGAGTGTTAAATATACAGAGGTTTAGTCCTTTCCAATCCCACAAAAATATTTAGTTGAGAAGATATATGAAACTGTATGAATCATTTACACCTCAGTTTAAGTAAGCTTATTACTCCTTCCAACAAGCAAACTTTGATGGGCCCAAAGGAGGATGAACAGTAGGACAGCAGGGCACCTGCGAGGAGGCCGGCTGGGCCCAGGGGAAACCTTGAACTTTTTTCTATTCTACTCCTGAGAGCAATTTAGCATCTAAGAACTCTGCTCAGGGTCTTGGCATTTGACACCTTTATCAATGGATATAAATGTATGGATTTACTGCTCACTGTAAAAAAAATTTTTTTAATGTTTATTTTCGAGAGAGAGTGAGAGAGTGTGAGTGGGATGGGGGGGGGCTGGGCGGAGACACAGAATCCAAAAAAGGCTCCAAGATCTGAGCTTGATGCAGGGCTTGAACTCACAAACTGGGAGATCATGACCCTAGCTGAAGTCAGACACTGAACCGACTGAGCCACCCAGGCACCCTGTTATTGTTTACTTTTAAGCAGATTCAGATGGACACCCCATCTGCTACCACCCAAACAGTGTAATACTAAGTACATATCTGAGGTACATTCACTTACTGCAACAGACTCTGGCCCATTAGTTCTGCCGACCTTCAAGTGTTTAAAATAGCCTAGACCATTCTGAATCTTTTCCTTCTCTTTGACATTTTCATCATTTAGTTATTTCCATTGGGAAAATTGATTTTTGAATAGGCTATCATTCAAACAACCTAAATATTAGGTATAGATAACAGATTAAAGTCGAATTAGGCCACAGTGTTACAAAAAAGCCCCCTCCTTCTTCTAATACTTTTATTACCACTAATCCTACTGTAAAGGAGAAACCATTTATTGACCATCTCCTAATATTCAGGTACTTTATATAATTAAATTACATGTTAAATAATTTATACATAATATATAAATTAGATACATGACCCATTAGGGTCAGCAATTTGTTCTTGTTATACAGATGAGGAAACTAAAACTTCAAGATTCCAAGCAACTTGCCCAACCTCACACATCTAGGAAGTATTGGACTGGATTCAAACCTTGGCCTTCTTCAACTCCAAGGGCTTGCTGTTACCATCTGCTGTGCTATACTACCTATCCATATTTTTAGAAGGAAAAAAAGAGAGCCTCCCACACACTGCTAACACCAAAATGACTACTGCTATGGCCGCCAACTGGAAAGTGATGTTTAGGTCCATTTTCGATAATACAGTGCATCACTGAAGCCAAGCTGATTGCCTCTCTCTACACTTTTTAAAATCAACTAAAGGTCAATCACAGAGTGGCTGACTCCTAAATGATCTGTGCTATCTAACACACTCAGAGAGTCCCAGAGTCGCTCCAAATTCTCAGACATCCATCTCCACTTTTCTTGGCATAGCTGTCACTTGACATTCGAGTTTATTTCCACCATCTATCTTCAGAATCTTTGCAATCAAGTTATTTTAGACAATTGATGATAAAGTAGCACTGGAGTCACTATTTGGGATGATTTGAAGCCCTTATTTATTTTGTCTCCTGGTAGACTTTTAGTATCCTGTAGGCTTATACATATAAATGACAACCTGGGCTGAGTGTATTTTCAGTACACTTGACAAGCTCACTGGATTGAAAGACCTCAGCGTGGGTAGGACTAAACATGCTGAAATGTCTAAATTACTTAAACATATTTTCTCTCAATCAGAAATGTGAGTTCTCACCAGGTTTGTTGAATGCAATTGACCATTTTAGTTAAGGCTCACTGGAAGGAAAGAGAAGACAACATCTTAAAGAATAGATGCACAGTCTCACTGACTCATACCTGCTCCCCACATAGGCATTTTCTGTGGTAGATTCATTGGGGCTGAAGGAGAAGCAATAGACTGGGGTACAGCCGAAGGGAAATATATTTATATTATATTTTTAAGTATACTAGGTTATATGTTTACATATGTATATGAAACTGGGAACTTAGTTGCTCTCTAAATATATCAATAATATCATTCCTTACATAAGAAATTTTTAAAGTATGACATATATAATATATGTTATCAATAACAGCGATCTATTAAACATCTACTATGCACAAGGCACACTGTGCTTTACTCACATATAAATACACATAAACACACTTATATGTATACAATTCTCACAAGAGCCTAGCGAGTTCTCATTTTACAGGTAAGATAAATGAGACCCAGAGAGGCTTAATAATAAAACTATTCAAATATACGTGGTCAGGAAGTGTCAAAGCGGAAATTATAAACACAGTTCTTTTGGCTCTGCAGTGGGAGTGTTAATCTGTACTCTACATCTTCCCTGATGATATTTATTCTTCCAGGTACTAGAATTTCTCAAGTTGTAGCCTGATGTTATCTACATTAAATTCACCTGAGGTGCATGGTAAAGCACAATTCCTAGGTTTTATCTCTGACTTCACAAATTAGAATTTCTGAGAGGGAGGTCCCAAAGATCTACTTCTTGGGTGACTTCTTAAAAAATGTGAAATGTTTGAGAGCCAGTGTGCTTACCAGGTAAGTCCATGATGATGAGAGTCATATCATGGAAAGACCATGGTGTCTGAAGTCAGGTGATGGGTTTAGTCCCACCATGAAAGTAACCTGTTCTGTGACTTTGGACAAGTCATTTTACCTTTCTGGGCCAGCATTATCCCATCTGTAAAGTGATATTTACAGATGCCTACTTACCACTGTGTAAATATTTTCAGTAGATCTTCACAAAATGGGAAATATTTCTATTAAAGTCTGCACTGATCAGTCAAGGGCTAAGTCCTCTCTGCAGCGCCTGCCATTGCATTTCAGAGACTTTCCCTATGTGGAGAAGGGTCAAGGCTGGCCAGTGCCACTGCCGGAGAACACTGTGACCTGGGAGCAAGACCACATGGCCCCTTATTCCAGGAACTTCATTGCTCTTACAAATATAACTAAAAGATAGGGGAGTGATGGCTGTCATTCCAAATGTGCCAAAGTTGAGGCAAAAAGGTAGTTTTGGGGTTTTTTTGTTGTTGTTGTTTTGTTTTTCTGGCATCAGCATATTTTCATTGAAAACAAGCAGTATTTGACAAAGTAGGGGCTTTTAGAACTGACAGCAACAGCTCCCTAATTTATTTCAGCAAAGAGGTAATCGTGTCCAGTCTCTGAAACTATTCCTGCAAATCCAACAGCATGCATTTTATTTGTGGCCCACACAACTGCATTGGCCTTTGTAAGAGAAGCAAATATGTCCTCAGTGGCAGCTTTGTATTGGCAATTAACTGATCTGTTGGCAGAATCTGGTATCTGCATATGCAAATGCACGTTTAGCAGCATCCCGTAGAAGGCAAGGACACATTTCATTCTGCAGACATATTTCGGGAGTCTGGAGGAATATGTGGTCTTTGTTTTAATCAGCAGTGGCTTGTCCAGTGTTTTCCATACCAACATGTTTACTAAATGAGTGTTTGATATTTAGGTCCCAAAATAAACAGGTAATGAATATTCATGCATATTGAATGCAGTCAGAGAGAAAGCCAAGAATAGAACATCAGAGTGCACACTCCTACTCCCCATCTGTAACCATTAGGAAAACAGGACTGCATTGCCACTAGCTAGGCATAGAGTCATTCATTCAACAAACAGCTATTAATTGCACATTATGTACAAGCCAGTGAAATAAACACTAGAGGCTTTTTTTTTTATCTCAAGGAGGACAAATTACCTGAAAGTAGAGAATAATGGTTTAAGAGTATTCATTCAACAAATATTTACTGAGTACATACTTCACATGAGACACTGATATAGGCACTGAAGCTTCAAGCAATGAATTTTAAAAAAGTGATAAAAATCATTTCCCTTAAAGATTATGTTCAGTGTGAGGAAGACAAAGAACAAATGAGTATAAATACATACAATGACTGATGGTGGGACATACTATGCAAAAAATAAATTAGGAAAGGGAATAGGTGTCTCTGAAAGGAGATCCATTTAGATCAGGAAATTGGGAAAGTCTTACAAAGAAGATAAAATATAAACATAGATTTGGTGGAGAGAAGGGGAGTGTGCCATGGGGTCATCAGTGAGTCGAAAATTCAAGACACAGGAAATTTCTAGTGTAATACCTCTAAAGAAGGTGAGCGGGCAGGGAGTTAGAAGTCCACAAGGGAGGCTAGCGTGGGTAATGCAAAGGGAACAAGTTTGAAGAAAAAGTTTAAGAGGATGTGAGATCATACAAGTCTATGTAAGCTATAAAAAGTCTTGGACTTTGACTCTAAGATGGAAAGCTATTGGGATTTGAGGAGAGGAATGACACCATCCAACTTGTATTTTACAACAATGTCATTAACCTTTGAGATCAGAGTAGATCGTAAGGGCAAGGACAGAAGAAGCAAGTCCAACAGGGTGGTGTTTACTATCAACAACTTAAGGAATGATGGGGCACTGAATTAGGATAGGAATGGTGGAAATGACGAGAAGTAGTTGAATTTAGGATATTTTGAATGTGGAGCCAGTATGATTTCTTGAACCACCTAATATTTGACTTTAAAATACAACACCCATGCAGGAAAGTGCATGAAATAGAAAGGTACATTTTACCAATGTGATATAACGTCCCAATGTAATGCAAAGCACACACCATGTATCCACCACCCAGGTTAAGAATGAAAACAAGGGCAGCACTGCAGCCGCTCCATGTACTCAACAAGGCAGAAGGTAGACTGCGCTTGTGAAGTAGAGGCAGGGGGGGTGTAAAAGAGACCCCAATCATACTTACAGAGCTGAAAATGACAATGTCTGAAATAAAAACAATCACTAGGTAGGATGAACAGCAGAAGAAACCGTGCAGCATGAAAGATTAATGAACTTTGAAGACGGTGCCTTTAATGAAAAGCGATGTGACTACGTTCTAGAGAAATATGATGGACCTCTTCCAAAAGAAGTAACTGCCGTTCCTGAGGGTTCTGTCCTTGCTAAAGGAAAGAGTTTCTTTACAGTGGAAAACGCAGACTGAGTGCTATTGACATACAAAGTGAATTGAGACTATGCTTTTCAGTCCTGGTAGCCAATCATAGTGGCTACAAATTCCAGAGAGCAGAAGAAAATATTGGTCAAATAGTTTAGAGCAACTTCTGATAATCTAGATGGTAGACAAGTTATTTGGTTTTGGGTACAGAGGAGTCTCCTTTTAAGACACCACTGGCATAGGAACGTCTGCTCACTTGGTTAACTTCAAAGGAACAGATACAGTAGCAGGAAGCGCTCTAATTAAAAATTCAGAACAAAAGATCCTGTTCCAGGCTATTCTGTTCCATTGGCAGAATACAGTAACACAACAGCCCGAGGTAAAGACCATGAAAAAGATGCTTTTGAACATCAAGTAACACAGCTTTCATTAGTGCTTGTATCTGTAGTCAGGAATAGCTATAGCATTTATAATGTGTGTGAGGAAATAGGCGATGGCAATCTAAGACTTTTAAGAGTATCAAATTGTACAGAGGCACCACTAATAATTAGACCTGATTCTTGAAATCCTCTTAACACTGTATTGAAGATTTTAGATACTTTAGGTAAGGAATCCCGTATTAATAAGAATTTGAAGTGCTACAAGGGGCTGCCATGTTATTTTAGAGTTAGTCAAGGGAAAGATCTAGAAATACCTCAGGTGAAACTGTGAAAGGTATAAACCAAAAAAAAAAAAAGGAGTATTAAAAATAATTCCTTTGGTTCTGGTGGAGCTCTGCTCTGCTCCGTAAGCTAATAAGGTATCTCTTGAATTTTTCTTTCACGTACTGCATGGCCTTGGGATTACGGTCTTCAAGTAATCAGTTGCTGATCGAACAAAAGACCCAGAAAGGGAGGATCATATTTAAATAGAAAACAGCAGAGAATTTTGTTGTACTTGAGAAAAGGATACTTTCAAGAATTCCATCATGATCTTCTTCAAGCCTTCCAGAGTGGGAGGACGACAAGAAGCTATCCATATACAAAGAAGACTGAAGAATGAGCTGGAAACGCCATCACATTAAGCTTTGTTTTATGACTGAGTATGTGAGCATACGGGGTGGGGGGGGCAGGCACACATGCAGATATCTGTGTGTATGTAATACATCATGTTTATTGTACAGATGTATTTCGTCCTGTTCTCTGGCACATGGCAGCCATATTATTTGCTGGTTTATGAACATACTGTCCTTTTAATTTATTTCCAATGTTTAGGTAATCGCTAATTAGGAAATGCATTTAATCATGTAAGAGACTAATGGTGAAGTAAGCGTTTTTATGGCCCTATGCCAATAGATAGTAATTCAATCCGGTACAGATCTTCTCACAAATAACAGAACTAAGAAACTTTTATATGTAACTGGAGATTACATGAAACAGATTTAAATAAAATTACCATGATTTTTTTGTGTTTATATTTAACTTGTATTTTTATACAAACAAGATTGTGTAAAGTATATTTAAAGGCTTAGTGATTTAAGAGTCTTTCCAACTCTTCATAATTTTTGAGCACAGACTTCTAAAAAAGTATCTGAAAATAAAAGACACTGCCTTTTTGGTTTTTTTATTAAGCATTAAATAAAATATGGTCTTAACAAAGTTGTTACTGTTATTAAACAGTTTGAAAATTATGACAGGACAAAATCTGGAGAAAATCAGTTTGCAAACCTACATGAGGGAAATGTTGAGTAGGGAATTAGTAGGAAAACTCATAAAGGCCAACTTATTTAGCATTTAGTTCTACTCTAGCTGGTCAAAATGCTTCATGAAAATGCCTTCATCACCCCTGAGGCGGGGCCAGTGGTATGCTGGAGTCGGGTCCCACCGGCTTGCCAGGGCCGGACTGTACGCATCTCTTCCCAGTTGCACTTTCGGTGACATGAGTGTGACAGCTTGAAATCAGCCATGACGGGACCATGACACCACCCAAACCAGCTAAAGCCATGAATTAGCGCTGTTTTCTCTTTTGAAAAGTCAGTCATGAAACATGTGGAGGATGATGAGCCAACACACTATGCATTGTGGGTAGCAAAATGGAGGGCACCTTAGGTGTAGATCCCAGAGAGACAGAATCTGAGATGAAAACTTCTGTGCAGGAAGTTGTCTGAGGCATGTCTTTTATTTTCTGTACTCTGATGCTTTGACATTTGAGGCTGTGCCAACACTAGAGGGGCTACCTAATTTCTAGAAATAGTATACAACCTGACTGCTAGGTTGCTTTATAGGTTTTATTTATTTTTTGTAGTTTTTTCAATTTTATTTCAAGCCAGGTTAGCTAACATATAGTGCAATAATGGCTTCAGGAGTATAATTTAGTGATTCATCACTGACATGCGACACCAGTGCTCATCTCAACAAGTGCCCTCCTTAAAGCCCATCACCCATTTAGCCCATCCTTCCGGCAAGCACTCTCCAGCAACCCTCAGTTTGTTCTTTGTCTTTAAGTGTACTTTTTAATTTTAATTTTTTAATGTTTATTTATTTTGGAGAGAGAGAGAGCATGAATGTAAGAGGGAAAGAAAGAGAGAGAGAGAGAGACACCCAGAATCAGAAGCAGACTCCAGGCTCTGACCTGTCAGCACAGAGCCCAACGTGGGGCTCGAACCCACAAACCACGAAGTCATGACCTGAGCTGAAGTTGGATGCCTAACCAACTGAGCCACCCAGGTGTCCCTCAAGTGTGCTTTTTAAGTGCAAGCCTAATAATCCATAACCCACATCCCCACCACCTGTTCACCCCGCCCCCCCAGGGCCAGGTACCACGCTCCTAAAAGGCAGCCTCCATGCCTCAGATATAACTGACATTTTCACAAAATTTGCTTCATTTTCTCCTTCCTTTGAAACCCCTAGTAATGACTCTTGCTCACAGTACCTCACCCTCCCTTTGCCTCCTGACTGACGCTAGTGCTTCCTAGTTGCCCACCATGGTGTGGTGTGCTCCTTCCTCTCGAGAACTGAGTAACAAACTCTCATTTCAGTGAAGACCATCTCCTTCACACCTAAATAATAATAAAACCTATATGTAAAGAGAAGTTCTTTGAAGAATGCTCTCAAGACCAAAACATGTGAGGGAAAAAAAAAGTAGGGTTGGGAAGAAGGGATTTACCTAGGATTACCCAAGAAATGCCTCAGTCAATCCTATGGAAATGAGATGGGCCTTCTAAGTCATTCCCTTTGAAGCAAAGGGCATGGCTTTCATAAGCCTGTACTCATCAGGGTAGGGTGCATCCAGACTGTAGAGAGGGGACTTGACCTTGGGCTCTGAAGAAATTCTTTGGCTGAGACCATCGCCCAGAGAAAGATTCTCCTGAGTGTTATGAGCCACAGATATTTCAGCGGCTGGAGGAGGCTCGTCAGTATCACAGAGGGCTGGGAGGTGCACCTCTGCACATACCGTGGAACGGGAAGATAAAATCAACTGCCAAATGTTAGCTCTTAAGATTCATGAGCTTTCTGACAGTCAACATCAGTAAGCAAAGTAAACGCTGTAGTTGAATAGGTGCTAGAAGTTCATGCCAAGTGCAAAGTCAGAGATGTCCCTTCAACCCTGGCAAATAATAATAATAATAATAATAATAATAATAATAATAATAAATGTAAAATAAATTAGCCATTTACAGCTTTGCAAAACCTAACACACTGTGAAAATTTATCAGCTGGACCATGAAAAAAATTAACTGTCTTCCACAAACCAATTAAAAATGAAGATTGGTGTACCTGGAGTCCAAATAAAATAAGCTTCAAGGGGCGCCTGGGTGGCTCAGTCAGTTAAGCGTCCAACTTCAGCTCAGGTCATGATCTCATGGTTCGTGGGTTTGAGCCCCACATTGGGCTCTGTGCTGACAGCTCAGAGCCTGGACCCTGCTTCAAATTCTGTGTCTCCCTCTCTTTCTGACCCTCCCCTGTTCACGCTGTCCCTCTCTTTCTCAAAAATATTTTTTAAATAAAAATAAAATAAGCTTCAAGAGTGGAACAAATGTAGAAATAAAAGGTTGTATTCCTCCCTCTCTTTACTTCCCTCCCTCTGTCTGTCTGTCTCTCTCTCTCTCTCTGCCTGTCTCTCTTACTCTACCTCTCTCTCTCTCCCTCCTCTAATGTGACTTTTGAATTTCTTATCATTTTGTAAAGCTGATGACTGACTTAACAGGAGAGAGAAACTGACAAAGGCTGATTAAGCCCCTCACCTCCCACGAACAGTGAGCGCAAGGGCACGAAGGCAGAGAGCAGTCTGAGCAGCAGCAGGGTGATCCTAAGGAAATTTTTTGTTTGTCCTTGGCTGTTTTCTCTCTTGCAATTAGGAAATAAAGGATGTGCAATCCACACTTACCACTGTTTTGTTATTCTAATAAGCCATGATAGAAATAAAATATAAAAAAAAGTTAAACAGATATACCATGGTTGAGCCACAAAGTCCTATAGACTATTCTGTAAATTGGAAAGGAAACGAACAAAAATGAATGCGTTTTATTCAAAGGAACTGAGTAAATTTACACTCGGGGAAAAGAAAACACCTAGAGATTCCATAAGAATTCTCAGAAACAAGGGTAGATGAGGAGAAGGAGCCAGTCAGAGCAGCATGAAGGCAGGGCCACACCTCGTCATGATGAGCTGAGTATGTGGAGGTTTCTCCAGGGACACATCTTCTTTAAAACATGCTGCCTTAGTACAGTGGTTTATTTCCTTCTTGATGTTTTCCTTGCATTCTATTTTGAGTATCTATGTAACCTCAGATTACTTGTGCTACAATCTAGCGCAGGGGTGCCTGGTGGCTCAGTCAGTTAAGCATCCAACTTCAGTTCAGATGATGATCTTGTGGTTCATGAGTTCAAGCTCCGGGGCAGGCTCTGGGCTGAAAGCTCAGAGCCGAGCCGGGAGCCTGCTTTGGATTCTGTGTGTCTCTCTCTCTTTTCCCCTCCCCTCCTAACACTCACTCACACTCTCTCTCTCTCTCCCTCTCTCTCTCTCTGTATACTTCTCAAAAATAAAGCTAGCACAGATTTATTATTCTGGTTCTGGGCTGGAGGCAGTTAAAATACAAGGTTAACAACAGCTAACAGATTTGGAGCATATACTATGGACTACACTCCACATACATCTCTTCAAGCTCTCACATAAGTCTTTTGGTGATGAGCTTATTATAATTTCCATTTATGGATGACAAAGCTAACACACACCAAAAAAGCTAATACTGAGGCACATTAAATAACTTGCTTGAGGCCATGAGCTTGTAAGCTGCTAAGAAAGACCAGAATTGTAGTCAATCTGATTGCCCAGATTGAACTTTAAACCTAGTTTAAAATCTAGTCTCTAATTTCTGTAAGAAGAGATTCACTACTACTAATAGGATTCTAGAAGGAAAGAGGAACTGATTTTATCACTGACACAACTGGCTGAAATTAGGTAGTTAAAAAATGGTAGCTATGGAGGGAGAAACGTTCACACAGAGATTTCACATTACTGCGGAATATCTTTGAAGAACACTTGTTAATACCGCATCAGCAATCACCAGAACATAACATTGGGACAAATTATAAAAACTCTAGATATTTACCTTTCCCTTTGTCTCATTACTACATTTTATAACCAGAGAATAGTCTGGGTTCAAAGCCCTTAAGAATATACCTCGAAGAAGATGTACGTTAAAGGAGGTAAGAAATAAATTATCACCCTAGAAAGTACTGATTCTTAGTGTCCTCTCTGCTCCTGTGACTTTCTGTGTGTATTCTTAGTCCTGCCAGGGTCACTCACCATGGAGAGAAAGCAGTGGCCCTCTCAATGTAGCCTATCTTTGTCTTCATTTCCTACCCAGACCGTTCAATGGATAAAAGTCTGGAGGCCATATTGAGTGAATGTCTCTAGCTAGCCTGAGTCATATAAACATATACTGACCAGGGTCAGGAAGTAGATTGCTATTGTCATCCTGCTAATGCAGTCTAATTTCTGATTTCCTTTCTTGGCTGAATTCTAGAGGTCACATATCCATAACACAGAAGGCCATACAGCAGAGAGAGAGGAGGAGGAGGAACAGTTGAGGTAGCCCAAATTCCAAACTAGGAACAAAAAGAATGACTTTTACTCTATAGAGCATCTCTGACACACTTTATCCCCTCAGAAACAAAATGCTTTTTGTTTATTTTTGAGAGACAGAGAGAGATAGCACGAGCAGGGGAGGGTCAGAGAGAGAGGGAGATACAGAATGTGAAGCAGGCTCCAGGCTCTGAGCTAGCTGTCAGCACAGAGACCAACGCGGGGCTCAAACCCACAAAACCCACAAACCGTGAGATCATGACCTGAGCCGAAGTCAGACGCTTAACCGACTGAGCCACCTAGGCACCACAATCCCCTCAGAAATAAAAAACAAAAAATCAACTTCCTTCCTTGACAGAGTTAAAATGGTTACATTTGTTTTAAACAAACTCATAAAACAACAATTTTGAGAAGTAGAGCAGACATTTTTTTGTTTGTTTGCTTCTCTAGCGTTTATCTCTCCTTCCCTGACAACAGCACTGGTTCTTTTTTGGTTTCTTCAGTTTCAGTTTTTTGGTAGCCTACTGTTTCTCTGTTCTCAGCTACGGGCTGGAATGGGATTGATAACATCCATAAGGCAATTATCCTATGTCACTGCCCTGGTCACAGTAATCGTTTAATGGATGAGTGTGGACCATGTACAAAACAAATGATAACCAGAGAAACACTTAGTAACTCTTACAAGGAAACAAAGGGGAATCTCTTGACATTGGTCTAAGCAAAGATCTTTTGGATATGACACCAGAAGTGTAAGCACCAGGAGCAAAAACAAAAACAAAAAGCAAACAAACAAATAAAAACACAAAACAGTGGAACTACATCAAGCTTAAAAGCATTTACATAGAAGAAACAATCAAAGAATGAAAATGCAACTCACAGACTAGGAGAAAAGATTGCAAATCATAGATCTTGTAAGAGGTTAATATCCAAAATACAGAACGAACTCCTATAACTCTAGAGCAATAAAACAAATTACCTGATTAAAAAGTGGTCAAAGGATCTGAATAGACATTGTTCCAAAGAAGATATGCAAATGGCCAACAAGCACAAGAAAACATGCTCTACATCACTACTTATCAGGGAAATGCAAATCAAAACCACAATGAGATACCATCTCACACCTGTGAGAAGGGCCATTATCAAAAAGAGAAGAGATAACAAGTATTGGCAAGGATGTGGAGCAAAGGTATCCCCTGTGCACTGTTGATGGGAATGTAAGTTGTTACAGCCATTGTGGAAAACAGTATGGAAGCCCCTCAAAAAATTAAAAGTAGAACTACAAAAAAAGGTAGAACTACCATATTATGTAGAACTCCCACTTCTAAATATATCTCCAAAGGAAATGAAATCACTGCCTCAAAAGGATATCTACATCTTCATGCTCATTGTGCATAATTTATAATTGCAAGACATAGGAACAACCAAAGTGTCTCTAGATGGATAAACCGATCAGAAGGATGTGGGATACATATATGTATACACATGCACACATACATGTACACACGCACACATACATATGTACATACAAATATACAATATTTGTGTATTTGAATATTTATTATTCATCCATAAAAAAGCAGCAATTCCTGCTATTTGTGACATCATGGATAAAACTGGAGGGCACTAGGCTAAGGGAAATAAGTCAAAGACCAATACTGTATGAATTCACTTAAGTGTAGAATCTTACAAAACAAAAAGCAACAAAATGAAACCAAATAAAAACAGAACTTATAGAGACAGAGAGTAAACGGCTGTTTGCCAGGGGTGGGCAGGGAGGAAGTGGAAGTAGGCGAAATGGGTGAATGTGGTTAAAGACCACAAAATTCGGTCATACGATGCATCAGTTCCGGGGGTTAAAGTGCAACATGATGCCTGTAGGTTCTAGTACTATATTGTGGATTTGAAAGTCGCTCAGAGAGTAGATCGAAAAAGTTCTCAACACACACACACATACGGCAATTATGTGCGATGTGTGTTAACTAACCTTACTCTCTCTCATTATTCCACTATAGATATAAAATCAAATCATCATAGTGCATACCTTAAATTCATACAATTGCATGTGAAATGTATCTCAGTAAAGCTGAAAAATAATAAAATTTTAAAAGAAACATTGAAAATCCTGGGAAAGCAAAATTTCTTCTTCCTAAAAGGGAACCTTGCAGTTTTTCTACAGGGCTTTGTAGAAGGATGATAGGAGCTTTATTTTTAAATGGCCATAATCCTTTTGCTACCATGAGGATAAAACCATATTCGAGAAAATATAGTTAAGATACGTGGGAAAGTTAGAGTTTAGAATCATGCACTACCTTAAATCAGTTTGCAGCTTTTTCAAGTAGGCGAGCCAATACTTTCTATTTACTTATTCATTTTTTATTAATAGTTTATTACCAAGTTGGTTTTCATATAACACCCAGTGCTCTTCCCCACAAGTGCCCTCCTCCATGCCCATCACCCCCCCTTCCCTCCCCTTCAGCCCTCAGTTTGTGCTCAGCATTCAAAAGTCTCTCATGATTCACCTCACTCCCTCTCCCCAACTCTCCCCCCCCCCCCGCCCCTTTCCCATTCCCAAGGTCTCCTGGTAGGTTTCTCCTGTTAGACCTACTTTTTAAAAAGCTGGCTAAGGACAATTTTCTGTCTTCTCCCACAAGAAGTGACTTTGGTAGGCCGCCTCCTGGTCTACCACATGTAGCTGTTCTCAGACCTGTGTATAGTCTGTTACAATGTAACTGGACTTGTGTAATACTCAAAAACATGTCAGAAATGAACTTGTGACACTTAGAAATCTTACCAGGATCCCAGGTATAAGATCTAGTTAATATCAGGCGAGAGGTGAGTTTCAAAATAAAATAATCATGCTTTCTTCTTAGAGCTTGCTTTGACCTGGCAGGACTTGACCCTACCCAGAGAGAATCCCAAAAGTATCTCACATAAAGAACTTGGAAACTCCAAACACCTTGCTTTCTGCTTGTCCCGATGTTCTATGCTCTAGTAAGAATATATCAATTAAGTTATCACAATGAACCTTAAGTTCTATTTGATCTGTGAATCAAAAGTGTCATGTGTGCCAAGGCTCCACACCAGTCAACAGTGAGACGCATTCAAGTGACTGAGGATAGAGAGGTCCAAGAGGAAGACATATGTCTATTACAAACATGGGTACTGAGGGTCTAACTGGGACATCTTAAGGTCAACTCAGGCCATAAAGAACTGGCATTGCCATACAAGATAAATCCAGATGGAGAATGAGCTCATTCTTTTTAAAATCTGAAACTCCTTTGGCATCAAGGCGATGCAGTTTACGTTTCCCTGCCCTGGTAATTCTCCTAGTGAGTATGTGTCTCTCTGTTCACATGTCACAGGAAAGGAAGACTTGAGGAGACCTTTTCCTATCAATTCTGCCCAAGGCAACTCTGCTCTCTGCTCCATCCTCTGCTTTATCATTAATTTCCATGAGCCGACCTAAAGCTTTCTCGCCTTTCCGTTTCACTTCTTGCTCTTACATCATCTCTTGCTTCCTCTTGGTTCTAGAGCACTTGAGGCTCTCCCTTTCCTTAGGTTCCTTGTATTTCCTGCGCTATTCCTGACATTCTATACCTTGTTATGTCCTCCTTTTACTTGGGTCTCTGCTACAACGACCCTTCCTCAGCTACATCAGTGTCCCTGCTCTAATCATTGCACCGTATACTTTTGGTTTAGAGTCCCAATCACACTTTCTGTTTATTTACATGTACAAGAATGTGATTGTTGGATGCCTTGCGTAACATACTGAAGCTATTTTATCAAGGGCAAAGACTTGATTTGTTTACTGCTATGTCTCCAAAGCGTAGCAAGGTACCTGGTGCTAAGTAGACATTAAGTAAATGGTTTGTATGTTTGTTTGTTTTTAAGTGTATTTATTTTTGTGTGAGAGAGGGAGTGGGTGAGAGAGGAAGCATGTGAGTAGGGGAGGGGCAGAGAGAGGGAGAGAGAGAGACTCCCAAGCATGGCTCTACACTGTCAGCTCAGAGCCTGATGCAGGGCTTGAACTCACGAACTATGGGATCACGACTTGAGCCAAATCAAGAATCCGGTGCTCAAACCACTGAGCACCCAGGTGCCCAGTAAATGCTTTTTAGTTTTTCACTGAAATAATTACACAGCCTCTAGGAAAAGGCTGCTTTAACAACCGTGTGAATATGAACTAGAGCTTTAAGAGCAATTGGGTGTATTCTTTCCACAGCCACTCTGAGCACACACACCACCACTTGCATTTTTCCTAACGTGCATTCTGGCCACTGACTTGCAGAGCTTGCAGAGGGGCCACTGGGGCAGAATGGGAGGATTGCCCCACCCAGGAGCCCTGCCCTTGGCCTCTCCCCTGCTGCTTTCTGAACCGGACTTGTGTGCGCAGGGTAAATTAATTATTCTCTTCCTGTCCGAGCGCTTTCGAGAAAGAACAGCTGCAAAGCCCGATGAGTCCGGGAAGATCAAAACAAGCCTGGACACTGCTGTTGGCCTGTCATCCCCGTGGCAGAGCTCCCTAAACACTGGCAGCTCTGGCATTTGATTACTCTCAGCACTGCCCCGAGGAGGCATTATCTCAGATGTCCTTTTAAAACCAAATTCTTTGTATGAAATACGTTGGCTTCAGCCCCTCCCATTCCTTTTTGCCTGTGAATCAATCCAGTCAGACTGGCCTGGCCAACACCCCCCACCCCTTCACTGTCTGGGTCAAATCACGCCACCCTGCGAGGATGCTCAAATACTGTTACCGATAGACAAGTGAGAACAGAAACAGCCGTCTTCCCGCTGTCTTCCCTCTGGAGCAGTAAATCACCCATTCATCCCAGCTGCCTTGCACAGACAGTCCCCTTAAAGCAGTTTCTGGAGATTTAACAGGTATAATGTTTCTTGAACAGCCCATTTCTAACCATTCTTTCTCTGCATTCCAGTGATTTTTTTTTTTATTCTCATGTTCAAATCACCTAATATCCAAGTGGATAAAGCTCTTGGAGAATATGATTTGTGACTTCTTGTTGTATTTTCCCTAGTCTGTCATTCCCAGGAAGAGTACTTTTTTTTTTTAATTTATTTTTTGTTCTTTATTTTTGAGAGACAGGGAGAGCGCATGCAGGCGGAGGGTCAGAGAGAGAGGGAGACACAGAACCGGAAGCAGGCTCCAGGCTCTGAGCTAGCTGTCAGCACAGAGCCCGACGCAGGGCTCGAACCCACGAATGTGAGATCATGACCTGAGCCGAAGTTGGAGGTTTAACCGACTGAGCCACCCAGGCGCCCCTGGAAGAGTACTTCTTTACAAACTAACTAGCTATATTGGACTTGAACAAAGCCTGGGTGGGAATCTGCCAAACCAGACGACCTACTGTTTTAGAAAGAAACTGGCTGTTCTCATCTGTTTGCCTTTTAATTTTTAAAGTATCTGTTAAACGAAATTTGACTTCAGATTAAAAGTGAGGCTTACACGGATTGGTCCTGAAATCTCAGCTCTTTTGAAAAAATCTTACTGTGTCTGTTGACTTTAAGGAAAAGTAATTTCTGCAATTTAGCACGGAGGGGATTTTACATCTGCTTTTCTAATAAATTATACATAGAGCTTTAAGGATGCCAGGGAGGCTTTACACGAGGGGTATACGCAATAGGCATGCATGGGAAAATATATTTTGCTGTTTGCTTAATCTGCTTTTATGTTAAAACCTTTAATTTAATTTTCCCATTAATATCCAAGGCTTGACTGTGCACAAAATGACATAATATTAAGGGTGGATTTTATGGTATTTAAATTCCATTTTCTCCTCCTCTTTTACCCATTCATATTGAGGGGAAATTTTCAAATTAAGTAAAAATATAATGTTTAGGCATAAAGGACACAGGAGACCAAAACCGAAGCAAGTGTCACTTGCTACAAAGAATCCCATATTCTGTGTGCATAATATTATTTGTCCTCACTGCTCTGGGGATGAAACAATTAAAATTTACCAAGGAAATTACCATCAGATTGCCAAACTGGACTTCCAATGTATTATGTTTGTGCTGGGAACCCCTTGTGCACAAAATCTTAAATCTCATTATCTGAACTCCAAAATCTCTGTCAGTGTGAAGGTCATCAATTTTAATTAAATGAAGATCTTTTTCTTTAACTTGCAAGAAAATGAGGATTAGTTTCAATACCTTTCCTTAAATAAACAGAACAAATTAAAATTTATAATACATCTCTAGATGTATTGAAAATGGTCTCATCAAAAGCCTATTAGTTGATAAGGAGGGGAGTGTCTCAGTGGGTTATGGTAAAAGATGAACCCAGAAGTTAGAAAACAAGACCTGTTTGCTGCTAAGCTAGTGTTTGTAGTTAATTTTATTTCATTGTTACATTAGACTTCCATCTTAATGTTACAGTCGGGAGGTAAAGATAACATCCACTTTATGGGTTCTAGTTATACTAACTACATTTTTGTAACCACGACCTGTATTTGCATAGCTTATGGCAGCTTACAATACACTTTCATAAATATCAGCTCCTCCTGCATGATTTATTAGAAATACTACACGCTTCGGACGTAAATGTGCTGAATCACAAGTCTATCTGTACCACTTAGTAGTTCTTCAGGAAAATAACTGCAACTCTCTGAGCCTCCATTTTCTTATCTTCAAAGTGGGAATAATCATTCCAACCTTGCATGTTTAGCCAACGCCACCATCCCTCCCTTCCATTTAATATATCATGGAATTAATTTCTATTATAGGACCCAGAGATCCTGCTGGTTCAGCTTTTTCTGCCAGGGCTTTAAGTGTGGACTCTTTAAAATTTGGTGCTGACTCTTCTTTTTATCTTACTCTCTACTCTTTTCCTAGGTGTTACCGCTAACGACCTTGGCCTTGCTTCGAAGGATATTTCTCAAATAGAGGTCTCCAGCACAATCCCCTCTGCTGGGTGGCATTTCATCTATCCAGCTTCCTATCCAACAGTGTCACAGGTGTCACACCACTACTTCCCATTCACTGCATCTCAACATGGCCTCATGATATTCCCGCACAAAACTGGCTCTTCTCCTTCCTCTCTCATGAGTACCACTCCATACGAAACAAAAACAAAAGCAAGAACAAAACCCTACTCTCCATATGTCATGCCACTACTTATGGCTGCCTGGGACCACATGCTGTTAAGTACTGGGCCCAGATATATTTCTCAGTAGTCAATGGAATCAGTGTATCATGTTTGAAAACAGGGACTTTGACATCTGATACCCTGAGCTTAAATTCCCACTACTTCTTATCAGAGCTGTTGGATTATGAAAATTAGTTACTCTCTTTGAGTTTCAGGTTCTAAGAATATAAAACTGGGAGAGTAATGTTAGTTTTCTTAACCTATCATATGGTGAGAACTAAGTCCATTTTTTTTTTGAGAGACAGAGAGAGACAGCATGAGCAGGGGAGGGTCAGAGAGAGAGAGAGACATAGAATCTGAAGCAGACTCCAGGCTCTGAGCTAGCTGTCAGCACAGAGCCCACCACGGGGCTCAAACCCACGAACTGTGAGATCATGACCTGAGCTGAAGCCATAAGCTTAACCCACTGAACCACCCAAGTGCCCCCTAAGTTCATTTTTAAAAAGCATCTTACCTCTGTGCTGAGCATATAATAAGTGCTCAAGAAATGCTTATCATTATTAATTTTAGAAAGATGCCAGATTGACTCTAGCCTTTCCCTGACAAGCAGTTAAGACTTTGGTAGTATTACCTAATCATTCTCTTTTCTTTATTTATAAAATAGAATTAAAATGTGGAATCCACCTAACATCTTCGTTGTGAGGAGGATATGACACTGTACTTGAACCTCACCTAGTCTACTTCTGCACCTACGGTAGAGTTTCAGTATCTACAGGTACGGTCTTCCACATTTCACTGCTTCAGAAAAGCCCAGTTTGTGACATTAGTGAAAATGTTACTAATGAAAGAGCAACATTAATATTCACGGATTCAGCCACTACCATCTTTTTTTACAAAATATTTGAGAAGTTCTGGAGTAAAGACTAAAAAACTGGATAGTGAAAATAGATCTGATACAATATCATAGTAATTGATGCTTAAAACCTAAGAGGAAGGGCTCCTGGGTGGCACAGTCAACTGGGCATCTGACTTTGGCTCAGGTCAGGATCTCATGGTTCACCAGTTTGATCCCCGTGTCAGGCTGAATGCTGTCAGCACAGAGCCCGCTTCGGTCTCTCTCCCTTTCTCTCTCTCAAAAATGAACAAACACTAAAAAAATACCTAAGAGAAATGCTTTAAAAGTCAATACTCAGGCATAGCTGATTAATTAGTTCAGTTCCAGTTGAGATCTTGATTATCTTTTACCATTACTATTGGAGCTATTGAGGTAAACGAAGACGTTCTTAAAGTACACATGAGTTAGACAAGTATAGTGGGAAGAGCTGCTTTATTCAGATTCCTGTTTGTGACTGCCTTTGGCATCCTCCGTCATAAACTCCAGGTCAGAATCTACCTGGTCAGTCTGTCTGGAGTAGAAGCTAATCTGAGCTATGATGTGAACTCACAAAGCAAGGCCTTTTATAAGTTTCTTAAGCGGGAATTCTCATGGTCTAGAACTCTGTCTGGCACATAGGTGCTATTTAACAACTATGAGTTAAGTGAATGGGCATATGACATGTAACTTTCCTTCTACATCTGCACAGCCCATGACTTCAGCGCAGGATCCTAAGGGATTTAAATAGACTGTAGATTAGAGTCTCTCTACTTGAACATATACAACGTGCAAAACCACCAGAAAGAAAACAGCTAATGTGGGCCCGTGTTCTACTGGTTTATACGAAGACCTCTCAATTTCCCTTTCTCTGTTGAGCATAGTGCCTTGTGCAATGTTGATGTTCAAACTTTTGGTGATGAAAAGTTGATGTTCAAAGTATTTGTTAAATAACCGAATGAACTAGACAAACCCATAAGAGACTTTAAATACAGAGAACAAACTGAGGGCAGATGGGGGGATATGGGGAAAGGGGGAAATGGGTGATGGGCACTGAGATGGGCACTGAGGAGGGCACTTGTTAGGATGAGCACTGGGTGTTATATGTAAGCGATGAACCACGGGAATGTACCCCAAAAACCAAGAGTGCACTTTACACACTGTATGTTAGCCAACTGACAATAAATTATATATATATACATATATATATAATAAACTATATATATTTATATAACATATATAATAAACATATATGTAACAAAACAAAAAACAAAAAACTGAACAAATTAAAAGTGGTTAAATTAAAAGCAATTACTTAAAGTAGTAGTTAGTAAAAGTAAAAAGTAAAGCAAGTAGTTAAAATTCAAAGCAATAACCAGGGCCAGATATGTGAGTGAACTTTCGAAAGGGAACTATATAAGGTAGGTTCCAACCTTCTCAGACAGGATTTTTTAATTAAAATTTTTCTAAGGAAAAATACTGAGAAACTACAGTATATTCCTCATAGGCTGGCTTTTAGAATCAGTTCCTATTGAATCACTTATGCCTTTATTTCTTTATCTCTAGATGGAAATAGTAATGTTTACATTTTTACAAAGTTGAAATAAATGCAAAGAGAAAAAGGTTAAAATGAGACATTCTATGCAAAGGGCTATTTTCTTCTTATTTGGAAATTTTTCATCTATGTTTTAAATAATAAATTAAAACCATTAAATAAATGAGGGTTTCTGTTTTTCACCAGATGATAGTATTCAGCCAAGGACTGATCATCTGACAGGTCTACGAAGGTCAATGGTTCTGGAATCTGTAGGCAGGGGGAGGTCGTGGGTAAACAACTCATTTAGAAGCAGGATATGGCCTGCCTGGCTTAGAAAAGATCCAGAAAAACCACTAATTTCTCCGCAGCATGACACCATACACACATGCAAAAGAAAATAAACAAAACTGTGTCAAATAGATGGGCATTACAAATGATCCAGATTCGCAGCTGGAGCAATTCCCTCATTTCCACACGGCCCCCTCCTCTCATGGTGATCAACATTAAAATCAGAGGATTGGCTTCTGCTCTGGTTTGAATTCCACTTTTCATCAAAATTACCCCTAACCTCTATTACATAGCTAACAAATAATAAAACCAACATCACCACCCTGTTCAGCTTTCATGATCAGGTTTCATGGCTAACTTTCCATGAAGTTTTCCAAAGGTGTATATGTATGTGTGTGTGTTTAAATTGTTTAAAGTAAAGAAAACAGACATTAAGAGTTATTCGGCAGTGTTGCCCCCTCTTTCCCCTCTTTTCCATCAATCACGCCAAAGGGGAAAATGAAAGGGAATGTAACCAAATTTATTTAATCCATTTTGTGAATAGGAATTGTCTAAACCACTGCTTGGATGTGAAATAAAATCCCGTGACCTCAATAATTGCTTTGGAGTTTTAAAGACACAGCTCCTCAGTGCCAAGAAGCAGCGTAGTCTATTTCCTTGTGAAACAGAATGAAAAGTATATCTTAAATAAATAATGTATGCATCTTGAGTTGGCCACTTGAATTGGCCACACTGAATTTTCTTAATTACAGTGTCTATTTCTGGACGATGAAAAGAAACCTGAGGTCACCTTACTGCATATCCTAAGATCATTTTGATTTTATCCCTTTCCTATAGGAGCAATTCCTAGCTCACTAAATTGGAAAGAAACAAGAGGCACTCTCCTGATCAGAAATTTACCTACAGGCAGAGCCCATGAGTATGGCGGTCTCACGGTTTGTGAAGAATTTCAGCTTTACGTGAAATGCATATCCCTTTGCTCATACCCTTTGGTGTAGATGTTGCTAGAAACCATGTTTTCTTTTTTTAATTTTTTAAATTTTTTAATGTTTGTGTATTTTGAGAGACAGAGAGAGACAGAGCAGGAGCAGGGGAGGGTCAGAGAGAGAGGGAGACACAGAATCTGAAGCAGGCTCCAGGCTCCAACCTGTCAGTACAGAGCCCGAGGTGAGGCTGGAACCTGCCAACCATGAGATCATGACCTGAGCAGAAGTCGGACATTTAGCTGGCTGAACCACCCAGGTGCCCCACTCAGTTTGCTTTTCTAAAAACATAATTTTCCTATTAACTTTAAGTACATAATAATAATAATATGTGACATTCTAAAACTACCCATTTGTTAACTCATGTAGTTCTCACAAAACCCCATGAGATTAGGAGAATTCTTAGCCTTATGTTAAGAATGAAGAAAATGAGTCCAAGATGTGTTAAATAACTTAATAGTGAGAGTTAGCTAATATGTGACAGAGCCATGATTCAAATCTGGGCTGGGTGGCTCCCGAGACTGCACATTGTAATTATCATGGCCAGGAAAGGCCATATCGAAAAGCTGACATTTGAACAGAGACTTTAACAATGCAAAAATAAAAATAAAAAGTGAGGCATGCAGATATCTGAGGAAGTGACCTTCCCAATAGAGGGAACAGCAAGTTCAAAGACAAAGACTATGGGGACAGAGAGTGTTTATGTGAGAGAGAAAGCAGTGTGGGGTAATGTTAAATATTTTTGCTTAGTAACCGAATTCCTAGTATCTAAAATGGGGGAGATTCATGTTACATAACTTGGTGGGACGATCAGGAGTTCGCTCTTGAACAGGGTAAGTTTGAGTAGTCTAATAGATGTTCCAGAGGAAATGTCAAGTAGCCAGGTAGGTATCCAAGCCTGGGATTAAAGAAGGTAATGAATGTGCAAGTGGCTAGCTTTACGCATGCACTTACAGCCACCAGACCAGCAAAGAGGACCAAGGCAGTAAATGAAAATAGCAAACTGATCCAATGACTAAGCCCTCCAATATTTATAGGCAGAAGATGAGTCACCAACAAAAGAGGCTGACAGCAGCCAGCAAGGCAGGAGGAAAAGTGGGTAAATGTGGAGTCCTGGACGCCAAGTGCAAGAAAGACTTTCAATGAGGAGGAAGTGGTAGGATTTGTCAATGATGCTGGTAAATCAAGAAGATGAGAACTGGGAGTTGAGCATTGGATATAATAAGGTGGATGGCATCAGCGACCTCGGCAAGAGAATTTTCACTGTAATGATAACAAAAATCTCATTAGAGTAGATTTATGAATGATGAAGAATTCTTCCCAAATCACACAACTAAGATTTGTCAAAGAACTAGTCAATTTCTTCATCTTTAGTAATTGTATCCAACAGTGTACAGTTCTATGGAAATTGAAAACTTTTTAAATGGCAAATAACTGAATAAAATACACAATTCAGTAAAAAAGGGGGAGGGATAGTGAAAATATACAAATAGTGAGGAGAGAGATTTAATACAGAGGTACATCTGGAAACAAGAGTGGACACAAGAATGTGACTGGGTTACAATGCTTATATTTGGATGTGTCAATCACTCAGTTTAAACTGACAAAGGAAAAAGTGGGGGAGATTTCTTGGCTAATGTAAGTGAAAAGTTCAGGCATAGGTCTATCAAGGGGACCCATGCCATTGTCCGCTTTTGGTCAAGCTCCACCTCCCAGCTCTGCTGTGTCCTTGTTGGCTTTACCTTTAGTCAAGCTCCCCAGTCATGCTGGTCACCAGTGACTCCGGGCTCACCTCTCACTGGCTAGCAGTGCTTGTGAAAGAGACTTTTCTTCCTCAATACTTCTTGTAAATCGTATGTATTGGCTCTGATCAGCGTGGCTTGTGCTATGCATAGGTCAATGACCATTTACTGTGGGGGTAGATTAGCTAGATTTAGGACTCATCTCTACCTCTTGGCCTGGTGGAGTCTGCTCTTCTCAAACCATAGATATTAGCAATTAAGAAAAGAGTTACCCATAAGAAAACTAAGTCACCCAAATGAAAATACTATAAAAAATGGGTGACTAGATAGTGGGTGTATAAAGATGTCCACGACAGAGTACAAGAAAGAATATTTATTGAAAGAACAGACACAAGTAGTTACACAGCATTTATGGAGACTTTACCTAGATTTTTCATATTTTCTCACTTAACACTCATGACAACCGCAAGGTGTATGTGCTCACTCATGCTGAGGAAAGGGAGAGGATCTCTAATAACTACTTCAAAGAATACTTGCCCCTAGTTCTCATTTATAAACTATTTCAAACCTAAAGTAACCATCTTCATAACCATATACTGAAAAAAATATATATGGTTTACCTGTTTCGCATTATAACAAGCAGCCATGAAAACAAATAGATACATACAAATAAATGTGACAGGAAAGTATAATGATATGGTCTGGTATCATTCTGGAGGTGTCTGGTTCCACATACTCACCAAGTGAAAGTCTTCTCCTCCGAGGGTGAGCAAAGAGTGGGCGCACATGTGTGAGGACTGAGTGGGAGCTAGAGTGGGGGAGGGGTGAGGCGGTGACTCTATCCTACACGGATCCTCAGACAATCTTCTCAATTCAGCCTCACCTCTGTCCATTTCCTGTAGAATTATGCAATAGCTCCAAATCCAGAACCTTTCCGGAAGTTCTGGGGCTAACATGAATTGTTGCAAATTGGCTGCTTCGCTTTGGGCAGGTGAATTTAGCTTCATACGTGCTGCCATTTTTCATCCATTTCCTCTGTATGCTATTGGCATCCTCATGTGGGCCCTTCTCTGCCACTCTTTTTATTTTAGACTTTTACCTTTTTATTTAACTTTTACTTTCTTACCACTGGTATTTTGAGAGGTAACAAGCATCAACGTACGTGTAGATTCAATCTATCTCCTTTGACCAGAATTCCTTTAATCCAACTCTATAACACCTATTCAGCTGTTTAATAATTGAGAATATTAAACATGTTATTATGGATGCTTGTCAAGCAGTCTAAAGCCCCACTCTGAATTTCAACAAATCTACCCAATCTCAATGTGTTTATATACATCAACCTCTGAACCCACCAACATCCATAAAATGCAAACAAAGTCCTAACCCTGTGTTTGATCACTGTTTATAGGATCATTCCAACTGTGAAGTGTCACTATGTATCAAACAGAATATTCATTCTGATCATAATGTAAGTAAAACATCAGAAAATACATGGCAATGTTTAGTTTTGAGGAGTGCCTGAGTGGCTCAGTTATTTAAGCATCCAACTCTTCATTTTGGCTCAGGTCTCATGATCCCGGGGTCCTGGGAGTGAGCCCCGCATCAGTCTAAATGCTGAGAGACTGCTTTGAGATTCTCTCTCCTCTCTCTCTCCCCACCCTGCCCTGCTGCGCTCCCCTGCTTATACTCGCTCTGTCTCTAAAATAAAAATTAATTTATTTAAAAAAATTTAGTATTTTGACTTGTCACATAAGTTTCCAAGCACTTAAATAATGTAATTGATCCAAGGTAACTTCTCATTCTATATGGAGGTTTCTGACCTACTATTACAGAGTTACACCCACATTTTCCACATCTATATAAAATAAAAAAAAAGAGACATAATGAAAGATCATGAAGGCTGGTACAAAGTGGTGCCAAAATGAAAATGCCATGCATCTTCTCCATGAGGCTTTAATATCTCAGAAAAAAATACACGTTTGGGAAAGAAGGACACTGAATCATAGAACCAGAGAAAAATGCAGCTTGAAGTAGCCCATTTCTTTTAGCTGTCAGTGAATTTTTGGTGGTTGGTTTGCTTTGTTTTATAGCTTTTCTTTGGCTCTATAAAGTATCTTGACATACTGCTTGAGACCTCTGGCTTGCTATCTATTCCATTTTTTTTTTTTTTTTAGAATAAGTGAGATGCCATTGTGAAAGGCACTGAGGCATCACTGTTAAATTGTACCTACTGTATGTGCAGACAGCCATGTAGTGAGCTCCCTCCTACTTACTCATTCAGCTTTAATTTATTTCTAGCATAGAAGAGCAGTGGTGATCACCAAGGTAGGATAGACCTGATTCTTGGATACCTGGACATTCTTCCTTACAAGGTCCAATTATTACCCCACATTTACAGGGTAACGTCTTTACTCGAATTCAGGTATTCCATTCAAACGAAGACTACGTTAAAACCTGGAACATAGGTTAATAACGTAGCATTCTGACTGACATATATAGTTGCTCAATACCTACTAATTACTCTCACTCATTGAGTATCCGTTCCTATTTCCCACGCTGAGGCCTTTGTCCTAAATGTTCCACTGCCCTACTAAATACCCTTGTTTCAGATCTTAGGATCAATGGTTCTTCCTTATTTTTCTAGGATTAGTCTAAATGTACCTTTCTCAGAGAAAGCTCCTCTGATAGAGTTATCCTTTTCCATAATATCAATTTAAATTAAATTTAATATTTTTTGTGGGGCGCCTGGGTGACTCAGTTAAGCATCTGACTTCAGCTCAGGTCATGATCTCACGGTTCATGGGTTCAAGCCCTGCATGGGGCTCTGTGCTGACAGCTCAGAGCCTGGAGCCTGCTTCAGATTCTGTGTCTCCCTCTCTCTCTGCTCTTCCCCTGCTGGCTTTCTGTCTCTGTCTCTCTGTTAAAAATAATCATTTGGTACTAATCAAGGCTCATTTTTTACTTATTATTTTGCTTATATTAACAAAAAGAGGTAATTCAATTTTGTCCTGTGTTTTGTTTCTATTCCCTAAAACAATGCCTGGAATATTGTAGGCATATCCATGTCTCTATATTATACCAAGAAAGGGAATTTGGTGTTATCATTGTGGTAGCTTTAACGTTTTGTGCAGGTATGGCCTTCATATGTGTTCAGTTCATTAATGAATGACGTTCCTGTGTAGTTTAATGCCTATATTGGATGTTTAAAAATAAAATACCCCATTCTTGATATTTACCCAAGACAAATGAAAACATTAACATGCAAAAAAAATGTTTTTAGAGGATTTACTTACATTTGCTGAACACAGAAAAAAAAACAAATTCTGGTGAATGGAAAAATACACTATGGCTGATCCATTTAATAGCATACTACTGAGCAATGGAACAAACTACTGAAATATACAAGAGCACAGATGAATCTTAAACACACAATCCTAAGTAGTCAGACTCAAAAGATTACCTACTCTGATTCCACTGACATGATCTTTTGGAAAAGGTAACACTTTAGGGATGGAAAATAAACCTGTTATTATTTAAGCTATTAACTAAGCTATTAACCCCATGGGGATGGGGGAGGAGTTTACTACAAGGGAATTTTAGGAGGTGATCATGGTAGTGGTGGTTCCATGACTGGATGTTTTTGTCCAAACTCACAGAACTCTACTCCCAAAATGGTGGGTACTCTTTTATGTACACTATACCTCCATTTTTTAAAAAGTAAAATACAGTGTGCCTGGGGTGACTCAGTGGGTTAAGCTTCCGCCTTGTGATTTCAGCTTAGGTCATGATCTCATGGTTGAGGAAACTGAGCCCCATATTGGGCTCTGCAGTGACAGCATAGAGCCTGCTTGGGATATTCTCTCTCTCTAAATAAACATTTTTTTAAAAAGTAAAATAGGTGATATATTACAGTCCACTACAATTCCAAGAACTATTAGGCTATTCTATAACTGCCTACTTTTCTGTGACAGTTTGAAAGTATGTCCTATCATTTTACTCCTCCAATGTCATCCCAGCTGGGTTCTCATAATGGTCTACAGGGTTGTCCATGAACTGCTAACCCAGGGCACTGCTGACTTCATCCTCTATCATACCCTCCTTCTCTCAGTGCTCTAGCCAGAGCGGCCATCTTATTGATCTTCAAACACATTCAGCAACATGAGGCCTTTGCAATTCCTGTTCTCTGCCCAAATGCTTACCTTTCTATACCTACATGCTTTCTTCCTTTACTTCCTTCAGCTCTGTCTGCAAAGGTCAGCTGATCTGAGATATTTTCCTTGGCTATTTTATATAAGTAATACCTCCCTCCTTGTATCCTGTTTTCTTTTTTATGCATAAAATACTTTTCTTTCTTTTTTATGTCTGTATACCCTCATAAGGATATAAGATTTATGGAGTTTAAAATTATGTTTTATTCACTAGTCTTTCTCCATTGTGTGTGTGTGTGTGCGTGTGTGTGTGTGTGTGTGAGAGTGAGAGAAAGAGAGAGAGAAGAAATAAATGAACTAATTATCTAGCGTATATGCAGTGGCAGAGACTGACTAGATACCCGTGAAACCCATTTTTTGTTTCCCAAGCACACAATCTTCACTTCCCAAACTACCTGGCTTGTGGAGGTCATATGACTAGTTCTCATCAATGGAATGGCAATGGAAAAGGCAGTTCACAGCATGGTTTAAAAAGCTATGATCAATTTCTCTTTCCCTTGTTCTTTTCTCTTACTTTTCCCTTATTCTGCCAAATGGATGACACCTATATATCATCAAATTACTAAAGCCATTTGCTGGAAATGGAGGAGACACAGCAAGGAAGGAGTCTAGGTCCCTGAAGAGCCCTTCTATACCTCCATGTTCACTTGAAAGGTGAAGTCTACAGAATATCATGGAAACGTAAGATAGGAAAGCCTGTCCCACACCTGAGAAATTGGGGATGCTGTCTCAGAGGAAGTGACTTTAAGTTGTTATTGAAAAAATTGTGATGCTGTTATTAGTGTTTATTTATTTAATTTGAGAGAGGGAGGGAGAGAGAAAGAAGGGGGAAGAGTAGGGAGAAAGAGGGAGAGAGAGAGAGAGAATCCTAAACAGACTCTGCACTGTCAGTGCCAAGCCAGACGTGGGGTGGGGCTCCGTCTCCTGAACAATGACATCATGATCTGATGACATCGAGTCAGATGCTTAGCCAAATGAGCCAAGCAGATGCCCCAAGAATAAATTTAGAAGGTAAACTGGATGATGGAATTGGAGGGAGGGTGCTTTTTAGAATGAAGGGCACTTTGATGGAATTCAAAGAATTAAGAGTGGCGTAGAGGATAATGTGCTAGCAAGAAAGGAGCAAGAGATAAGGGATGAGTGTAAGAATAAGATCAAGTTCTAAAGACCTCTAAAAGTTACAGAGGTATTTGATTTTTACTTAAAGGGAAATAGAAACTAGTAAAAGGCTTAAAATGGATTAATATGATTATATTTTCTTCTTAGAAAGAGTGATGAGTCTGAATTATAGATAACACTGTCAATGTGAGAATTGCATCACACTCAAGTCTGAAGCTGCAATTCTCAAGAGGAAAAAAAAAGACAGAAATTCCAACTGGGGAGATTTCAGTGGGGTTGGAGAAAAGTTGAAAAATTAGGACATTTTTAAAATTGCATTGTCAGGACACTGCTATTGTAATCACTTAAATGTTTAAAATAAGCAGAGAGGCAGGTATAACTTCTAGTTCATAGTTTGGGCATATTCTCAGACTATAGGAATTCTTCTGCAACTATAGGAAAATCCTCTCTCATTTTATTTTCTTTCCCCATCTTTCTCTTTCACTTTATTGTCTCTAATTGAGTTAATCATATACTACCATCTCTACACTCAGCCATGGTCGTAATCTCTATCTATCTAGAATAGAACTTGAATATATATTTCTAAATAATATATAATAATATTTGCATACCAATTACATATATACACCATATAGGTATATAAATTTTTCCCCTTGCTTTACTGTTTTGTCCAGGGCTTCCAATAAAGTTTGGATAGTACTGGAAAAGTTTGGAAGTACTGTCAACTTTCCCTGCTTTCACCATCAAGGATAATATTTTTTTTGAGTTGTCCTTTATCAGATTGACAGAGTTCTTTCTGTTCCTAATTAGCTAAGATTTTTTTTCCCACAATAATAGAACATCAAGTTTTATCAAAAGCTTTGTCTCTGTTATCCTCTTAATATGGTCAGTTATACCGATTGACTTGTGTATGTTAAACCAACCTTGCATTCTTGGAATAATTCTTCCTGGTCATGATATAATATTTTTTGCATATAGTGATGAAATTGATTTGTTATATTGTATTAATTATTTCTGCATCTATGCTTATGAGGGATAGTAAACTTTTCTTAATCTTCCCACCATAAAACAACTAGAAAAGCAGATAATGTATATGAAATCACTGTTCTAAAATATTACCTATCAGGACTTCCTTGAAAGAAGATAAAATGAGACCATAAGCACCCCAGTTTAACTTCTTAGAAACATTTTCCTGACCCTTGTATAGGACAGAAATTCTTAGCAGAGCAGAGATATGTTACTGAATTAAGGACAAAGAAGTTAGATTTCACAGAGGCTGAGGTTTCAAGGAGGAGACAGATATACTGAAACATATATCTGAATACTCTTGTATCTTTTACTAAACCTAAGACAGCAAAGTCCTAAAGTCTAGCTGAAAGACTGACTTTTAGAAACACTCTGCATTCTTCTCTGTTTAACAACGAACTTGGCATAGTGGCCATTCAACCTGAGTTGTAGCTACTTGACCCAAAATGATGACTGGAAAACTATAAAATTTACTCAACTCATCCATTGTTTTCATATGCTCAACGACTTTATTTTCCCCCTGAATTGGTATTTTCCTTTATTCTGGAAGAAACAGAAGACTAGCCTACAGAAACATCTTGTTTTAAGGAGTGGGTAGATGAAATGATCAGGCATATTATGGGCCCTTTTCCATTTTTAATTTCTGTGATGACTGCTGGCAGAAGGCAAGCAATATGCAGCCTCCACCTCAGGTGTGCTAGCATATTGCAATTAAATAAAGCTACTCTTACTCACCCAGGGGGAAAGCAATTGATCACAGTGTCTGACGATTTACTTCCAGTCTAAGCTACAATTCCCTGCCCCAAACACCAAGAACCATGTAGTAAAAGGGGGGGTATCATTAAAACCAAGACACATATTATTCACAAATTGTGATCTCAGGGAATGTAAATGACATAATTATTCTCCAACAGGTAAACAAATTCAGTGGCTTCTCTATATCCACCCTTATTATAAGTAATTGTTCCAATTAGTGTTATCCAAACACTGTACGAAGCTAATTTAAAGCAATACAAGTAAGATTACTTTTTATACTTAGTGAAATAAATCCAAGTCAGGCAAGGAAGGGGCTCGTGGCAGAGGAACAGAGATGCAGATGGTAAACCAACTTGAAAATGACATCACCAAATTAGGTTGACAGGAAGAAGGGTATAATCTAGAGGCAAGTCACTCTAATTATTATTATTGTCATCAATACATTATATTGAGCAACAGTGAACCATGACCCAAGATCACTAATTTGGTTTGGAATCAATACCAAGATCTGGGACTTCCCTGATCATATAGAAAAATAATAATTATGAAGGAATAACCACAGTGTGTATTGGCCTTGTGTTTGTTCTATTTTCAAGTGGCATTTAATGTCTAGTATATTATTTTAGCTTTATATTGACAGCATACAACCCTATTTAAGAGCTTATGCTCTGAAGCCAGACTCCTTTGAGTTCTGGTGCCGACTCTGAAATTTAACTTCCGTGAATCTCAATTTTCTCAGCAACAAAGAAATGGGCTAATTAGAGAGCCTACTTCTTAGAGATGTTTAAGATGAAAATTAGTGAAAAGATTAAATCAGCTGATAAAGTTTTGGGATCTGGCTGCTGGTGGGATGGGGATCCAAAACACACATTCAGCTCTAGAGTCTTCCCTGCAAACCCATGCATGCAGGGCACTTAGTCCACTGCTAGGTATGCAGCATTCAGTGACTAGTGGTTAAGAGAATAAGAAAGAAAATTAGGAGAAATTGAGGTGGATGAAATAGGCTTATATAATAAGATCCAGGCAGGGGACGAGGGGTACACATTTTTAGAGTAAAGGTCAGATAGTAAGTATTTTAGGCTTTGCAGTATATATATTCTATCTCAACTACTCAACTCACTGCCATTGTAGTTAGAAAGGAATCACCTATAATACATAAATAGATGGGTATGTTCCAATAAGATTTGATTTACAAAAACAGGTGTTGAGCTGCATTTGTCTGTTGGGCCATAGTTTGGCACCTGGTTCAGAGAATGAAGATTTATATCAAGTCTCTTTTTTTTAAGGTATAATTGACAAATATTTGAAGGTTGGTTTTTTTTGTTGTTGTTTCAAATAAAGTCTAGTATTCTTTTCACTCTATCCCAGCTGCCTCCCTCTTGCCTACTATATCCTTGAGAACAATGAGACCATATGACTGCTAGACTGTTTCCAGAAATGATGGTTTAAGGTTATAAGGTACAGTCCCAGTGCATTATGCAAAGATGATTTAGTGACTGTCAATCAGAAAAAAAGTAAAGCAACTAAATATTAATTCTAGGCATAGTAGACATGGCTTAGACCATGGTGAAAAATTTGCCTGGAAACCCGCCTTCAAACAAGAATTATGTATTAGTTTGAGGGGAGAATGCATATTTTCACCTGGAACCCTTCACATTTTTCAGCCACTGGCTGCCAGGTGATGTTTGTAGTAGGGGAAAGAGATGTCCTGCTGTGCCTGTAAAAGTCCCACGATATGCTGATTATTTCAATCCAATTATTATTAGCATCCTTTTTTGCTCTTCTAATAACATTCCAGTTCAGATGAAACATTACATGGTCAGCCTTTTAATCGGAGATAGATGCCAATTCTATAGATCTCTACTTGCTTTGGAAGTTACACTATCTTCCCCCTGCCTTCCAACGGACGGAGATGAATTCTCATCTAGTATTAATTCTGTTTTCTCAAATATTTATCGAGTATCTAGATATGCCATGTACTGTGAAAGCCACTCAAGAGAAAATGCTCTCTCGGAAGCCACCATTTGATTTGGAGACAGATCGCCCGTGAAGGTTTATGTGAACTCGTTCTCTGTCTGAAAGCTTTAAATTCCACAGGTGCAGCCTGTCTTTCGGTACATTCCCTCCATGGTTACATATCCCATGAGAACCAAAGCTTCTGGAGAGCAGTGGCTGGGGGCACCCTTTCATCCCCACCACCAGCACCTAGTCATGCTTCTGTATTCTAAGTGAGCACTCGTGGAATGAGTAACTCAGCACTAGTCAAAGGTTTCCTCATTAAGCGCTCAGATTTCTTTCTGTGGGCCGACATTGTGCAGAAAGGGAAATGAATTATTATGCCGATTTAAAAGGTTTGTGTGCGTACCTCCAAATACATACCTTCAAACTTTACACGTATTATTTACTGACTGCTTACTATATGCCAGGCCCCCAACTGAACTTTTATATATTGCAGAGCACTGAATCCTTACAATCACTCTATGAGGTAGGGGCAGTTATTTTCTCTACTTTGTGGATAATAAAGCAATAGCTCAAAGAACTTGGGAAATTTACATAAGGTAACATAGCTCTCGAGTGATGGAAACAGGACTCCATCCTACATATGATTCCCACAAACAGTGAAGTACTATGAAAGCTGGTAGGCATAGTACCACTTGAATACATCAAAACTCAGTGACAGCCTTGAGTCAATGGCCTGATTTAATACTACTAGTATCACCGGTACAAATATTGCACTGACCATTCTTGTATTAAAAACATTAATCTGCGGCTTATCTGAAATTTAAATGCAACTGGAGTGTGCTGTATTTGTAGGTGCTAAATTTGACAACATTACCCGCTACTCACGCTGGGTAGGATATTTGTACGGGGAAAGCAGGATGATGCCCTAATGTGGTTCCCATCTCAGGGGTTCTATACCCAATCTTTGATTTCATGGTTTTGGGTATGAGCAGAAAATAGAAAATATTTCTGAGAAAATTATGGCAAAATACAGGGAGGATGCCGTCTTCCATCCTAGTCTAATGAACTGTCCAGTCTCAGCCCAAAACTGTAAGCACACAAATGTCTCTTGAGCAGTCACCATCATCCTGAGCCTGTTGCCTTAATGCACAAATTAAACCCTGAGGGTAATTCTCTAGCTCTCTCTGCATGATGATGACATATACCAGAGAGCCCAACCATACAAGTGAACCACATATATATTACACCCAAGGCCACAAGCAGAGAGGCTGGGTACCAGCTGGGAGGCTGATACATGCTGGCCCCTGTGAAATCTATGAAAAAAGGCCAAGACAAATTCCTCACTCAGGGATTCTGCCATCACCTTGCAGAAGACCTGCTAACACCTAGACATGATTAAAACAATTACACTCAAAACTCCAAAGCTTCATAGAGAATATTTGTCAAGGTTTCAGCCCCCAGGACTCTAACTCCAACTTCCTATCGGTACCCCAAATTCCTTTACAAAAATCACCCATCCCCCACTTTAAAAAAGATTTCTTTTAAGCAATGATTGCCAAGCTACCTACACCCTTGTGGCTAAATGATTTGCTCAAGGAAAGACATATGACTCAATCTGAACCGATGAAATAAGAGATACTTCTTTCTGAAGAGAAACACATCTTATTTATCCTACGGAAACAATCATAAGCAACCTGGCTTCTTCCTCCGAACTTAGTGGTTTGGGTGCTTGGGATGAATGGTCCCATTTTGCTGCCCCAAGGAGAGAGAGAGGAAAGAAGCTCCGGAGGCTATGATGGTGAGGTCTGAGAGCAAGGCTTATGCTGCAGAAGCCCATATCAAAGACTTAAGAAGTAGCCAGGGTTTGGATGACAAAACTTGAACTTCTGGATCAAGTGTCAGCTAAAGTCTCTAGATTTTTTTTTCTAGATGGATCAACACATTTTCTTTGTTGGTTAAGTCCATTTAAGGTGGTTTACATTTTGTCATGTGCAACACCAAGGCTCCTGACATCTATTTTCTATTTATTTGTATTTCAATTTGTATCGATTCTAGAAAAAAATACATAAAGAGGCTTATTAACAGACACAGAAGACAAAAATGAAACACAGATTAGGAAAGTGTGATTAAAAAGGGGGCAAGAGTGTGTGTGTGTGTGTGTGTGTGTGTGTGTGTGTGAGAAAGGAAAACCTGTGGGTGTGCAATGGAGGCAGAAACGAGGCTCAAAAAAAACACGCTTGCTGTGAAGTCTTTACCCAGGCTCTGCGCAGCCCTGAGACTTCTTGTACGCCTCCTAGCACGTAATTCAAAGGAAACAACCTGTTTATTCACCCATTTCACAGCGTCTTCCGGCTAAATTCCAAGGAGTTCCTCAGGAGAACCACAAGTTATAAAAATGCGTCAAGTGCAAGTTACCAGAAAGAAGAAGGAGCACGTTAGGGGGGAGCAGTGAAGGAAAGCACCCCTCCAGAAGGTCAGACCTGAGCCCAATGGGGAGGGAGCGGCCGAGCTCTGGGTGGAGGGGGAAGTTGAGCACTCAAGGAGAGAAGTTAGGGTGGGCGGAAACCCCAGGTTACATGAGCTCCCAGGATCAAGATGGAGAGAAGCAGGCAAACAAACAAAGAAAACCCCTCCTGTTAAGGGCAGATGTTATTTCGAGCTTATCTAGTATGTATTTTAAAAAACAGCCAATGCCGGTAATTTTGGCTTGATAAAAAAGGGAAACAGCCTACAAATAAATCTTGACAAAAAAAATACAACTGAGAATAAACAAACTCCCCTGCAGAAAATAAACAACATATTGAGCTTAATTTTCCTGTTGTGTAAATTAGTCCTTAGGAGTAATTTAGGTAACTTTCACTCTCTCTCTAACCCAGAGAGCAAAGTCTTCAACAAAGTAATTCTCATTTGCACCCTGTCAAGATTGTATATTCAGAAGTTTCAGTATGGTTTTCTCAGGCTGGTAGGATGGAGGCTGGAAAATGATAATAGCATTATTATATGCTCATATATAATAAGCTCTTAGGCTAAACGTTCTATCTAGAGTGCTCTATTAACTGGTCCTTTCACATAATTAAATTATAATACTCAGAAATCATCAATTATCAGTGGAGAGTTTGTACAAGGCACCCACTGGAGACTTGTGGAGTTCAGTGATATTCTGACTTACCATACTAGCTCTGTGACCTGGAAGAAGTGAATTAAGCTCTGAGCCTTGGGTCTCTCACTTGTAAATAGGTGCAATAACAACTACTTACCAAAGTGTATGTGGATTAAGTGAGAAAATACATAGTAAGGGCCTGTAAGAGTAACTCTCATTTGAACAAGGACTGTGGGCCCAAATCCTAAGCACTTTCATGAATTAATTAACTTCTCATTAAAACCTGAGAGAGATTTTTTTGCCTCTCTGTGGGTAAGTACACCCAGACACAGAGGGATTTTATCAATTTACTCAGTATCATAATTTAAAAAATATGCCATGTATTACTTCTATATCGAAGACATCACTTACTACTATTAGCATGCCAAATTAATAAAATTTATTTTACTACTATTTCTAAGGAACCAGAACAAATTTTACATTAAATGAAATTATTGGTCCTCAAAGAGCTCTTTGAAATAGCTGAGGTCATATATTATTGTCTTTATTTTAAAGAAAGGCATAACGAAGTGACAGTAGTATATTAAATTGATGCTTTATTATGGGAGAGATTATCTTCATTATCTGTTTCAATGATTCTCAAACTTTAGTACTTTTAAGAATCACCTGGGGAACTTCTTAAAAAATATAGATGTCTGGTCTTAATTCTCTGGGATTCTGTGCTGGGGAGAAGTTCAGGTCCTTTTCAACAGCAGTATGGAAAATTCTGATTTAAGGTGTACTCTAGCCACATTTTATGAGAACCTGACCTGGAGTTCTGACCTGGAGTTCAGTAATGCCTTCAAGATAGGGACTACACATGCATGGAAAACAAAAGGACTAATTTCAAAAAAGAAGAAAAGAGGATAAAGAAAGGAGTGGACTGTCTACATAGCCCATGCGTCTGCAGCAACAATGTCAATTTTTCTAATGGTCATTCACTGTTCCCTTGCTCTGGAACCATAATCCCTAGGTGGCAGCCTCCCACCCCTAAACTCCAGGGTGCATGTGACATAAATAAGACCAAGCCAATCAGCACACCAGATTATTCCTGTGTATGGTGATTGGACCTACTGTGAACATCTTGAACCAATCAGAGAAAAGCCTAAGAGCACCAAGTCTGCCAGTGGTCTATCTTCTGCTGCAATGAGAGTTTTATGGGTGTTAAGGTACTGCAGGCACTTGCCAATTCTTGGGGGCTGAGCTTAAAGCTAGAATGACAGAATTCAGGTCCTGATGATACTGGGAGAGCTGTGAAGCCAGCCATGCCTGAAGCTACAGTCAACCTCAGGACTTCCCAGTCTTGTGAACTAGTAAATTCACATTTGGACTTGGACAGTTGCAGCCCGCAGATACACAGAGGCTTTTGTCAAAACTTAGGAGAAAAGAAATGAGACTCATAATTAAGAAACTTGCCCAAGATCATCCAGCTTGTAAACGGCAGAGATGAGACTCAACATTGGCTATCAGACTCCAAGGACGGAGATGTTTGTAACTGCAGTATATCATGTTGAAAATTTATGGTTGTACTGAGCTACTGTATGTAAATAGGCTTGCTCAGAAAATAAAATGCATTGGGGAATTCACTTTTTCTGGGCTTCAACTACAACCTGACTCCTTTATTGGGGGCAGGTGGATTTATACCACATTAAACCCACCTTTCAATTACTCTGGGTGGCAGATCACCATTCATCCTGGTTTCGTCCCATTTTCTAGTGGTTTAACATGTTTGTGAGGAACCTGCAGGGTGCAGGGGATACAAGGGAAAGACAGTGGGGAAAAGGGGAATGCCACATCCACACGTTTCAAATGGCGTCTTTCCTCCAGTTTCTATCTGCTCACTGCATTGAAGCTCTTCTCCTTTTGTTCAATGCATTTATCATCGCCGCCCTAATACATGTTTGGATTTACATCCAAGGCTCCATTTGATTAGACAGCAAATCTGCAAGCCAACAGATCTCATGATTTGAGCAGGCTGCTTTGATACAGATGGACATGGTGTGCTGATGCTATGGAAGCAAAATGCAACACCTGTTTGTAATAATGCTTGCTCCTTCTTGCAGCAGAACTGTTTGTTGCTGCAATCTGACACTTTTAGTATGCTCTTAGGTTATTAAAAAGGGACCTTAATAAAAAAAAATCACTTGGGCACTGTTTTGGACCACTAAGCATTCTTGATATCATCTTCAAATATGACAGAATCTTAGAATATCAATGTTAAAATGTTTAAGATCCCAAAAGTGATGATGTTGATTAAAAAAATCATTTAAATACCAGCATTTCCTTGTGTATTTTGCATGTCTTATCTCATTTATGACAGACCAACAGGAAAGGTAACTATTATTCCTCCCATTTGATGGTTCAGGAAACAGAAGCTCATGGTGGTTCGTGCCTTGCTCATAATGCTCATGGAGCTAATGAGTTGTGGAGCTTAGATCAAATCCATGTTTTTTTGAATCTGAGATTTTTAATCATTATATTTGATCTCTAGTCCAGTGCTTTTCAAAGTTTGGTGCATGTCAGAATCACCTGGAGGGCCTGTTGAACTATAAATCACTGGGCCCCACCCAGAGTTTCTGATTCAGTAAATACGGAATATGCCGTGAAAATTCGCATTTCAAACAAGCTCTCAGGTGGTGGTGAGGCTGCTTCTCTGATGACTACACTTTGTGAACTACCAACCTAGTCCCACTGCTTCACTTCCTAATTGTGAAACTGAAACTCGGTAAAGGAAAGATTCTGCTCAAGATGACAATTGTGTTAATGGCCAAGAGAACATTTGAATCCAGGTCTTTTGGTGCTCAAGTAAATGATCTCAACTATGAGGAAGCCCTTGTCCTCTCTCTCCTTTCCATTTACAAGAAAGACATACAACATATGCCTAAAGTTGCAATAATAATTCCTCTGACATGTCCCGGTTCATCAAGATCACAGGTAGTAATGAATTCATGTATGTTAACAACCTTCCTGAGCTTTAAATTCCTGTAAAATTGGAGCGCTCAATAGTTACTTACAGTTATGTCATAAGGATTGAATATAAATAAGAATTTCCCAAATTGGAATATAAGCATGATGAAGTCAGGTACCTTGCTTATCTTTGTTCCCTGCTGCATACCTGTGTCCAGCAATGAATGCCTAAATGAATAAAAATAAATACCTGGCACACCATCAGAACTCAGAGATGGTGCTTTATTGCTATTTTAATATAATCACCATGAAATCAGGAAGAAATAAAAAATTTGAACAGACCTATTACTAATAACAAAACTGAACTGGTAATCAAAACACTCTCAACAAACAAAAGTCCAGGAATAAGTGGCTTTATAGCAAATTCTACTAAATGTTTAAAAAAATAGTTAACAACCTATTTCTCTCAAACTGTTCCAAAAAATAGAAAAGGAAGTAAAACTTTCAAATTTATTCTATGACACCAGCACTACTAATACTGAACACAAACATGCTACAAAAAAAGAAGGAAGGGAGGAAGGGAGGTAGGAAGGAAGGAAAAGGAAGGAAAGGGAAGGAAAGAAACTATAGGCCAAGATCCCTGATGAACATAGATGCAAACTACTCAACAAAATATTAGCAGGGGCACCTGGGTGGCTCAGTCAGTTAAGCATCCGACTTTGGCTCAGGTCATGATCTAGTGGTTTGTGAGTTTGAGGCCCACATGGGGCTCTGTGCTAACAGCTTAGAGCCTGGAGCCTGCTTCAGATTCTGTGTCTCCCTCAGTCTCTCTGCCCCTCTCCTACTTGTATTCTCTCTCTCAAAAATAAATAAACAGTAACAAATTTTTAAATTATCAAACAAATTCAATAATGTTTTAAAAGGATAATTTACCATGATCAAGTGGGATTTATCCTAGGAATGCAACAGTGGTTCAATATTCACAAATCAATCAACATGATACATCATGTTGAAAATAGAAAGGGTGAAAACCATATGACCATCTCAATACAAACAGAAACATTTGATAAGCTATAATATCCATTCATGATCAAATATCTCAACAGAGTGGCTTTAGAGGAATCATATTTCAATATAATAAAGGCCATATATGAAAAACCCACAGCTAACATCCTACTTACTGGTGAAAACCTGAGAGCTTTTGTCCTCACATGAGGAACGAGACAAAGATGTCCATTCTTACCACTTAACATAGTACTGAAAGTCCTAGTCAGAGGCGTCAGACAAAAAAATAATAAAAGGTATCCAAATTGATAAAAAAAAAAAAGTTAAACTGTTGCTATTTGCAGATGATGTGATACTATATAGAGAAAACCACAAAGATTGTATGAAAACTATTGGAATTGATAAATAAATTTAGTAGTTTCAGGATCTAAAATGAATAAACAGATATCTGTCACATTTATGTACACTTATAATGAAGTAGCAATAAGAGAAATTAAGAAAATAATCCCATTTACTATTGCACCAAAAAGAATAAAATACCTAGGAATAATTTTAACCAAGGAGGTGAAAGACCTGTACTCTGCAAACGATAAACCACTGATGAAAGAAGCGTAAGACGACACAAATGTAAAAGTATACCACTCTCAAAGACTGGAAGAATTAATATTGTTAAAATGTTTATAACTACCCAAACCAATCACAAGATTCAGTGCAATCCCTATCAAAATACCAATACCACTTTTTCAAACAAGTAGAACAAATAATCCTAAAATTTTTATGGAACCACCAAGACTTCAAATAGCCAAAACAACCTTGAGAAAGAAGGACAAAGCTGGAAATATCATAGTCCCAGATTTAAAGATATATTACAAAACTAGAACTATCCAAACAGTATGGCACAGGCATAATAACAGACACATAGATCAATGGAATAGAGAGCACAGAAATAGGCCCTCACTTATGTGGTTTATTAATATATGACAAAGGAGGTAAAAATATGAAAGAGGACAAAGAATGTCTTTAATAAATTGTGGTGGGAAAACTGGACAACTACATGCCAGAGAGCAAACTGGGACCACTTCTTTGCATCATACAGAAAATAAACTTAAAATGGATTAGAGACCTAAATGTGAGACTTGCAACCATTACATTCACAAAAGGAAACATAGGCAGTAATCTCCTGGACATCAATTTTAGCAGCATTTTTCTAGATATGTCTGCTCAGGCAAGGGAAACAAAAGCAAAAATAAATGACCGGGGAGTGACTGGGTGGTTCAGTCCGTTAAGTGTGTGACTTTGGCCCAGATCATGGTTTTGCAGTTCATGGGTTTGAGCTCCCTGTTGGGCTCTGTGCTGACAGCTCAGAACCTGGAACCTGCTTTGGATCCTATGTCTTCCCCCCTCTCTACCCCTCCCCCACTTGTGCTCTGTCTCTCTCTCAAAAATAAATAAAAACATTTTAAAAACTCTCAAAAACATAAATGACTGGGACCACACCAAAATAATAAGTTGTTGCACAGCAAAGGGAACCATCATCACCAACAACAAAAACAACAACACAATCTACTGGGTAGTAGAAAATATTTGCAAATAATGCAACTCATAAGGGGTTAATATCCAAAATATATAAAGAACTTCTACAACACCAAAATCAAAACAAAACAAAACCCAATATAATTTAAAAAGGGGCAAAGGACCCAAATAGACATTTTTCCAGGGGAGACATATAGATGGCCAAGAGACAAATGACAAGATACTCAACATTGCTTATTGTCAGGAAAATGCAAATCAAACTATGATGAGGTATCAACTCACACCTGTCAGAATGGCCAGGATTAAAAAGGTAAGAAATAATAAGTGTTGGCGAGGATGTGGAGGAAAGGGAACTCTTACATACTGTTGGTGAGAATGAAAGCTGGTGCAGCTACTGTGGAGAACAGTATGAAGTTTCCTCTAAAAATTAAAAATACAAAATCATGTAACTCATAATCCCACTACTATTTACTCAAATAAAACTAAAACACTATTTCGAAAATATACATGCACCTGTGTGTTCATGGCAGCGTTATTTACACTAGCCAGGATATGCAACCAGCCCAGGTAGCCATCCCCGGATGAATGGGTACAGGTGTGATAAAGAATGAAATCTTGCCATTTGTGATAACATGGATAGACCTAGGGGGTATGATGTTCAGGGAAATAAGTCAGAGAGAGACAGTTATATACCCCTTGATTTCACTTACATGTGGAGTCTAAAACAAACAAAGACAGAACAAACATATTCTTAAATACAGAGAATAAGCTGGTGGTTGCCAGAGGGGATGGGGGGGGTATGGGTGAAATATGTCAAAGAGATTAAGAGATACAGACTTCCAGTTACAAAATAAGTCGCAAAAATGAAAAGTGCAGCATAGGGAATGTAGTCAGCAATACTGTAATAACATTGTATGAGGACAGATGGTGACCACACTTATGGTGAGCACTGAGTAATGTATAGAATTATCAAATCAATATGCTGTACACCTGAAAATAATATAGCATTGTGTGTCAATAATAAATTAAAAAGAATATCATCATCATCACCATCATCATCACCACCACCACCGTCATCATCAACAATTTCCAGAATTTACTGATTAATGTCCCATCTTATTTTTTCCTGTTCAGATTTTTTTTTTTACTCGCTTTACCTGCCAAGCTCCATCATATTTTCTGGTAATGATGTTTTCCATTTTATGGCTTCTGAAAAACAAGCCAGATGTTAAGTGTTTTTTTCTGTTATTCTTTCAGCAAATTCACACTGCAGCCATTGATGTCCTGTTTTCAAATGGGGAGCTCTAAATTACCACAAACATTATGCCTTGGCTGCCTTTTAAATCTTTTCCAGCTGTCGGCTTTGAAGGGAGTGTGGCCATTAGTCACTTGGGACATACTTTAACCCTTTGGATAACAGTGAGACATCTACTCATGCAGTGTTGGAAGTAGATCTCCCACTGCCTCATATAAAAGTCTCTCTTGCCTCAGTGAACAGGCAAACAGGCAAGAGACTTTACTGAATTTATTTTGGAGGACATTCTTCAAGCCTAAGATGGTCCGGCACTAAATATCCATGCTCCGTGTGGAAGGAAGCATCCATGTGCACTGATGTAAGCTATAGCTTTGAGCAGTTTCTAGATGAAAACAGTAACAGAGGGAGAGAAATGTTCCACTAGCTGTAGACCTATAGTTCTTAACCCTGGCTGCATTGTATATTCATTAGAGGAGAACATTTTAGAAATCCTGAAGCATAGACACCTTTCAGGATTATTTCAATCACACTCCTTGAGGGTTCTAGGCATCTGCAGTTCTGAAGAGCTCTCTGGTCGTGAAGTGCCTTTCAAGGACCAGTGTAGAATGTTTCACAAGTTGTCATTAGTCCTCGGCATAATGAGAAAAATAAAGTCAAAGTAGCAGAATTTTCATAATCCAAATTTGGTTGTTTAATAAATACTGTCGTTATTCTGATACCATTCATCCTCCTTTGCAGTACTTAAGACAATTTTTTAACCACCACTGACTAAATAAAATGCCACTACAACTCAGCTTGCGACAGGCTATATACCCCAAGGAAAAGCAAGACTGTAATCAAAGCCTGTAATTTAGAACATCTGCCCTTCTGGCTTCAATCTGGGGCTCCCATTTAAATCAGTGCTATTTCCTCTGTTTGCAACAGAGGCATGTGAAGGTCTCAATATGCACTGCCTACATCTCCCAATCAGTCTTCTGGAGGGTGTCTCCTCTAGGCTGAGCGTCATGTGTTCTGGAGAAAGGGTGCCTGTTCCTTTGTGGGGCTCTCCAGCATTTCCCGACATGAATTTCATGTATGACCCTCAGCCTATACTTTAAATCAGAGTGTCCTAGACACACACTCTTAAAATTCTGAAAATCTGTATGGTGACTTGTGTAAAATTAGTTCATAGATATATAAAGAACAACTTAATTTTATTTACATAGATTATGTTTTTTCAGCTTTTTGGCTACAAAATAACCTTTTTTTAAAAAAAAATGACAGCAATAATAATTGTAGCGTCAACAAATTACACATTTATGTGATAAAATTAAAATGTTGGTAATGCTCTTTGGGGAAGACTCAGGACTGGTCTGTGTAATCTAAACGTCTGGGATACCACATTTTGTGATAAAAAGTATCCAGAACATAGTAACTCTCATGATGACTATTTTGCTAGCAATGATGACTGTTCACTATTCAAATCAGCATTTTAGAGAGGTTTCCCCTCTTCTCTTGGAACACCAGCAACTAAGCAACAAGCAACGCATACGTGACAAGTTTCCATTTCATACAACTCTGAGGACTCAAACCAGTTCCATCATAACTGAGTTCAGTTATCAAATGGCAAGAGATAAATATGTTCTTTGTGAGAAGGACATTCTCGCCACAGCCTTGAAGAGCTTCTTAAAATGCAACCCTTCCCTCCTCTGACTTCTGGCACACCTGATCCGTCTTCTTGACTGGCATTTATCACTTGCTTGCTGGAGGTATATGTAATTATGTACAAGCAGATCCTTGGTATCACTGTGAATTGAACACTTTCAGTTTCAACTCTTCGTAAGTGACCCTGAAGGGTCCATAATTTGTATAATTTGTCATACTGTTGGGGTATGAATTTAAATCACACTCCCTTTGAGCCAGGGTAAAAAAAAAAAGTGAATGCAATAGCCTGGGCAAACGCCCAGCGTCTCTCCTCTATACAGCTCATGTACCGTTTGTGCAAGATCATTTTTTTTTTTTAGTTTTGTTGAAGCAACTAAGAATATTTTAGTGAAAATTAGAATAGTAGGTATTTGTAGAAAATCTTTGATAGAAATGAAGCTCACAAGAAATAAATAACAAAAGATATCATTAAGTGCTTTCTATGTGCCTAATGTCGCAAAAATAGCTCTGTATTCCAAATCTCATTAGATTCTCTCAACCCCACAAGTAAGTTCTATTATTAAATCCACTTAACAGAAGAGGAGAATAAAGGTTAGAGGGTTTGGTTTAAAGTGACAAAGCAGATCCAAGATATGAGAAAAGATATATCAAATTCTCAAACATGCACTTTTTCTCCCCTCTTCCCCTCTTGTAAAAAAGATTAGTTGCAATTGACATATAACATTATGTTAGTTTCAGGTGTACAACATTGTGACTTGATATTTGTATATATTATGATATAGTCACCACACTGAGAACATCTGGCACCATAGTTAACATTTTTTTTCTTATGATAAAAACTTAAAATCTACTCTCTTAGTAACTTTCAAATACACAACACGGTATCAAGAACTATAGTGCGCTGCCGTACGTTACCTCTCCACGGCTTATGTATAACCGGAGGTTTGTATGTTAACCCTCTTAACCCATTCCATTACCAGTTGTGCCTCTTACCACCACCAGTCCATATCCATAAGCTTGCTTTTTTGGTTATGACTTTATTTTATTTTTCATTTAGGTACATTTGACATAAACAACATGCCAGTTTCAGGTGTAAAATGTAATGACTCCACATTTGTACATATTCAGAGACAATCACTACAAGAAATGTAGTTAATATCCATCAACATACATAGTCACAGATGTGTGTGTGTGTGATAACTTTCAATGTGTACTTTTAAATTCTTATTTGTTTCTATTGCACTCAGCTTCCTATCATCCCACATGATTTTTTATATTCTTTCTATGCTTTAAGTTCTATTTGGCCATGAGTTTAACTTTATTCATATATTCCTTGGAGCACATAAACCAAACCTTTTGCTGGAGCAGGATTTGTTGAATACAGATGGATGGGTGAATACAAGAATGAATAATGCATTTGCTAATTTCATTCACTTGCCTTCTCTTTACTTCATCAGCAAAAATTGAATGAGAATAAATACACTTCCATGTGCATTTCTTCCATGTTCTCCAGTAATACTACAGAAGTTCTCAGTGTTGAATAAAGAGAAGTTCCCTCGTACTTAAGGGGCTCCCAGGTCAAAGAGAGTAATGAAACATTTCCTTTTCCTAAGATATTAAACACTATGAGTCAACCTCTATAGTTCATCCCATTGTGTTTCAGTGTTATTTATGGATTTTCAAGGGAGGGCAGACTTGAGATCAGTAAGTATCAGGAGGGCCCTGTTTTCTTTACTTAGAGAGTGAAGAAACATCTTATTCTTTCATGATAAGCTAAAATACCCTAAAATAACACATGGTTGATCTTTCATCTGTGTATAAGTCAGGAATCTCCAGAGAAACAGAACCAAGAGGATATATATATATGAACTATATATAATATATATATATGAAAATATACATATAAAAAGAATATATATATGAACTAAGAACCTAGAGACTTAAGAACCAAGGGAGCTGATGGTCTAAGTCCAAATCCCAAAGCCTAAGAACTAGAAGCACCAAAGTCTAAGGGCGGGAAAAGATGGATGTCTCTATTCAAGCAGAGAAAGCAAAAATCACCCTTCCTCTTACCTTTTGTGCTATTGAGGTTTTCAGTGAATTGCATGATACCCACCCACACTGATGAGCATGACTTTCTTAATTTAGTTTATTGACTCAAATGCTGACCTCTTCCAGAGACACCCTCATACACACAGGAGTATGAGGAGTCATGTTTTTACCAGCTATTGGGGCATTCCTTACCCAGTTGAGTTGACATGTAAAATTAACCATCACAAACTTCATATACTGCCATGAAACTAATTAGAGAGTTATTTGTTTTTAATTATAATAAATGACAAGAAGTAGAAGGACAGAAGGCTATGATGGTACACACGGGCAGAGACAACCTATTGCGGGGGAGGGGGGATGGGGGAAAGCTTCCCTTAGGAAATGGTATGTGAGCTGGAACAGAAAGAGAAGGCAGATATCTAAATTAGAAAATTAATTCAATATTTGTGGGAGTTGAGTTGTTTCAACAGGAAAAAGTGCCCAAAGCAGATGGAACAGCATGTTATGAGGGTTTAAGCAGAAAGGATCAGGAAGCACTTGAAGAACTAAAATGCGGGTAAATTTTGGTGATTGAAATTCTAATGAGATCTGAATAAGATCCACGGTTCAGTTAGTAGCATTGTGCCAATGTCAGTTTTCTGGGTTTGATGAAATATTATAATTATGGAAGACATCATTAAAGGAACCCAGAGGAAAATTCATAGAAACTTTCTGTGCTATTTTTTCAACTTCCTGTGAGTCTATATGATACTAAAGTAAGTTTTCTTAAAACAGGAACATCTTTGGAAAATGACCTCTGGATCTCAGCTTGAAATTGGAACCTCAAGTTTGTGGGTACCAATAAAACTATACATGTATCATGACGTCCTCAAATCTACTGTGTTCTTTTGACATGGGAGTGCTATACTGCCTTAACTTACTGGTGGAGCTTCACATCTGACATACCTCCTTCAGAGATTCATGATCATCATCTTTAAGGCAAAGAGTAATCAAGATTCTGGACAGGACAAGAGGAAATTAGGTGTCTACTTTTCGATTTATCTTCAAATGTCAGCACTCTGTGTTCTGGAATATATGATTGGTAGGCACCTATATTTCCATGAACTGAGGCTCAGGGAAAGTAAGTAAATATATCACCATGACACATAAGGAGAATGCGCTATCACCTACAGTCCAGGGACAGTCATGCTTACTTCTAGATATGATTTTTCACCAGCCTAGGGCTGGTTACAGAACAGAAGACACGAGAGAGATGAGCTGGGACTGACTTACCGTCAATAGCACAATTGTCATTTCTCTGAAATAAATGTGACATTGAGAATTTGCATCTAATTATGTTACTCCTCTGCTCAAAATTCTGCAGCTGTTTCCTGTTGCTCACAGGATTACATACAAATTCCTTTGGAAGATGTCTAGGTCCTCCATGATTCAAGCATCATCTGGTTTTCTAACCTTATTGTTTTTACTGCATTCCACTATTACCAAATTCTTGTACCGATCTTCCAAGATCCTGAGCTCCTTTATGCCTCTAAGCAATTGTTTGTTTTATTTAATTTCTGTGTCTTAGAACCTGCTTTGTCTGTGAATCCTTCTTGCACCTTGTTCAAACATAGGGACATATTCCTTATATTCCTGTCCATCCTGTAAGTAGCTACATTACAGCAAATGCCATTTTGTATTATGATGTGCTGCCTGTCCACAGCAAAGAGCTGCAGGCTCTTTGAAGACCCAGTGCTCTATATTTGGTGTCTTCAGTCCCTAGAAGACTGCCCAACACAGTGTAAAAAATGCTGAATGAATGAAAACAAAAATCTATTGAGTGATCTTTGCTTTTATTAGAAGAAAAAAAATGTTATAATGGTTTCCAATATGAATCATCAATATTAGTACAAAGGCATTTATGTCCTTGACTCTAGAACATCAATAAGACATCAGATTGTGGTTATTCCAAATTGACTTGCCTACCACCATACCTCATGCATGTTGTTTAGGGAAACTACATGGTTAAAAAATATGATCAACTTCAAAAGCATAAAATATAATCAGAATTCTTAAGATAACTATATGACATGAAATTATTTTTTTTAATTTTTTAAATGTTTGTTTATTTTTGAGAGAGAGACAGAGTGCAAGTGAGGAAGGGCAGAAAGAGGAATACACGAAATCAGAAGCAGGCTCCAGGCTCTGAGCTGTCATCACAGAGCCTGATGTGGGGCTTGAACTCATGAATGGTGAGATCATGACCTCAACCATGTAAGTCGGACACTTACATTTAACTGACTGAGCCACCCAGGTGACCCCCAATATTAATTTTTAAAAGAGATAATTCTTCTTTACTTAGCTGCTCTACCATGGGACTATAGATTTTAGTTTTCTATTTTAATGAAGTTATTTTTGATGTTAATAGTTTTTTTCATTACCTTCTAAAGCCTTTTGGTGAGAAGACAATGATTTTAGTAAAAAATGCCAATACTTATTATTCTTTTAGGGAAACTCTTGGGTAAATTTATTTTATTTCTCACAACATAACTGCAATATATTCCAATTCTAGAAAAGACTTAACAAGAACAAATATACAAAAGTGGCATGTAAAACGAAGTTTAAACCCTGAATGATCTGAGACTTGAAAAAATATCCCAGGTACAACAAAAAAATTATCAGTTGGAAAATATCCCCCCAAAAAATGTTTTCCAAATATTGCAAAGTCTTTAAAAATATTCCTCAAAAAAACAAACTAAAATAGAAATTAAAGAAGTAAAAATCTGAACACTGATAATAGCTGAACAATGATAACACTAAAGAGCCAAATTGAATTCACTGATTTAATCATTTATGATAAAAGACAAGATTCAGCTAGATATTTTTTAAAAATTTAGAGTCCTATTTATTTAAATAGACATTTGTGTCAAATGCAGAGCAGATTCTTTCTTAACCACTGGGATACTGTGGTCCAAGTATGAACCTGCCTTTAAGAGGCTCACAGTCTAGAGGCACCTTGGTGGCACAATTGGTTAAGCGTCTAACCTTGGCTCAGGTTATAATCTCCTGGTTCATGAGTTTAAATCCCATGTAGGGTTCTGAGCTGACAGCTCAGAGCCTGAAGACTGCTTCGGATTCTGTGTATGTGTGTCTCTCTCTCTGCCCCTCTCTTGCTTCTACTCTCTCTCTCCCTCTCAAAAACTAACTAAACAAACAAACAAACAAACCTTTAAAAAAGGGTAGGGGCTCGTAGTCTAGAAGGAAACAGAACATGCAGGGCATAAAGTCTGCTGAGAATTCCCACGGAATTCTATGCACTTGGATGTGGATGTCGTAATATTAAATTATCAGCTGTGTGCCTTGGTCTAATTTATTTCCCTGTGGGAGGCAAATAATAATAACAAATCACAAGGTTGTTGTGAAGACTATATATGAAAATTTTTGTAATGTGCTTGGGAACTCCTGGCCAGGGGTAAAAACACAAATATATATTTACCTAACAAATTACATAATCATTTACCTAATGTATATTTGTGTAGGTGCTAGGTTAAAAGGAAAACTAAGAACCCATAGTAATCTAAGAAACTTTAAGACAACATATACTCAATTTCAAAGATCTTTTTGAAAAAACTCACAGAAAAATGATAACTCTTTACTAAAGAAGAAAGCATGAAAATTCTATATGGTCTCCATGAGAGGTAAATACAAAGAAAAGGCTTTCAGTTCAACTTCTAGAAAACTCCACATTCAACAGAATTCTCTATCCAAATGGACTGAGTTGCTTCATGAGTTAATATAGTCTCTGCCATGAAATTTATCAAACACCATGAAGAATAATTTGAGACTACAGAGAGATCAAGGTAAGCAATAATTTAGGGATAATTAGTAATAAACAATTGATCCAACCAGATGCTATGAAAAGCCGCCAACACTGCATCTGTGGCCTGACTCTCCATTTATTTTGCCACAGAAAGGAGGCCATAATCAAGTTTTGGCTGTCATTCTGTCAGTCAAACTGACTGTTCTGGTTGGTTATGAACTAATTTCAGAGCAACTTACTAACCAGGTTGTGAAACAATTGATTTTTCAATGACTGACCATCATTTTGCTTTCCTGATCCCCCAAAATACAATCAACAAAGTGAAAATAATTACAAACCATTGATGAAGAGGCTCTGTACTATTATTCCAAAGTGAGCTTTCCCTTTACTTGGATTTGTCCTTGAAGCTCTAAAACCAATGTACTTTCTTCTATTACTGACTACATTCTTCGGCACATATTTTATGTTTGCCAGAGTAAAACAATTGGTTGTAAGGATCATCACTGATGATGCCTAAACGTAGACACTAAAAGCTATCATGTGGTGCTATAGATGATGGAGTTTGGCACGAGAAGGACCGAGACCTGAGCACTAGCTTTATCCAGCACTCTCTTGAGGAAAGGAAACCTATCCCCCAGCTTCCTAATGGGATACAGAGCTAATAAACAGTACACGGGACATTTATGGGGTAAAAAGAGATTATGTTTTACCACACTTAAAATGGAATTTAACATCTTTAATATTAAGTGATAGAAATAATAGGTATTTCTTTTTATTAATGTGCACCTTTATTTCACATCTTGGTGTCCCCCAACATTTACTGATCCTATACTCTATAGCAAAGATGGGAGAAGTCAGAACTGGAATAAATTATGTGACCTACTTTAAGTCTCTTGTTTATAGAGAAGACAATGGACACAGCTCAGTAAAGGAAGAGCTAAATGAAGGAGGAAGCTGCTATCTCCTACTTCTAAGCCCATGCTCTGTCTACCACACATGCCATTTTTGATAATGTGATGGATTTGAAAGAGAGATTTCCTTCGTCCTAAAAAAAATGACATGGCATAAGGGATCGCAAAGAACATGAGCAGTGAAGTACAATCATTCTGGATTTCACCCTCAGGTCTGCCACTTACTGAATGGGAGCCCTGAGCAAATGACAACCTTTTCAATTCTTCATTTTCTCCCCTACGTTTTTGGGCGTATCTCATGGCAATTCCATAAAAATGTGAAATAAAGAATGCAATATCCTTAGAAGAGCATTTGCCACATTAGGAATCCTTACTACCTATTAGCTAATGATAATAACAATCTTGGTAAGAGGTTTGGGTATCACAAGAGACTCAAAGTGGACAGGGACCAGGAAGTCTTCTTAGTTCTTCCCAAGGTCATTCAACAGTGCAGTCACTCTTGGAGCAGGACTTAGCATCTACAACAGGAAAACACTAGTGTGTCATGTCCTCCACCTCCTCCAATAGTTAGTTACAGGAAAAAAAACCCAAACATTTTTCTTAACCTCTCCTTCCAGTGTCTCTAAGTTCTAGCTTCTTCTTCACTCCGAATAAATACTCTCCTCAGGGAACACCCACACAGTACCTGCAATGTGCTCAGCTTCTGACTCGAATCTGTTTCTGAAGTGCATGAGCACCCCTGAGCACCACGCACCCAGGGCTGAGACATCCATCAGACTCTCTTTTCAGTGACGGTGGCTGCCTCCAAGGGCCATTCGCTCTTCTGGTGAATTAACTTAAACTCACAGCTAAACCTAATCCTGCGAAGTTCTTCAAGGAATTTAGGGCTCCATGAGTCTAGCTGTCTAATCCCTACGCACTGCAATGCCACATGCAACCACATACAGTGTGCACAATTTTACGGTATATTCCATCTGACTGCGTCTACTTCAGCTGCTTTGCCATCCAGAACGCTCTGACCTGTGCTTTTAGTTCATGTGGGCATTTCCTTTCTGGCTAAGTATTTCTTCTGGATGAGCTTGCTGCAGAGTGATTTCTTTGTAGAAAAAACTGTCTTGAGTTTTCTGATGCATAGAGAGATAACTTTATACAATGATTTTTTAATGCCCCCAAAAGGAAGTCAAAACTTTCATTTTGAATATTTTAAAAAACCCCACAAAACTAATTCTTTTGTATCGTGCAAATAACACTGTGCATGCCAAAAGCACTTACAGTGATTTCAGAAAGCCCCCTAACTTTGGGAGCTCCTGTCTGCTACTTTCTCTTCCATCCTTCTCTCATGTTGGAATTCTCTAAGTTCACACCTTTTGTTTCCTCTTGATAGGCTGAAATATGTAGATTTATGTCTAAGGCTTTGGTTAAGAGTTCTGTTTTGTAGTCACATATGCTTGGTTTGAATTCCAGCTCCTGCATTTGTGAGCCTGTGCAGAATGCTTGGGCTGGTCTCGCTTTTCTCACTTGTGAGATGGTACTATAACAGTACTTACTTGAAAAATTATGAGGAATAAATTCTGTATTTAAAATACATATACGAAGACTTTGAACAATTCTCCTCATGGAGTATGTTCCAGATATACTTTTTTAAAAGACTGTAAAACTTAGCGTACAGGAGTTGACATGTCATAAAACTCTAGCAATCAGAGCAATTAGAACTTTTGGATTTAGGTCTGTTAAATGATCAGTAACACTTGAACTAGCACGTGAGGTATGTTATTTCAGTTTTCACAACTCTAAAGCTTAAGATATTATATTCTTCGCACAGTTGAGGTAAATGAAGCTCAGAATATTAGTAACATCTCAAGATCATGCATCCGAATAGGCATGGAGGGGAGATTCAAACTAGGTTGTGCTAAAGTCTGGGTTCCTAATCATTGTCCTTTATTAAATTCTTAGTTTGAAAATTTAGGTAAATGTATCAAACCGGTAGCCCCAGAGATGTATTTTTGTTGGGCTAGTAAGGATTTTTTAAAAAATGATCTCTCATTAAAACTTTAGGACAAAATCAAATATGCAGCATCTTCATGTTATATTCCTATTTGGAAACAAGTGTCTAAAACTCAGAGTCATTGTCTTTTTCAACTAGACATGCATCTCTACTTCTTATCACCTCCTATTGCTTCATGCACTCTATCATCTGCTTGTCTTCTGTTGTGTGGAACTTCCTGCCCCCTTGGGAAGAGGTTAAGGTATGCAATGTCGATTATTTTCTTAATGTAGCAGAACAACTTTAACCTTATGTACCTTGAATAAATATTAGACTAGGCACACTTTGGCATTCTCTGCCTTTCAATAAAAGGAGACATTAATTAATATTTCATTTATTGATTAAATGTTCTTTACTACCCTATCCAATCAGTGGTGATATGCTTTAATTCTGATTCACACAGAAATATTTTAAATGCATTGCCTTGGAGGAGAAAATGCAGAGTAGGAGGATCCAAAGTTCTCCTTGTCGCATGAAGAACCAAGGTGACAGCTACATCTATACAACTCACTCTGAAAATGACCTGAACTGGCAAAACAGATCTTCCATAGTAAGTCATAGATAGAAGGTCACATCAAAATAGGTAGGACAGGCTGAGACATGGGGAACCAAATCCTTGGTGCAACGAATCACAAAAAGGAGGGATGTCACAAGCACAAAGTAAGGGAATGAGACCCCACATGGGCACCTCCAGCCATGAGCAACCAAAATGCCAAGAGTTTCTACAACATTTGGCTTTGGAAAACAGTATGGTTTCATTCCAGGAATTTAAAAATTAAGTGGGCTTAATTTCAGGAAAGCCAGAGGGTGACATGACACCAGTGCCTCACCCTTAAGGACCAGCACACTACATAAGTCAGCCCAATGCACAGCACAGAAGCAATAATTTGAAAAGCATCTGGAGTATCCATGAAAGAGATTAACCAATCTTAGAACGTGTGATGGAGAGGCAAAATCTACATTGTTTCTCCAGGAACAGAAGTGCTTGTGGGTGCCATTTCTTTGCCCTTCCCCCAACCTGGAGAACTGGATGCATGAAGGGTCAGGATCGATACTCCCCATCTGTTTCTCATCCCCAGGAGGTATTACAATAAGACACCATGAGACCTTTCTACACAAGGCCAGTACTTAAAAAACCAAGAGACTTGAGTGACCTACCTAATACACACACAAAAAAAGGATTGTTAGACACAGGAAAAAGAGGAATAGGTCCCCAAAGGACTGGGGTGGGGGGAACAAGATAAAATTACAGCAAAAGAGCTAAATGAAATGGAGATAAGCAACATACCTGAAAAAGAGTTCCGAGTACTGCTAATACACACTGGACTTGAAAAAAGAGTTGATGAACTCAATGAGAACTTCCACAAGGAGAAAGAAAATATAACAAAGACCCAGTAAAAGCCGACAAATTAAATAATTTAAATGAGAAATACACTAAAAGAAATTAATAGCAGATTAGAAAATGCAGGAAACAGATCAGCAGTCTGGAAGACGGGGTATTAGAGAACAAGCAAGCTGAGTATGAATCGGTCAAGCCAGCAGAAAAATAGGTTATGGGAACTCTGTAACATCATTAAGTATAGTAACATTTGTATTAAAGGGATCCCAAAAGGAGAAGAGAGTGAAGGGGCAGAAATTTTAAGAAATAGTCCAGAAAGGACAGAGAATTTCTATAATAGATAAGCCCCCAGAGGTCCAAGACACAAATTAATTAAAATGGCAAAAAATGATAAAGAAAGAATTGTAAAAGCAGCAACAGCTGCTGTGCGAGCCCCCAGAAGGCAATCAGCTGATTTCGCAGCAGAAACTTTGCAGGTTACAGGGGAATGGCATAATATTTTCAAAGTGCTGAAAGGGGGGAAAACAACAAACAGACCCTACAACCAAAAATACTCTACCTGTCAAGATTATCATTCAGAACTGAAGGAGAGAGAAACCGCTTTCAGATGAGGAATAAAGGAGTTCATCACCATGGAATGGGCCTTATAGGAGAGGATAAAAGGAATTCTTTTAGGGGAAAGAAGAGCCCATAGAAGAAGAAAATAATGAAAGGAAAAAATCTCACCGATAAAAGAAAAAATATACAAAAGGTGGTACAAAAATCAATTAAAAGCCAGTGTGAAGGTTAAAACATAAAAGAGGTTAAAATCAATTATGTTTACAAAAATTAGTCAAGGGATACACAAAATTAATAGATGGACTATATGACATCATATACACAAAACACAGAGTGGGGAGTAATATTTAGTCCTTATAAAATGTGTTCAAACTTAAATGACCATAAATTTAATATACACTGCTATACATAAAGGATGGTACATATGAACCCAACAGTAACCAAAAATCAAAAGCCAGTAATAAATACACAAAAAATCAAGGCAAAACAAGCATAACACTTAACGAAACCACCAAACCACAAGGGAAGAAAATAAGAGAACAAAGAAACATAAAGAACTACAAAAACAACCAGAAAACAATTAACAAAATCACAACAAGTACATACCTACTAATAAATACCTTAAATGTAAATGGACTAATGCTTCAGTCAAAAGGACATAGGGTGACTGAATGGATAAGAAAACAAAATCCTTCTGTGTGCTGCCTACAAGAGATCACTTCACTTTAGACCTAAAAACACATATTAACTGAAAGTGAAGGGATGAAAAAAGTGAGGGGATGAAAAGAGATACTCCATGCAAATGAAAGCCAAAAAAAATGTTTTTTAAAAGCCAGAATAGCAATGCTCCTATCAGATAAAATAAAGGCTGTAACAAGGGACAAAGAAAGGCATTACATGATGATAAAGCGATCAATCCAACAAGACAATGTAACAATTGGAAATATTTATACACCCCCTTCCAAAAATAAATAAACATTTTAAAATTTTATTTAGAAAGAGAGGGGGAGCATCTGGGTGGCTCAGTCAGTTAAACATCTGACTTCTGCTCACATTTGATTTTGCAGTTTGTAAATTTGAGCCCCACATCAGGCTCTGTACTGACAACTTAGAGCCTGGAGCCTGCTTCAGATTCTGTGTCTCCCTCCCTCCCTCCCTCCCTCTCTCTCTCTCTCTCTCTCTCTCTCTCTCTCTCCCTCTCCCTCTCCCTCTCTCTCTCTCTGTCCCTCCCCCCCAATAAATATTAAAATTTTATAAAAAATGTTTTATATACCTAATATAGGAATACCTAAATATATAAAGCAATATTAGCAATATTTACAGATGTAAAGGAGATACTGACAGTAATATAACAGGAGGAGATTTTAAAAACTCACCATTAATGGATAAATCATTCAGATAGAAAATCAACAAGGAACTATTGGCTTTGACTGACACATGAGACCAGATGGACCTAACCAATATACATAGAACATTCATCCTTAAATAGAAGAACATAAGTTCTTTTCAAGTACATGTGGAACATACTCCAGAATAGACCACAAAACAGGTCTCAAAAAATTTAAGAAGATTAATATATCAAACATCATTTCCAACTTTGATACAATGAAGCTAGAAATCAATTACGTGAAAAAAAATTGGGGAAAACACAAACACATGGAGTCTACAAACCATGCTATTAAGCAACTAATGGGTTAACAAAGAAATCAAAGAAGAAATGAAAACATACATGCAGACAAATATATATGAAAAGACAGTGACACAAAATCTTGGTGACACAGCAAAAGCAGTTTTAAGTGGGAAATTTGTAATGATACAGACTTTTCTTAGGAAACTAAATAAAATCTCAATCTAATCATGTATCTAAATAGAATAAAAAGAAGAATAAAGCCCAAAACTAGAAAAAAAAAAAACCAAAAAAGAGTAGAGTAGAAATAAATGAAATACAGACTAAAGATAAAAAATAGAAAAGATCAATGAAACCCTGATCTAGGTCTTTCAAAAGATAAATAAAAGTAATAAATCTTTAGCCTGATTCATCAAGAAAGAGAGAGAGAGAGACAGGGGGAGAGAGAGAGAGAGAGAGAGAAGTCAAATAAATAAAATAAAAAATAAAGAAGAAATAACAACTGACATAACACAAGTACAAAGGATTTTAATATAAAAAATAATATGCCAACAAATTTCACAACTAGAATGGATAAATCACTAGAAATATGCAATCTTCCAACAATGAATGAGGAATAAATACAAAATTTGCAATTACTAGTAACAAAATTGAACTAGTAATTAAAAATCTGCCAACAAACAAAACTCCAGGCCAGATATCTTCACAGGTGAAGTTTACCTAACATTTAAAGAATGGTTAATATCTATTATCAAACTATTCAAGAAAAATAGAAGAGCAACAAAACTTCCAAATTCATTCTAAGTAGCCAGCGTTATCCTGATACTAACAATAGACAAAGACACCACAAGGGCAGAAAACTCCAGGCCAGGGTCTCTGATAAACATAAATGCAAAGATCCTTAACAAAATATTAGCAAAGCAAATGCAACACTACCTTAAAAAAATCATTTACCACTATCAAGTGGGATTTATATCTGGGATGCAAGGATGGTCCAATATTTGTAAATCAATTAATGTAATACATCACTCCAAGAGAAAGGATACAGACCATATAATTATCTCAAATGCAGAAAAAGATTTGAAAAATTGCAACGTGTGTTCACTATAAGAACTCTCAAGAAAGCAGGTTTAAAGCTAACATGTCTCAACACAATAAAGTCCATATATGAAAAATCCACAGCTAACATCCTACTCAATGATGAAAAAATTGAGAGCCTTTCCCCTTAGATCAGGAGCAAGACAAAGATTACCATCCATTATCTTTATTTTGTATGAAACTGTGAGTCCTAGATGCAGCACTCAGACAATAAAAATAAATAAAAGTAATCCAAATTGATAAGGAAGAAGTTAAACTATCACTATTTGTAGATTACATGATTCTATACACAAGAATCCCTGAACATTCCACCAGAATACTATCTGAAGTGATAAAGTAAGTTGCAGGATACAAAATTAATATGTAGATATTTATTGCATTAGTATACACTAATAGCAAATCAGTAGAAAGAGAAATTAAGAAAATAATTTCTTATTTGTACCAAAAATAATAAAATATCTAGGAATAAATTTGACTACGGAGTTGAAAGACTTATAAGACATTGATGAAACAAACTGATTATAACACAGCCAAATAGAAAGATACATCATGCTCATGGACTGGAAGAATCAATACCAATTCTTAAGTTAAAATTTCCATACTATCCAAATCAATAGATTCAAGGTACTCTGCATCAAAATACCAATATTATTTTTCACAGAAGTGGAACAAAGCCCTCAAATAGAGCAAACCTGAAAATGAAGAATAAACCTGGAGATATCACATTCTCAGATTTCAAGATTCATACATGTATAGTAATCAAAACAGTATGATACTGGCAGAAAAATAGATACATACTAAGAATGCCCATTCTGAGAAATAAGATGCAGAAAATTTGATGTGTCCCATCTTTTTATTAATCTCTTGGTCAATCAGCAAATCTTGGCTGCTCTCCCTCTCAACATATGCAGAATTCAAAATATTCAGAATTCAGCCCCTTTTACCACCTCTATCACTTCCATGCTGGTTCAGGCAATGATCACCTGTCATCTGGATTAATGTAGTATCTGTCTATTACTCTTGCCTCTGCTCTTGTATACTATCTATTCTACATAGGAGACTGAGTGATCTTGGTAACACTGAAGTTAGACATGTGAATCTTCCCTTGGAAGCCCTCCAGTGGGATATCATCTTACTCACCAGAAAAATTAAATCCTGTTGGCCCATAAAGGCCAACATTGTGGCCCTCTGCACTCTCCTGACCTCTCTGATTTTATCCTCCATAGTTTTCTATTTGTTTACCCTCTCCAGGTACTCTGGCTTCCGAGCTATTACCATGCACTTGGGCAGCATCCACTGCAGGACTGCTCTATTTGACATTCCGTTTGCCCTGAACACTCTTCCCTACATTATTGACATAGCATCCCTCTCACTTTCAGGTTTCTCCTCAAAACACACCTTTTTTTGAGAAGATTTCCTTAGCTGTTTTTCTAAAATACTCACCTTCTCATCCCCCAGCAGTTCATATTTAACTTCTTTACTTAGGTTTCCTCCTGAACTCTTGTCACTGTTTAACAATTGCTGTAGTTCACTTTCTTCTCTTGTTTATTATCGATGCTCTTCAATGAGCTCCACAGGACAGGTGTATTTGTGTTTCTGTTTACTGCCGTTCCTTAGCCTTGAGAATAGGACCTGACGCAGAGTAGGCCTTCATAAAATACTTGTCAAATGAATGACTGAATGATTAAATGAGATAATAGATTCCAAGCCTTTAGGGCAGTACATGACACTGACTGACACATTTTTCTTGATTTGGACAGAATGGAAAACAGGGTGAGAACAACTCCTTCTCTTTACTCGTGATCTCCAAAACTCCAAGGCTCCAAGATATCTTAAAAGTATGCTGCCTGAACTACAATGTAGCTAAAACCTAATCTGCTCAACTTTCTCAAGTCTGTTTTGGAAAGGTATGCCATTCACAGTATCAGGGGAGATCTTTTGTCCAAAGCCAAGTACTTAATGGCTCATTTTTCCTTGCACTGTGAAATGAAAACCAAAATAAATCAAAGTAGCAACCTAACAGTCCAGAACAGCCTTAGACTAAAAGTGTAAATAAATGTGCTCAGTGATAAAAGAGGGAAAAAAAACTTTAGATACAGAAACATATTTCAATTCCAAGTTCCTAGGGATTTTGTGTAAGCAAAACCAAAGCAAGTTTTATATAAAACTTTAGGATGCTCCTTTATTTATTACTCATAACTGCCAAAAAGTAAAATAAGCATTTACCAAACTTTGTAAGCCCTGAAGAACCAACTGCATATTTATTTGCTTTCATTCAATAACTTGTCAGACAAAAAAAAAAAAAAAAAAGACATCAGCAGTGAACAAGTAAAATTTAGACACAAAGCAATTTACCCTAGAGTGCTTCCTGACTTCTTCTGTGTTGAGTGGAACCAGAGACCAGCAATGTACAAGGCCACATCTTTGATAGTTGTAACAGAGGTTGAATGAGGTAACAAAAGGTCTCTGAGCTAGTGTGCAAATACCATATGCTTTTCCTATATGCATCAGAAAAGATTTGTGCAAATTAGTACTATTTTTTCAGGACAAGTTTTATTGGTTGGAAGGAGATACAGGTTAAGAAAATCCAAATCCACAAATCTTTCTGGGCCCGTCTGTTGGTGCTCACAAGCTTCCCAGCAGTTGCATAAATCTGCAGCCAAGAGTCATTTTGTCATCATGCTTTAAGATACAGAGAACGCCTACCTTCTCAATAAGTTCTCACAAGCCCAAAGACTCTAGACATTTAGTACACATGTCCCCTGATGAAGACGCTTCTGATGGGAGACCTTTTCTTTGCCTTTTGTATTATCATTTGTAAACTCTGATTCCAGAAACTTGCAGACTATTACAACAAATGCAATTGTCCATCTAAAGTGGCAACTATGGTTGGTGGTGGCTGAGGATAGAGAATTCTTTACGCATGGACAGAGGCATGATCCTCCCCCCTCCCTTCTGCACTCTGCTCCAGGCATGTCCCTCACCTCAAACTCTCCTCTAAGAGCTGAGGCCCAGAAAGGCACACCTTTTCAACCACTTGATTATACTTCTTTTTCCAGAAGGACAGGTCCCCTGTTCTAACTAAAGAACACATTTTCCTTCTTAATCTCTTTCCCTTTCCTACCCCTGACAATAATGCTTTGAAGCCATATGTGGATCATTTGCTAGCTGAATGACCACAGTCAGAGGATGGCTTAGCAATTAATTCACTCTCACAGTCTCCCTGTGTTTTCCATGGATATTCTATTCGATCTGGATTTCCCTTTCCCCAGGAAACCTAGAGCTAAGTGATTTCTCTCCTTTTCTTCTTGTACTCGAGCATCTCCATATGACATATTTGCCACAATGTCCCCTAACATGTGTGTGTGTGTGTGTGTCTGTGTGTCTGTGTGTTTCTGTGTATGCCAGATCTTCAATCTTTAGCTATGGACTGCAGGAGAAATCATAAGATAGTTAAGAGATTTGGTTCACATACTAGTCTGACAGTGAATTGCTTTTCCTGTGTTCCAGCTTTTCTATGTAAGCATAGAAAGTATAAGAGACCTCACTGGATCAACAAATAACAAAAGAGAAAATAGCTACTATTTACTCTGCTCTTCATGAGTAGACACTGAGTGCTTTGCCTAGCATGCCATTTTGCTTTCACATCTGTCATTAGAGTTATTATCACCTTATGCTAAGGATTAGAAAACTGTCTCAGGGTCAAAGAGCTGGTAAGTGGCAGAGATGAACTCTAAAACCGTATCTGTCTGAATTCAGACTCATGAGCTAGAAACATGCTGTAGTATAGGAGTTGGCAAACTTACTTTATAAATGGCTAAACATTTTAAGGCCACATATGATTTTTCTTCCATTCTCTTTTTTTTCTTTTACTTCTATTTAAGTTTTCTTTTCTTTTTTCTTTTTTCTTTTTTTCTTTTTTTTTTTTTTTTTTTTTGAGAGAGAGAAAGTACATGAGCAGGAGCAGGGAGGTTACAGAGAGAGAGGAAGAGCATTTCCAGCAGGCTCTGTGCTGTCAGCACGGAGCGCATCACAGGGCTCAGTCCCATGAACTGTGAGATCATGACCTGAACCAAAATCAATGGTTGGACATTCAACCAATTGAGCCACCAGGTATCTATTTTCTTTGAGCAACTCTTTAAAAATGTAGAAAACATTCTTAGATTAAAGGCCACACAAAAACTAGCCACAGGCTAGATTTATTCTGCAGTCCATAACTATAGATTCAAATCGGTTCTTTTTGTAGATGTGAAGAGCAGGATGATCTTTTTCTTTTTTTAATGTTTTATTTATTTTTGATACACAGAGAGACAGAGCATGAGAGGGGGAGGGGGAGAGAGAGAAGAAGACACAGAACTGGAAGCAGGCTCCAGGCTCTGAGCTAGCTGTCGGCACAGAGCCTGACGCGGGGCTCGAACCCGTGAACGTGAGATCTGACCTGAGCCGAAGTCAGAGGCTTAACCGACTGAGCCACCCAGGCGCCCCAGGATGATCTTTTTCATAACCATATACCCTTGTTATCATGTCACCAAACATTCAGTATTGCGTTCATGAAGCCCAGTCGCTGTCCCTACGCTGTGTACATCTGATAACATACAGAAAGAACTCCAAGGGAATTGTGAATTTCCTGGGTTGGTTACTTCAGTGAACATTGCTGGACTTTACCTCCCAGCTTCACTTATCCCATCTACTCTAATGTAGTCTATTACTCTTTTGGGAAAAAACTTTCCTTGTCTTTTCCTTATCTTTCAGTGTGGTCTTGATAGCTTTGTTATCCAAGATGTTGCCTTTGGCCACCTGGCCACCTGGACTTTACCTTCCAGGACTTTACACTTTACATATAATGATACTACTTAATATTTGTGAGTAAGCACTGACTTCAGTAAGCCCTATGGGGTCCCCCAACAACTTCATGAACTAGATGCTATTATTGCCCCAATCTTACAAATCAATAAAATATTCCAAGGAGCCAGTGGGGACATGGAATTCAAATTCTGATGTGTTGTGCGAGCCCTCTCCAGCATTAGGCTATACCATTGCTCGGCATGCATGACCTAGGCATATATGCATATATGGTCCACCCCAGCAGCAGTTTCCTGATGAAATGGTTTAGCCCTTCTTGCAACCTGGATCCACAGGGCTACTGGGTTTTACATTTTTCTTTGCCTTGATTTGCACTGACCACACTGTACCCTTCTAATAAGTTGGCTTTTTGGTTAGGATATCTGGAGTCATGTTTTGTTTCTTGTTACTGATGAATCTTAAAAGTATTTCTTCCTACTCTCCAACTGCATTTGACTTTTCCAAAAGCATAGTGCTCTTAAGATCTGAACACATCTTTTGTTTGTTTTTCATCTATTTTCAAGGCTACTTCAGACTGTGCTGATCTCTCCCCATAGGCTCTGTATATTACAGGGATTGCCGCTGCATTCCTGGTGTGCAAAGTCCTGCTATTCAGGACAGGGTCAGAGCTCCACTAGACAATGCAAAGGGAGTCATTACTTCAGTTCTCTCCATGAATCCCTTTCTGGGTCAAAGGGATTATTTGATTTCCCCAACTTCAAAACCATAAGTTTGCTTCAGCTTTGACCTCCTTACGAAGTCCCAGCAGAAGCCGTCAACTCATCATTCAGGGGCTTCTGCCAAGTGTACTCTGATACCCAAACTGGAATATTACAGTTCAAGTGGTCAGTCTGCCTAAGGAATGCAAATGTATTATACCTTCAATGAAGAGATGTTGTTTTCTCTTTCTAAATATTTATGGCTACAAAAATGTATCTGTTATAGACTATGGTGAACACCCAGGTGCCCTTATTTTATTTTTTAATAGCCTTGGTGTCCCTTCCTTTCAGATATCACCCTTCTCCATTCTGCGTCCTACTGATAAGGCTGTCAGTTCAGGGTTCTACCTCCCAGACACAGGGATGGGCTTTTAATCCAGACTAGTCAATTCTAGCACCCTATTAAGAACAGTTAGCAAAATAGATTAAGTGCTCCAAGCAGGATCAATAAGTACTCCTTTTATTTTTTTAGGTTTTTAATGTTTATTTATTAATTGTGAGAGAGAGAGGAAGAGAGAGAGCAAACATGACTGGAAGAGGGGCAGAGAGAGAGATAATGAGACAGAGAGATAGAGAGACAGAACAATACTCCCTAGTAGGCTCTGCACTAATATCACAGAGTCCAACATAGGGATTAATCTCATGAACTCTGAGATAGATCATGACCCGAGCTGAAACCAAGAGTCAGAGCATAGCCAGCAAAGCTGCCCAGGTGCCCCTCAGTGCTCCTTTTAAAGTAACTGATCCAGGAGGGACTTAGGGATTATAACATCTAAGAAAATAAATCAGGATCAGATTTCAATGTCTTTTCAATGGTGAGGAGAGAGCTAAAGAATGGAATAACCAGAAATGAACCAACAACTATAGAGTCAAATGATCTTCAACAAAGCAAGAAACAATATCCAATGAGAAAAAGACAATCTCTTTAACAAATGGTGTTTGGAAAACTGGACAGCAACATGGAAAAGAATGAAACTAGACCACTTTCTTACACTATATACAAAAATAAATTCAAAATGTCTGAAAGACCGAAATGTGAGACAGGAAACCATCAAAATCCTAGAGGAGAACACAGGCAGCAACATCTTTGACAACAGCCACAGCAAATTCTTACTAGGTATGTCTTCTGAGGCAAGACAAACAAAAGCAAAAATAAACTATTAAGGCTTAATCAAAATAAAAAGTTCTGTATACACAATAAAACTAAAAGCAACCTACAGAAGAGAAGATATTTGCAAATGACGTACCTGATAAAGCATTAGTATCTAAAATATGTAAAGAACTGATCAAACCCAACCCCTCAAAAATAAATAATACTGTTAAAAAATGGGCAGGAGACATGAAAAGACATCTTCCCAAAGAAGACATCCACTTGGCTAACAGACCCATGAGAAGAAGCTCAATATCACTTATCATCAGGGAAATACAAGTCAAAACTACGATGAGATATCACTTCACATCTGTCAGAATGGCTGAAATTAACAACACAGAAAACACAGCTGTTTGTGAGAATGTGGAGGAAGGGGAGCCCTCTTACACTGTTACTGGGGATGCAAACTGGCACAACCATTCAGGCAAACAGGGTGGAGTTTCCTCAAAAAGTTAAAAATAGAAATACCCTATAACCCAGTAAGGGCACTATTAGGTATTTACCCAAAAGATACAAAAATAGTGATTCAGAGGGAAACATGCACATCAATGCTTACAGCAGTAATACCAATAATAGCCAAATTATGGAATATGGAAAGAGTCCTAATGTTCAGTGACTGATGAATGGAAATAGAAGATGTCTATCTATATACATATATACACACATACATATTCTTAGTGTCTCTATCTCTCTCTCTCTCACACACACACACACACACACACACACACAGAGAAATATTACTCAGTCTTCAAAAAGAATGAAATCTTGCCATTGGCAATGACGTGGATGGAGCTAGATGCTGAGTGAAAAAGGTGAGTCAGAAAGATAAATACCATAAGATTTCAGTCATATGTGGAATTCAAGAAACAAAACAGATGGACATGGGTGGGGGAGCGGTGGCGGGAGGAGAAAGACAAACCAGGAAAGAGACTGAACTATAGAAAAGAAACTGAAGGTTAGCAGAGGGGAGGTGGGTGGAGGACGGGTTACATAGGTGAGGGGGATTAAGGAGAACACTTAAGGAGCACTGGGTGCTATAAGTGATAAATCACCAAGTTCTTACCTTAAACCAGTGTTATTACAATGTATGATTACTAACTGGAATTCAAATAAAATTTTGAAGAAAAAAATAAAGAACAGAATAGCCTAAGGGAGAGAAGAGAGGGAACGAAGGGGAGACTGACAGCCTCATTTGAACTTCCATAATCCTACACTGCCTGAAGCCAGAACTGCGACCTTGATTTCCCTGTTAGAACACCTGTTAGCTCACTCACTCTTTATCCCTCTTTTGCATAAAGTATTAGTTGGGCTTTTGTCACTTGTTACTGAAAAAGTCTTGGGTAATTTTTGTGGCCCTATTAATTAGAATATGTAGGATTTTCAAACATGTTTTGTTTTTCCTTACAATACCAACACTTTACAATCTCCCTTTCTCTAATCACACACACACACACACACACACACACACACACACACACACACACTTTTTTCTATAACACTCCAAATATTTCAGTGAAAATCTATAATCCCAGACAGTTAGAAGTATGTTTCAAATATCTATTTGTTGTCAGATGCCCCAAACATCCTCTTTAATGATTAAAATTGATCTTTTTTTAAGTTTATTTATTTGAGAGACAGAGAGAGAGAGAGAGAGAGAGGGAGAGAGAGAGGGAGAGGGGGAGAATGAGTGAGGGAAGGGCAGAGAGAGACAGAGAATCTAAAGCAGGCTCTGCACTGTAACCAGAACCCTATGTGGAGCTTGAACCCATGAACCTTAAGATCACCTGAACCAAAATCAAGAGTCAGATGTTTAAGTGACTCGGCCACCCAGGTGCTCCGAAACTGATGTCTCAGGTCAGATCTCACATTCGTGGGTTCGAACCCCGCGTCAGGCTCTGTGCTGACAGCTAGCTCAGAGCCTGGAGCCTGCTTCCGGTTCTGTGTCTCCTTCTCTCTCTGCCCCTCCCCCTCTCATGCTCTGTCTCTCTCTGTATCAAAAATAAATAAAACATTAAAATAAATAAATAGGGCTATCTAATATTTTAATTAATTTTGGATAAATACTCTAAGACTTAATAACTTCCAATAAGTCTGTGAAGTCATGTAGTAGACATGAGATGCTGTCTGACACATTATCTCATTTGTTTTCCAACGGACCTACCTTTCCGTAGGTAAGTACACTAGGATTACCGTATACTACAGAAGAAATGGATGTTGTGAAATACAGGAGGACTGGCCCGATTTACTCAGCTATCAAGATCCACAATGTAGATTCAAACCCAAATATTCTGGCTCTAAAACCAGTGATAGCCTCACTCAATGTACTTACTGTTTTATCTCATCCATATGCAGGGGTTGTGGTTATATTTTATCAGAAAGGTAGTTTAGTTGTATTAAAAATTTTGAAAATAACCTCATAACTGCCTTTTATTTTTTTCACACCTGAAGAGACATTGTTCTGATGAGTTCCTAAAGACCGTGACCATGAAAGATGCATTTCTTGTGTGAGCTTAAACTTTGAAAAAACTAAGTTTGAGTATTAATTCTTGGGAGTTGAGAGAAAAGAGAAAGCGTCTCTCTTCTGTAGCACATGGAGATTGGTACAGATCTTCCATTATTTATCTTCTATCATGACAGTTTAATTCTTCTCTGTATAACCCTGGTCAGTGGGGTTATTCATGCTGTTCTTTGTATCAGAAGACCCTTTGATTCACAGTCATGTCTCTACACTACAGCTGTTGTTAAAAAATATATGAATTAGCTCTGAAACTAAAAATACATTCCTTCTCTGCCTGGTTAAATCAGTTGAACTCCAGCTCTGTGAGTGGCCTTGATCTAACTTTATCTTTTATTATTTATTAATATCTGTGTTCTGTGATCTTGAGTCACCCCCACTGCCCATGTGTCCATGTTATACAGCAGAGTTTGGGGCCAGAGCTGAGCTCCCCAGGTAGTCTGTGGCCTGACAGTGGCTTCAAAGTCTTTTGCCTTTCAGTGAAAAGGAGGAAAATCTATCACAGGCTACATTCTTCTAGGTGAAGAGGATATAAAAATCTTCTTGCCAATTGTCATTTCTGGCCTTCTCCACATTACACATTAAATAAATCTGTTTTAATGTCTCAAAGCTTGTGACCTCCTGTCGTGTGTTGTCGAAAAACATGGTTTTGGGGGAGTTTAGTTGGCCTTACATCAGGAAAATGTCTTATTCATCTCAAGAAGAAATGTCACCAAACTGACCCCTTTTCAAGACTCAGAATTGATGATCAGTTATATGTAGTAAATTGCTATGCATTTATTATTTAAGGGTTTTTGTCATACATCATAAAAGCATGAATATTTTCTTTTAAATTATTTCACAGTGGTATCTGAATTTGAATTTTGAATATAAGATTCTTGCTTTAAGTTCCTTCCTAGGTTTTAGGGTAATGGAAAGATAGATATATAAGTTTCTGCTCTGGGATCATAACAGGAAATGATAGGATGTCTATCCTTCCTGCCATTATCATATCAAAACACTATGATAGTTTTTCTTTGTTACATAAAGGTAGAGAGAAAAATGTAAGGATGTGTACAACGGCCATCCTATATATTGTGCTAATCCAACGTTCATTCAGTTTTCTAAACTAAGAGCACCCACGTTGTAGTTTTGAGGACTACCACTTCTCTGCTCTGGATCGACATGGTTCAGTCAGGCTGACTCTATCCCCTCCTCCTAGCAGAAGACAAGATCCAGGTGTGGCCCACCTGAGCACTGTAGCTACCCAGGCTCCACCACTAGCTGTGGGGAAGGCATGTGATCAAGGTAGGCCAGTGTCATCCCGGGACCTCTGAAGGAAATGTCAGTGAAGCTCACTTCCACTGGGAGTACTTTGCAGGGAGAGTGCAAAGCTGGAGGTGATGCTATGCAGTTCATCATCCCAAAGGGATGGACAGCCTGGGAATAAGCCGATATAAAAGAAAGCAAAACTGAGATTAAGAGATGGCATTCACTGTGCCTGGGTGACTAAGTCAGTTGAGTACCCAAGTCTTGATTTTGGCTCCAGTTATGATCCCAGGGTTATGGGATCCAGCCCCACATAAAGCTCCACCCAGGGCATGGATCCTGCTTGGGATTCTCAAGCTCTCCCCAGCTTGTTCTCTCTCTCTCAAAAAAACAAAGAAACCAAAAAAATTGATGGCATTGATTGTATCCCTTGATCTAGCCTTTTTAAAGTGTTGAACTTTTTAATTACATAAACTAATAAATCTTCCTCCTTTCCCCTACCCCCTCTCTTCCTTCCTCCCTCTTACCCTCCCCTCTCAAGCCAATTTCATTCGAGTTTCTGTCACATGCAATTGAAAATCTCCCAACTAACCTAACAGTTTAATAGAATTCTGACAAAAACAATCACTAAAGTAATATAGCAGCATTTTAAATAATCTTACATTAATCCATGATGGAGAAATACTTTTGAGAAAAAGTTAATAATGGTACAAGCTGATTTGTGAAACAAACACTCTTTCTTCATGTAAGGGAAGTTTTTAAGAATATACAAAACACTGGGTGTTAACATACATTTTTAATCAAGTAATATTTTCCTCACAAACCGGCAGATAAGATTTATTGACAAAATATATTCTGTAGTTTACCCTTACCCAATCAGTCTGTGTTATAGATACAGAGTGACTGAACTGTGGAGAGATTTTGCTGACTTTGGCGTTTGGACACACAGGTGCATCTTGGGTGTGTGGTACATGCGTAAGTATCTGTGGGGCTAAACTGCCAATTCTACTTAAGTTTTTGTGGACCCAAAATTCTAACCAGAATCTGAAAAAGTCCTAAAGCAGGGTAAAATGAACAGAATAAAGAATAGAGGAAGGTGCTCTGAAGTGAACCTTTCTGAAGGTGGTTAAAGCCTAATGACAGTATACCATTACACCTCTATTAGAATGATGAAAATCCAAAACCACTACCGGCACGAAATGCTGGCAGAGATACGGAGCAAAGGCAACTCCCATTTGGGGTTGGTCAGAATGCAGTATTGCACAGCCACTGTGGGAGACAGCTTGGTGGTTTCTTACACAACTAAACATACACTCACCATACCATCCGGCAACCATTCTCCTTGGTAGTTACCTAAAGGAGATGAAAGCCTATGTCCACCCAAAAACCTGCACAAGAAGTTTTATAGAAGCTTTATTCATAACTGCCACAAGTTAGAAGCAACCAAGATGTCCCTCAGGAGGTGAATGGATAAGTCAACTGTGGTACATCCAAACAATGGAGCATTATTTGGTGTTAAAAAGAAATGGGCCATTAAGGCATAAAAAGACACGGAGAAAACTTCAATGCACATTAGTAAGTGTAAGAGGCCAATCTGAAAAGGCAACACACTGCATTATTCAAAGTATGTAACATTTGAGACAAGACAAAACTATGGAGACAGCGGAAATATCAGTAGTTGCCAAGTGTGAGGGGAGGGAGTGTCGAATAGACGGAGCATAGAGAATTTTTTTAGGACAAAGTGCTCTGTATGATGCTATAATGGTGGATATATGTCCTTGTATGCTTGTCAAACCTCATAAAATGTACATAATCAAAAATAAATCCTGGTGTAAACTATGGACTTTGGGTAATAATAATGGCTAATGTGATTATAATAATGCGCCAACGTAGGTTAATCAACTATGAAAAAAGTACAATCCTACTGGAAGATGCTGATAATGGGGGAGGCTGTGCACATGTGGAGGCAGGGGGTTATATAAAATCTCTGTATTTTCTGCTCAATTTTGTCATGAACCTAAATCTATGCTAAAAAAAAGATTTTAAAAATTAGCAAAAATAAGTAGAATGGAAGCCGTGTCATTTAACGTTTAAAGCAGGGGCTTTGAAGTCAGACAGAACTTCAGTCTCATATTCCAAAACCTTTTGGAATTTGGTTTTGTGAAAGTTGCTTAGCACCTTTGACTTTTAGGTTTTGCTTTTTTATATCTCATAGAGAAAATAATTTCTAGCTCAGAGTATGGTTTCAAGGATTAAATAGGTTATTTATGGTAGTAGTAGCTTCTGTATTTCCTGCTCAGTGTTTACTTTCTCTTTTTCCTGTTAAGAGTCATTTATTTCATATGGACTATCCCAATTGTGGTTCACATGAGGGTAATTAATCCTTTAACGACTGACCTCTGATCCGAACATGGCAAATCGGTCATATTAACTGGGTGAAGATGAAACATATCACCCAAGATGGGATGATAAATGCAATACCAAGGGTTTTGCTGGAACTACTGGGAAAGAGAGGCTAACTTTCTTCTACAGTCGCTAAATGTGAGCCTAAAGGTGGTGGAATACAAACTGTTAAGTTACCAGGAGTCATTGACCCCCGTGTGGAAAGAGTGCCTGATGCTGAACTTACAATGGGGAAAATGGAGCCAAAAACGGAGAGTCACAGGTTTGTCAAGACCTTAATTGAGCTGTTGGGTCCATCGTACTTGAAGGTGGATCCATCTCTGGATTTCCTTGGTCTGTGAGCCAAATTTACCTCATGAACAACTGAAAAACTGCTGGCGAGTACTCTATGGAATCCACTAACTATACCAAGAGGTCACTACCTTATCACATATCTTTAATTATTTTCTGAAATTTTTAGATCATGTATTTTTAAATATTTTTATTTAATTATGGAAATAAAATTATTGTATTTATTACAGCTGGCCCATCAAGTGTTATTTTTTGATGGCAGAAACTAATAACCCTGTGTATCTTCCTAGCCATGTGGTACTCAGGTATAAAATAAATACATATGGGTTATATTTGCTATTATAATGAACACAGTGCTGTTCTTGAAACAATAGCTTCTGCTTCTTATTTGCATTACCCCATGCCATAATATTATGTCAACCAGGATTTGAAATGGCACCTAGTGAATCTAGAAAATATTTGCAAAATATTACTCAGTCATCACAATTATTTTGCATATTAAAGATTATGGGGAAAATGAACAAACACAATGATACGTTAATAGTTAGGTTCTAGCACTAAAAAACAGGAACCACCTTTACAGATCATGTTTCCACTGGTTTTATAGCCTAAATTTGTGTTATATGGCCATTCTCAGATAAAAATCAATTGATCTAAAGTACTGGGTTCAGTGTAAAATAGCAAAGCCCAAATTCTTAAATTTGAAGGCAAATTCCCACTGGCATCCTGCATCTGGAATATAAGGGCTATGTTTCGTTACATTCCTAGGATGGAGCACTTATAAAAGATGGAGTGTGTGTACACTTTAAGATGCTACACTCCCTCCCCAGGAGTTGGACGACCTTCCAGAGAAGACCTTCTTAGTGCCTGCTTCCCATCATAACATAATATAACACCTCCTGTGCAAATGCATGATATGACCTAGGTGAGGTCAGATGTCACATATCCTATTTATCAATCTGGAAACTCTATGAGGCATGAGTCTCAGAAAACAAAAGACCCCCGCATCCAGTAAGAACTTTTCTATGCTTTTTGTTCTCTGATACATCCCAGGTGCCTAAAAAAGTGGCTATATCATAATAAACACTGGATAACGTTTTGAATGAATGGATAAATGTAAGAATAAATTCTTTTTAGAAGAAAAAATGTAAAAAAAGAAATAAGAGGAAAAAATGTGACTATACTTGGATAAACATGAGAAAGAAATCTAAGTTTAAATTCCATTGTATTGAGACCTGAACATAGTAACCTTCCACAGTGTTATTTTTGAGATTTCTTTGATATCGAGCAAGGATGAGGGTGGGGAAGGACTCAGAGAAGGAATGAAAATATACACTGACTATGTACCTTGTTTCACTGAAGGATGATTTATGGCAAGAAACGATTGGAGGGGCTTCTGGGTGATTCAGTTGCTTAAGTGTCTGACTCTTAGTTTCAGCTCAGGTCATGATCTCAGGGTTTGTTGGCTGGAGCCTTCCATCTGGCTCTGCTCTTCCGGCTTGGGACTCTCTCTCTCCCTCTCCCTTGCCCTTTCTCCGCTGTGCTCACTTGCTTGCTCTCTCTCTCTCTCTCAAAATAAACAAACATTTAAAAAAGATAAAGTATTGGAAAATATGAGAATACCCAAGAATGTGATACTGGTTAGATAAATTAGGATACATACATATAATAAGATATTCCACGGTTATTAACAAGCTATCCAAGATTCTTAATACAATTAATTAAGAACTATCATTACATAAAAAACTGAAAAGTAAATTGAGAAACTTTTCTTGTGTATTATGCCATATGTTTGAAATTTTTATTTATTTATTTATATAGTTGAAATCAACACTGAGCATTTTGATGGTTTCTAATTTTATTCATAACCCTGGTAAGTGATGCTTTTATGATCACAATGTAAGTGATTTGCATTGAGGGGTGCTGTTGAAGAACCTGGGGAATAAAATCCCATCAAATATGCTTCAGAGGGAACACTATTGGCTGAAATTCTTTTTTATGCCAATCCAGTGATTGGAGGGATCTATGCTTGAAGCATGAATGGAAAGAGGAAAGGAGCTTTATCTCCACTAGAAAATAGGACAGAAAGGATGCGATGCAAGCTGTTCTCATCGTGTGTATTTTCCCACAAAGAAACAGAAAGGCACAATGCACGTCTCTCCTCGTGCAGATGCTTAAACTCACTTTTATTCATTGAGATAAGTAACTATGAAGATAGTAATCATTGGGTTTGTGGTCCTGAAGTTGCAGTAGAGGATATTAACATTTTCTGAGATGGTTTTGTTGCCATCAAATAACAGCCAACATGATCAATACTGAGTCTCCTTTCAATTTTCTATGTTAAAACTACTATCATCTCCCAATGAACAAAGCCATTCACACATGGCTTATTTGTGCCAATGCAAGGGAAGCATATTTTGACATTGTTTTTCACCAGTATTTACTTGAACATGTCATCAATATTCATTCTCTATCAGAAACATCCACATATTCAATAAATTAATCTCAAATGTAGGCCTGTAATATACCTCTTTAAAAAAGAAAACTACAATTTTCCTACTTAATATTTTAAAAGCTCATGTCAAAGTTTTATGATCCAGGGACTTTTGGAACTTACCTCCAATAAAAAAGTTTCATCCTGGACTTGTATATGTGTTCACTATATATAATCACCTGTTTCATTTTATGTGTTCATTATACAAGTTTCGGCTGTCTTAATAACTCTTGTCATATGTCATATATAAAATAATGTCTACACTGAAAATGACAATTTATAAGTTTATATTTATCAAGTGTCACACTGAAATCATATTACAGTCCAGATTCATAATGTATTTAATGCTTGATTCCATGGCAGTAAACAAAATTCTCAACACTGTGAATTTATAGCCTAGACAACTATAACGTCCTTAAGTAACACAGGCACCCAGTACTGCTCCATTTGACCAATTAAGAAAGTAAACTTACCTATCATTAAATCATTTATACATTTATCTCTTTATCACTTGTAAAAAAAATACACTTGTAGCAAAAATGTTAGCTGAAGAAAATTAATCAGTATGATCCTTGACCATAATCAATTGCTAGTTTCATTCTATCACTTCAGCTACTAAAGTAGCATATACTTAGGTCACAACCAAAACAATTCTTTGAAAAATTAATACAGTAAGGATCTAGTGAGGTTTTCTCATCTAAACTGAACTTGTTGAGAGTTGTGACTGTGCCATGTTTGCCTGTACATTTTTTGGCATCCATGTAATTCCAAGTTTTATTAAATTTAGTCCAGCGGTCAGAGAAATAGCAATGTTCCCGTCTGTCCAGTACCTGTTAGATGCATTCAGGTCCTTGGACAACAAAATAGTTGAGCTCTTCTCACTTAGAACTTCATCATGCTACCAACTAGCTGTGAAAATGTAAGTCTTACCATTTTTTTTCAACACTGCAAGTAAATTGCATATCCATGTCTTTAAAGGTGGTACCTTTTCTTGTTTGGAAAGCAATGGGCTCATTGCTTTCTTCACAGGAGCTAAGGCAAAAATAATGTCAGTTGTCCGGTGTCCTCTTTTGCCACAAACATGTAAGTTCCACAACTGCCAGGGCTTTGTCTCATTACCCACTAGATCTTTTTTTCTTAGCCAATAGGCTATAGCAGAATAAGCTGCTGAATAAATGATTCATATGGTACCTCTCTGTAAAACTCTCATTATTAAGCACAACAAACAACAACAACAACAAACAAACAAGTTGGTAAGGTTTGTTCCTAAGAAAATCTGTAATGGGTCTTTGAAAATGGATGAGACTTGTGTAATCAGCTTGAGTCAAATTAAAGTCCAAAAAGAGCTCATAAATTCTACATAACGATCTATCTATTGGGGTCTTAATTCGTAATTTCAGTGAGACCATGTTGTATACCTAAAATGCTTCTATTTTAATGTATCATTAAAAATACATATTCTCAAAGATTTGTATCTGTGGATAAAGTAAAAACACACTATTCTGAGACCGTGACAGGATAAATATAAGAAGATATGTAAGATGCATGGCAATATATCACGTCATGAAATGTTTAGACCTCCACGTGGTGTGGGGATGGGGTGTGGGTTTACGCACCAGCACTAATGTCACTGGTAATGCATCATTAGTGAATGGCTGCAACTATAAAATAGGTATTGATGACTACAACAACTTGGTGTGTTTCAGCCTAAAGAAATCACACACATCAAGAGAATGTTATCACATGACCTTTCTTTGAACATCCAAGGGGGGAAAATCACAAGTTACTATGAACTGCCTGTTAGTCCTTTGCACACCAAAATGAAAAAATTATTAATATACACAATCTCTTTCTATTACTATTTATGGCATCATTTAACTCTGATCTACAGAATTTCAAAGGAGATTTTAGCAACCAACTAGAAAATAGTTTTGCTTTTTCTGATATAGAACCCATGTGATTTGGGGTGAGGGGGAGATTGATAGTCTGCAGACAGTGGCTTCAAGTGTCTCTATAAACTCTGATGAAATATGACTTTGGAAATGCTGAATGTAGCAATTCAGTTTGAACGGAGACACCATACTCCCTCCCTCCAACACACACACACACACACACACACACACACACCCCTCTCCTAGAAAATTTTGTTCCATTTTTCAAACTGCATAAGGTGCTCTTTTCATAAAGTAAAAATACTGCCTATATGGATCTATATGGAACAAACTCTGGTTTCAAATTTAAAAATCAGCTGGTCATTTACAGATGCAATGCCGAGCAACTCATTTCATTGATTTTTTTTCTTTCACTGAGGTATTTAAACAAACCCCAGAGAGTATGTCTGTCTGTCTATCTACGTATGTATACCTATATATCGATATGCCTTTCTCTCTATATGTGTGTGTATATATATATAGAGAGAATGAAATCCAAACAAATTGCCAGTTAGATCATGTGCAACCTATTTAATTCTCCAAATAATCTACACATTTTAAAAGGACTTCTATCATTTTTTTGTTCCAAACAGACTTCTATGTAAAAACACTGCTAGAACTGACTGGTGGATTCAAACTTCAATGGATAAAGATTCTACTAGTAATCACTTCTATGTGTAGCACTAATTGAGACCAAAAAGGGCATTCAGTCATAGGAGGAGGAAAGAAAGGAAGGCACTACTTCTTTTACAGAACGACTCCATAGATTAGCTAATGGAGCCAACATTTCATTCTCACACCATTACTGGTATTTGTGAGGCAGCACGATGACACCCAAAAAAAAGCACAAAATGAGCAGACAGGAGAACTTAATGATTAATCAACTAGGCTTTGAAGTCAAACAGACAGATGTGGATTTTTATCTGGATTCTTTCACTTTATCTCTGGGCTCATTTAGGCTCTAGGCCTCTATTTCTGCATTTGTAAATTGGATATGGAGATATCTAATTTCTAAGTTCCAAATATTATGTGAGAAAATACCTAAAAATGTAATTTTACAGAGTGCATGACTAAATGAATACTCTTAAATAATAGCTATGAATCTTAGGAGGCTTACCTATGTCATTAACTGGCAATGTGATTTTTTTGCCAGTTGATAACAGTAACAGACATATTAATGTACCCTTTCTTAGGCCAGACTTTATGCTAAAATATTATGTGGATTAAATTAATATAAAATTAAATTTGCAACATAAACACAACTTTTCTCCTGGTTCAAATGGAAAAAATCAAGACTCAAAGAGGTTAAGTAATTGACTCTAGATGACAGATCAGTCTTCATGGACATCAAAAATTTGAATACAGGCTCTCTGTCACAACTCATACAGGCTCACGGCTTATAAAAATGGAGAGATGAGAGAAGAATGCAGAAAAAAGTGATTTTCTACCTTTATATCAAAAGGAAGAGAAGAAACCTAAAACTTCTTGAAAGTCTATTCCACAAGTGTTTAACAGTGTGCAGGGGCCACTTGGTGGTTCAGTTGGTTAAACACCTGACTCTTGGTTTTCGGCTCAGGTCATGATTTTATGGTTCATGGGTTTGACCCTTACCTCCGGCTCGGTGCTGACAGCAGAGAGCCTGCTTGAGATTCTCTCTCTCCCTTTCTCTCTCTGCCCCTCCCCCACTTGTACGCTCTTGCACTTTCTCTTTAAAAATAAATAAACTTAAAAGAAAAACAGCTTAACATTGTGCTAATTGTGTGGCATGCATAGTCCATTTATTTGTCACTAAAATCCTTAAGAAGTCATTACACTTTATATTTTAAATTCAAAGACTGTATCCACATCCACATCACAAAAAAACATATTGACAAGAAAATTAGTATCTGCTGAAAACACAAAGTATGTACTCCCTTGTCCTCACTCTACTGTCTCAAGTAGAAGTCAGAATTCAATACTTGAGATCTCCATTGTTTTATACTTTGACTGTATGTGTCATTCCCAGCCAACATAAAGCAATGTTTGGTATATCTTAACTTCCACATATGGCATTGTACTGTACGGAATCAGAATTGTTTTTATTCAGATATATGCTATGATATTCATCCACTTGTATATGTGCTCCGCTCATTTCTTCGACTTCCCTATTGTATATTATTCAATTTTAATAAAGCACCGCAGTTTGTTTCAATATTTTTTCCCTGTTGAGGCTTTTTCTTCCCCAGGACTGCATATAGTGTTTCTCTACCTGTTATCTATGTATTACACAATGGTCATGTGTAAATGTTTAGGCTATAGAACATACACTTGGGAATTGAATTGTTATGTAAAGAACAAAAATCCTCAAACATACTAGTTCCTGCCAAATGCCTGACTTCATTAACTTTACCAAGGACTGCCAAACTGTTCTCCAAAGTAGGTGCACTAATAAATAAGGATTTTCTCTTATTCCATCTCCTCTTCAACAAATGACATTATCAAAATTTTTCTCTTCTATATTTCTGTTCTTTTATCTCTTTCTTCTAATTAAACTATTATATTTTTTATCAGCCTGTTGGGATTATTTTGTGAGTCATTTATATTATTAACATTTGTTCTCAGTCCTGGGAACTTTTTTTTGTTTTTTGCCTTTTTGAGTGTTTTAAGTAACACTCAAATTTACAATTATGGACATTATGGTTTGTATTTATTATATCTTATTTTAAAGTAATTTCCTGTAAAAATATCATAAAAATGTTTTATATATATTTTCTCTAAAAATATTAGTTTGATTTCACATTTTAGGTCTTTAATTTATATTGAATTCATTTACAGATATCATAAGGGTTAGGAATCCTGTATTATTTATTTCCACATGGGTTTTAAAATTTTCACACCACCAGTTTACATACTGCTATCATCAAAGCAAACTTATGAGGCAGATACTAATATAATTCCATATTAATCAATTCAGTAACCCAGTGGTTAAATGGTGGGGGCAGGGTGTGAACTCAGGGAGCCTGGTTCCTGGGTCCACACGCAATGAAATAACAGGTATCTGGGCCAGTTTTGTCACAATACAAGAAGTAGAAGCTGAATATGGACCGAAAAAAAAAAAATCAAAAAAGCTCAACTCCATGATTCACAATAAAGCTTTACGCAATCATTTCCATTTTGGTATCTGGTTTTTTGTGCTATCCTCAGACTGAGTATTTTCTGTTAGGTGAGATTAGAGGGTTTAAAGCAATTATTTCAATTAACTAATTAAGTTGATCAATCTGTTAATTCATCTGTTATCTATGAGAAAATGATTCATCAAATAATTCACTTAATCAACTGATTCAGTTCAAGACTAACTAATGATATGGGTTTTGATAATACTGAGTGTATCAGGCTCATTGACTTGCAATTTAAGACAGATGTAAAGGGATAAATACTACATAGTGTGTTGGATCTAAAGAATAAAATGTACATAGGACATTATAGATCATAGTACAGGGACATTTATGTTAGGTGAGTTATGGGGGTGGTGGAGGAAATTTTCAGAAAAGTCTTCCTGAGGAGATGTTTTGTGAGTTATGATTCAATGGTGAAGAAAAATTCATCAGACAGGCTAGCATCCAATTCCAGGGAGAGGAAACAGAAGCAGTGGAAACACACATGTGATACTCAGCAGAAAACATTCCTGAAAATCACTAGCATTTTTGTGTTGCTGAATGGCTGAATACAAGGTAGGGTCCAGAGTAATAAGACCAGGGCAGTGAGCAGGGGCCAACTGAGGGAAAAATCATCTTTATGATGACAAGGAGATAGTATTTTATGCCAAGTAATGAGAAACATCACTGCATGATGTAAATATGAGATTGGTTTTTACTGGACAGGTACCTAAGGGAGTGACTCGGGGGAGAGGGGGCTGTAGCCATAGTGTAGGTGCTAGCAGAGGTCTGACCCAAGGCAGGGATGGAAAAATCATCATTTTCACTGTCACTTATACTGGGAAGTTATAGGCTGCCAGGGCTTCTGTGTAGCCTCAACTTTAGAATCTTTTGCCATCTTTTGGAATTATTTCTGAATCCGTCTTCCCTCCAAAAGTAACTGTCCAGAGAAGAGAAAAACCCATGAACCAAGTGTGTCCAAACCAAGTTTATAAAACAACCTCCCCCTCTCCACCACCTCCATTTATCCTTCCTGTCCATCCAGCAGAAAACCCAAAAACAGAACCCCTTGGGTACCTGAGCAGCTCAGTTAAGTGTCCAACTTCAGCTCAGGTCATGATCTTCCAGTTACATGAGTTCAAGCCTCACAACAGACTCTGTGCTGACAGTGTAAAGCCGGCTTTGGATCCTCTGTCTCCCTCTCTCTGACCATCCCCCATTCACATGGGTGCTTTCTTTCTCTCTCTCAAAAATAAACATCTAAAAATTTTTTTTAATAAAAAAACAGAATTCCCCCCAAAAGCACAAGTAAATAATTTGATGAATCTAATGAAGTAACTACTGGCAGAGTATAAGAAAATCATGTGATTGTGCAGGATCTCAGTGTTGGCAATATTGGAGACAATAAGCACTTCTAATCTGCAAGAACAAGAGGAAGAATAATGGAACCCAGACAGGAGTGAGAGGTGAGTGGAGAGGTTGTCTCTCAGGAGCTGAATCAGAGATGAGCCAAGCTAAAGGGGCTCGGCAGGAAGGCAAGAGGGGAAGGGAAGTTCAGGCTTCTCTTCCCCACCAACATACTGCCCGGTGGGCACTGCTGTCAAACCCAATAGGAAGCCAGACTGTAAGGGAGCTTGTTAATGCCATTCACACAGATCAGCCTCAGCCTTGGAGGTCCAAGGCAAGATGCCCTTCTCTTCCCCACCAACATACTGCCCGGTGGGCACTGCTGTCAAACCCAATAGGAAGCCAGACTGTAAGGGAGCTTGTTAATGCCATTCACACAGATCAGCCTCAGCCTTGGAGGTCCAAGGCAAGATGCCGGGCAGAGAAGAGGATATCAATTTGCAAAGGTACGCTTTCCAGAATTTTTATAACATGAGTAAAAACTGTGTTAATAATGCAAATACAACTCAGGACACTGTCCTGTCCTCCTTCCACTCAGACTCCACTGTCTGGGTACTTGGTGTATACAAATTCTAGATCCGGAGCAGTTGGTAGTCCTAACATTCAACACTCAAAGGTTCACTTAACATGCGTTTAGTCCATTTTTATAATACAGTCACATGAAAGTGTAGTTTGTGTTCGTCTTATTACACTCTTCTCTTGGCATTCTTTCTTGTCTCATTGAGCCTTAGCAACACTCTCTTAGATATTTTTGCCTGTTTATTTTATATTAAGGAAACCGTAGGTGAGGAGAAGCAACTGAGGAGAGTTGCAGGAAGCCAGAGAGAGGTTAAGTGGCTTGGAACATACCCCAGGCCTCAGGCCAGAAACCTACCCCAAGTTTTCAGACCCCAAACGCGCAAAATCGTGTTTCGAGTACATCATACTGGACAATTCAGAGCAGGGGCCATACAAGGGAAGAGCACTCCTCTGGAATCTGGATGATTTGATATAAGCCTGACTCCTAAGCAGACCACAGGATACCCAGGGTCTACCTCCATGATCCTGATAGCCACTGTGGAGCTACTCTCCAAAGTGGAAATGATGCCTTTACGTCAAAGAACTGGCTGTTCTCAGAGAAGAATAGTAAATAAAGATGAAAGGTTGGCACTAATGAAATTCTGAAAATTTCTGAAATTTCCTTTAACCTGAACAAAGAACAGACATTTTTTATCCTGCTTCATTATAAAAGGCTTGCCATCTAAATAAATAATAGACCTCTATGACGCAGCACTTTTAAGATTTTCTTCTCATGCTTGAAAGATTAGGGTCATCACAGATAATAAATATTACAAACAAGCCTATGAAGAAAAAGATAAATATTGAGACTATAAATTGAGGAAATTAAAACTCTGTATTAAGGGAAATAAAGTACTCGCATTCTCTTTTTCTCTCCAGATGAAGTAATTGTATAATAAGAAAATTGGAGCAGGATTTAATGTGCAATTAGGTAATCAGAAAACAATGAAGTCTTAGGGGAGGTGGGTGCTGGACAAATAGAATTAAGGCTTAAAGACAAAACAATTAATTACAAGTAATTATTTGCAAGTCAAACTAATTTTTAAATAATACGCCTTTCCATGAAAAATTAACGTGCCACCATGATAAGGTATTGAGCCACAATACCTTGAGCTACTACGGACTAATTCAAAAATAAGAACCAGCAAGCTTAGTGACAAGTATGTGAAAGAGATAAGGTTAATGGATGTTCCAGACCTGGCTTAGAGGCAGAAATGTCTGTTTTGTATTTCTGAATTAGGGGTGGCAGTTTCTGTTAGGCTAGGATAAAAGCAGTAACAGAATGCTCAGGATTCCCTTCACTGGTTAAGTATTTATTTCAAGGAAGATTTTGTTTCATATAACCCTTGTTTGCATTATCCTTTGTTAAACACCGCCACTAAATACATTTTCCCTGTTTTTCCTGCTTGCTTAATCCCCATGCTTCCACACAGATAAATCTCATATAATTAGCTTGAGCTTTGGAAAATAGTGTTGGCTGGTGCATGTGAAATGAAGTTTTATGCCCTGCCAGAGGAAGTTACAACCTGTTGTGGGAATACAAATGCTTTATTGGGAGTTTCTTGCCCATGGCTATACATGAAATGAGAGAGAACAGAGGAAATTATTCAGCTCTGAAAATCCTTCTTCAGCCAAAAATATAAAAGTAAAATACTTTGTTTTCATTCGCTTTCTTTGATATCTTACACCCAAATTTATTATTTTGGCTATCCTATATCCAAAAATTTTTTAAATTTTTGAACATGGGTATTAAATGAAAGTGATGAATCGCTAGGTTCTACTCCTGAAACCAACACTACTCTGTATGTTAACTCAGTTGAATTTAAATACATAAAATTTTTTAAAAATTTAATTCAGCTGTGTCTCTTCAGTGCTTAGCACCAGGCCTGGCACTCAAGGGTAATTGTTTTAAGAAAAATGAAAGATACTGGTATCAGCTCTCTGAAAGCATTTAATAATACTTTCATTCTTGCCTTCTGATCCCGTATCCAACACTGGTTTGGGCTTTTTTCATCTTCAATGTAGGGCTGGTCATCCCTAAGGATATATCACAACGTATCCTGAGCAGGGTGATTTCTTGCTAACTTTACAGCGTTCACACTGGTCCAAACTAGCGTCAACTTCTCATTAGGCCTGGAGTGTCTATGTCTTAACTCCTCTCTCTGCTTCCAAGCATGACCTCGTTTGCCCTGTTTGCCACTGGAGAGACATTTTTAAAGAATAAACTTGATCCTTTTGGTTTCTGCTTAAAAATTTTCAGGGACTTTCTGCTAAAGCTGAAATAAAAGCTGCCCCCCACCCCCCGCCCCGTGGACAGCCAGGCCTCAGAGAATAGATCCTTGTCTATTCCACATTCGCATACTTTTCCCAGAGATGTCTTTGCTCCATGCCTATCAGTCTGGTCTCTGTCCCTTACCTACTCATTATCTGCATTTTACAGTCTTCCTATTTGCGGAGACTTCTTCCTCACAGTTGCCTAACCCAGAGGTCTGGATGCCTGCTTCTACTTACTCCTCTGGGTCTCAATTCAAGGATCACCTGTTCAGAGGAGACGCCCCGGGCCACCCTATTTAAGTAAACCACTCCCGTCCCCCAGCCATGGAACATTACTTTATTCTGCACTGCTTTTTATAAAATGTATTACTATTTGAAATTGGATTACATATAAATATATTTTTAATTTAAATTTTATATTTGTCCCTTATAAAAGGGCATACAGGGTATGGAGTTCTATGGACCCTAACATAGCACTGATGTGACCTGAGTACTACTCTATGCCCACAGTGTTTACATCTGTAGGTGCCGAGTAAACTTTTATGGGATTAATTAAATCACTGCAGGACAAACTCCAAATCAGCAAGAAGAATCAAGCCTATAGATACATAAAAATTAAGAGAGGAAATGGACAGTGTTCAAGATACTGGATCTATCCTACATAAGACTATTCTCTATTTTTCCGCTTTTCATTGTTGGGCCCTACACACCAGTAAAAAACTAATTCAGCAAAACACACGTGATTTACTTGAATTGGGTTACCACTTCTTAGTTTTGTTTGTTTGTTTAGAGTGGGAAAAGCACTTTATTTTTGAAATATTTTTTATTAATTTATTTTCAAGTTAGTTAACATACAGTGTAGCCTTGGCTTCAAAAGTAGAATTCAGTGATTCATCTCATACATGACGGTAAGTGCTCATCCTGAAAAATGTCCTCCTTACTGCCCGACACCCATTTAACCCGCCCCCCACACCCTCTCCAGCAACCCTCAGCTTGTTCTCTGTATTTAAGTATCTCTTATGATTGCCTCCCTGTTTTTATCTTATTTGTCTTTCTCTTCCTCTATGTTCATCTGTTTTGTTTCTTAAATTTTACAAAAAAGTGAAATTATATATTTTTCTTTCTTTGACTTATATTGTTTACCATAATACCCTTGAGGTCTATCCACACTGCTGCAAAGGGCAAGATTTCATTCTTTTTCATTCTTTTTCATCACTGAAACTAAATTAAAGAAAAGGGAAATCATGCCGAGTATTTATTTTGCAAGGTAGGGAAATCTGGAGCATTTTACGTAACATTCCCGTCTCAGCGGTTGATAATTTTCCATCAGTTAACGGCCCAAGTGCTAGCCCTTTTCCCAGCTCTGTCTGTCTGTCTGTCTGTCTGTCTGTCTGTCTGTCTGTGTGTGTGTGTGTGTGTGTGTGTGTCTGTATTTTTTCTTTACCCATTCATCAGTTTGGGCTCTTTCTATAATTTGGCTATTGCTGATAGCACTTCCATAAACACTGGGGTGCTAGTTGTCAGCACAGAGTTCGACACAGGGCTTGAACCCATGAACCGTGAGATCATGACCTAAGCCAAAGCTGGACGTTTAACCAACTGAGCCACCCAGGTGCCCCTGGATTCCTTTTATTTTTATTGGCTGTTTCCTTTGCAGAACACCACCTCTTAGTTTACATTAGACTCCTACTTCTTAAAATAAAGGGGGTAAACATGATGTATTTATTTATCCAAATGAACATTTTACAGATGAAGACACCTAAATTTGCTCCTTTTTATATGGAAATGTTTTTTGAGGTCTTTACACAGCTTGAGAAGAGATTAATAAATATTATTATTGTACATAATTAGAAAAGGACTTAGCCAAAGCAGTACAGAAATGCCCTGCCCTGGGTTTTTTCTGTATGATAAGGAATGGAGATTAGCTACGGTCTGCTCACTCAGGCCAGTAACTACAGGCTAATTCCGGTTATTACGCAGCAACTGGTTACTGAGATTGCCAGAAGAATATTTCCCAAAACAAGTAGACTGAACACATATTAACTTCAACTGACCACACAGGGTCAAGGTCTTGGCAGCCTTTTCAAAACTAATATATTTTGCTTTGTCATAGAAATATTTGATTTGTTGAATTAGCAGTAATCTTTTTTGTCTAAGTGGAATTATAGAAGCAAAGCAATATCCAACTCATTTTAGATTAGGTTCTTTCATATTTTTATACTCTACTGGGGAGAGAGAGAGAGAGAAAGAGAGGGAGGGGGAGGGGGGGAGGGGGAGGGGGAGAGAGAAAGCATGGCTCCTTATTCAAAACTTCCCTCCAAACACATTGACCAAGCTATCCCAAAATAGCATAGCTTGCTGAAATCCCAGAGCCTGTGACCCCTTGCTGACCTCACTATAGGAAATGTTTTTCCCTACTTTTATAATAAAATTTTTATGCTCACCCCACAGGTATTGGCTTAAATTCCACCTCTTTTCAAAGACCTTTCTTTTTTAATTTTTATTATCATTTTTAAATAATTTTTAATGTTTATTTATTTTTGAGAGACAGAGAGAACAAGCAGGGGAGGGACAGAGAGAGAGGGAGACACAGAGTCTGAAGCAGGCCCCAGGCTCTCAGCTGTCAGCGCAGAGCCCGATGCGGGGCTCAAACCCACGAACCGCGAGATCATGATCTGAGCCAAAGTTAGTTGCTCAACTGACTCAGCCACCCAGACGCCCCTCAAAGACCTTTCTTATTCAGCCTTACTAGATCTCCCTGTTATTGTCTGATTTAGCTTCCTCATTCCTTTCTTCATAGAATTTGTTACAGTTTTTTATTTATTTGTCTGCACATCTGTCATGATCTTTTACTTTCTACTAGAAGGGACAGCTTCTTTTTTATTCATTACTCTATCCCTAATACATGTCTCATAAAAGGCACACCAGAAATACACATCTAATGCAGGAATAATTCTATCGCAGTCACAATGGGAAACTGAGATCAGACAGTCTTTATGGAAGAGAGGATCTGAGTCCCTTTAGGTTCCAATGCGAAAACTATAAATGACTGGCCACCATGTGGCACCAACACAAACAAAAGCACTGTTAAATAAGGGACATTCAGGTAAGGAGCTCTGTGGACTCAGAGTCTAATCTGACCTGAGTACTACTCTATACCCACAGTACCCCTCCTTGGGGGGAGTCCCTAAATCTCTGCTCTGCTTTGCTGATGGTGGCTAACAGTGATAAGACCAAGATTGCACATTGTAAGGTCTTCTCCTAAGGAGGTAAACAAACTCTTATTATTCTCTGGCGCTAGAAAATTCTCTCAGATGTCTGAGCTTGCTGTCCTTAAAAGAGCAGATACCAGCCATTTTCAGCTAAATGGCCATTTAAGTTAGTGCCTTATCTCTTCTTGTGTTTCAATTTCAAACTTGATCAATAAGATACAGTGGTTAAAAGTAAATCCTCTCTGGCCAGAATGTCTGTGGAGTCAATCTTTGCCCTTTTAAATTACTTCATAATGGTATTTGAATTTTAATTTTAAATATAAGATTCTTGCTTTAAGTTTCTTCCTAGGTTTTAGGGTAATGGAAATATAAATATATTATAAGCATCTGGTCTGGGATCATAACAGGAAATGATAGGATGTCTAACCTTCCTACCATTATCATATCAAAACACTATGATATTTTTTCTTTGTTACATAATGGTAGAAAGAAAAATGTAAGGATGTGTACAACAGCCATCCTATATATTGTTGCTAATCCAACATTCATTGAGTTTTCTTAAACTAAGAGCACCCGCATTTTAGTTTTGAGGACTACCGCTTCTCCGCTCTGGGTCCATGTGGTTCAGTTCAGGCTGACTCTATCCCCTCCTCCTAGAAGAGGACAAGATCCCGGTGTGGCCCACCTGAGCACTGTAGCTACCCAGGCTCCACCACTAGCTGTGGGGAAGGCATGTGATCAAGGTAGGCCAGTGTCATCCCGGGACCTCTGAAGGAAATGTCAGTGAAGCTCACTTCCACTGGGGGTACTTTGCAGGGAGCGTGCAAAGCTGGAGGTGATGCTATGCAGTTCATCATCCCAAAGGGATGGACAGCCTGGGAATAAGCCGATATAAAAGAAAGCAAAACCAAGATTAAGAGATGGCATTGAGGGGTGCCTCAATATTATATTTAGGCTAACTATATATAACCTTTGTTAAACTTTAGAAGCAGTTAGTTGCTGGGATTTGACTGGGATTACATTGAATCTGTAGGTCCAGTTAGGGAGAACGTGACATCTTGAAAATATTAAGTGTTCCTATCCATGAGTGCAGAATATCTTTCCATTTATTTAGTTCTTTCATTTTCTTTCTCCTGGTTTTATAAGTTTCCTCATATTACTCTTATACATATTTGGCAGATTGATACAAAAGAATTTCATACTCTGGAGTACTAATGTAATGTGTGTAGTGTTTCTAATTTGAGTTTTGTTTATTGATGGTATGCAAGAAAGCAAATGACTTGTATATTAACATTGTATCTTGTACCTAGCTATACTCACTTACTGGTTCCAGGAGGTTATTGTTGTTATTATTGTTGATTCTTTCAGGTTTTCTGTATAGACAATCATGTTACCTGCAACAAAGACACTTTTGAGTCTTCTTTCCCAATCTGTATACCTTCTATTTCCTTTTCTTGCCGTATTACATTAGCACGAGCTTTCTCTATGATGGCAAAAAGAATGGTTACAAGGAACATTCTTGCCTTGTACTCGATCTTAGTAGAAATATCTTGATTTTTTTCACCACTGAGGATCACTTCAGCTATAGATGTTTTATAGATAGTTCTTACGAAGTTGAGAAAATTCTCTATCCCTAATTGGCTAATATATTTTATCATGAATGGATGTTGGATTTTGTCAAATCCTTCTTCTGCATCTATTGATATGATGTAATTTTTTCTTTTTAGTCTGTTGTTATGATTACATGAATTCATTTTCAAATGTTGAACCAGCCTTGCATATCTTGGTTATGGTGTATATTGTTGGGCTTGATTTGCCAAAATTCTGCTAAGAGTTTTTGCATCTTTGTTCATTAGAGATGCTGGTCTCTAGATTTCTTATAGTATCTCTGTCTGGTTTTAGTGTTAGCTGTATTTAGTATTAACACCAGTATAATGCTGGTGTTACAGAATGACTTACACAATATTTCCTCTGCTTCTATAAACTGTAAGAAATCATACATAATTGGAATAATTTCTTCCTTTAATGTTCAGTAGAATTCACCAGGGAATCAATGTAGCCCTGGTGCTTTCTGTTTTGGAAGGTTATTAATTATTCAAATTTTAAAATAGACGTAGGCCTATTCAGATCATCTAAGTTTTCTGGTCTGAGTTTTGACAAATTGTGCTCTTTAGGGAATTGGTCCATTTAATCTAGGTATCAAATTTATGGGTATAGTGTAGTTCATAGTCTTCTTTTATTATCCTTGTTATATTCCTAGGATCTCTAAGATGTCCCCTCTTTCACTTCTGTTATTAGTAATTGTGTCTTTTCTCGTTTTTTTTTCTTAGTCTAGCTAAAGGTTTATTGAATTTATTGCTCTTTCAAAGAACTAGATTTCATTAATTTTTTCTATTGATTTCCTAACTTTAACTTAATTGATATATGTTGTAATTCTTGCTTTTTAAAGATTATTTGTGTGTGTGTGCGAGTGAGTGTGTGAGTGAGTGTATGAGACAGAGAGAGAGAGTGAGAGAGAGAGTGAGAGAGGGAGGGAGGGAGGGAGGGACAGGAACAGAGAGCACACAAGCAGGAGAGGAACAGAGAGAAAGAGAGAAAGAGAATCTTAAGTGGGCTCCACGCTGTGGCTCAGTCTCACAAACAGTGAGCTCATGATCTGAGCTGAAATCAAGAGTCAGACATTTAACCAAATGAGCCACACAGGTGCCCCAAGTCATTCTTTTCAAATGAATGTATTTGATGCTATGAATTTCTCACTCACTACTGTTTTTCACTGAGTGCCACAAATTTTGTTAGGTTGTATTTTAATTTTCATTTTGCTCAAAATATTTTAAAATTTCTCTAGAGATTTCTTCTTTGACCCATGTATTACTTAGAAGTGTGTTGTTTAATCTCCATCTATGTTGTGATTTTCCAATTATCTGTTACTGGTGTCTAATGTAATTCCACTACAGCATGAGAACACTTTATGATTTCTATTCTCTTATACTTGTTAAGGTTTGTTTTGTATCACTCAGATTGTGGTCTATCATACTGAATGCTCTGTGTGAGCTTGGGCAAAATGTGCATTCTGCTCTTGCTGGATGAAGGAGTCTATACATATTCATTTTACCTAGCTGACTGATTTAAGCCTGAGCAATATGTTCACTCTACTGGTGCAGGATGAAGCAGGTCCTGTGTTGGTTTTGCTCATGAGTGTCTACTCGGCCAAGCCTTGACTCTCTTTATTCACCTGCCTGTCTCTTGGCCTTAGGGGCAAGTCCCACCCCCACCCCCAACCCCCTAGGGTGCCCTGTGCTCCCTTTACTTATGGATCTAAGAGTTGCTAACTTCAGTGCTCAACTTTTCATAGTTGTGAGAATGGAGCGGTAATTTCTAAGCTCCTTACTAGTGGAACCAGAAACCTCCTTTTTCGTGTTCTTTTAAATTGTTGCTACCCTTGTTCTAATAACTGGTGCCAGGTTACCTGGTCAGAAACAGTATGAGGATACTGGAGCTTGGTTTTTTTAAATAAAGTGGGGTGTTTTGTCTTTTATTTTAAAAATGAGGTTTCTCTTTTTCTCTCTCCTCTTTTTGCTTTTTTTTTAAATTTTTTTAATGTTTCTTATTTATTTTTGATACAGAGAGAGACAGAGCATGAGAGGGGGAGGCGCAGAGAGAGAAGGAGACACAGAACCGGAAGCAGGCTCCAGGTTCTGAGCTAGCTGTTAGCACAGAGCCTGATGCCGGGCTTGAACCCACGAACGTGAGATCTGCCCTGAGCCAAAGTCGGAGGCTTAACCGACTGAGCCACCCAGGGGCCCTTCATTTTGCTTTTAACTGGAGAACAGCAGCTCACCTCCTAATCTTGATGTGCTCTCCAGAGTGTACCAGAAGGAGGCCTCCCACTCAAATGAAACATAATATTAACTTTAGTAGATAAACAACTCCCAGCATAGTTTTTTAGTTAATAAATCATTATCCTGTGAGTTGAATGTATTTCCCCAGAACTTGATCACTTTTCAGTAAGTTTATAGTCAAATTTCTAATCGAATCTAATTTCTGAATGTGTGACTGTTGATTCCAGAGGTACAGTAAACCTGCCTTCTCAGAGCTGGACCACCACTACCAACACTTCTGTAAAATTCTCCAGTACCAAGTGGCTGTGCCTTTGACATGTAGGCTCTCTTCTAATAAATAATGCCCACGTGAGTAGGTCATGTATTTACTGGTGATAGCTACAATTAAAAAAATTGAGATGTAGACAATCCTAACCATGGCCTATCATTTGCCCAGGACAGCTATCCTAAGAAGCTAGGAGTGAATCAGCAAGTACACTTTTTTAAGTTTCTAAGTGTTCCCTTTAATAATATAAAAATCTGTTCTTTGCTCTCACATGGGTAAGCTGAACAAACAATTTTTGCCTTTTTAGCAGCTGATAGAATTTGCTCTATTGTCTGAACGCCTTGACCTTGACCTTAAGTTTCACTTTCATATAATAAATAGTTTAGATAATACAATGCATTCATGAAAAAAAAAATGAAACTCAAAAATGTTAAGTAGAGAGATCTGTGTGAAAATGTATAGGCATTAATCCTACCACATGTGACACCTTCGTCAGCCCGGGTCACTTCAGAATTATAAGCACTGTCCGCCATCTTTGCAACCTGATGTTCTCATGCCAGTAACTGGCTGGGCTTTCTTTCTCCTGACACAATCTCCCACAGCACCCTTCTCCGCAGCCTTTTATTTAGGACTCTGCAAAATTCCAGGCACATGGCAAAAATGAAAACTCCTCATTATTCATATCTGTTCACAGAACTTCCCTTCTACCTCCCGCCGTTACCAAGCCCTGGCTTTCTTCTGAGGAGGCAGCGTGTGCGGTGTTTCTCTCAGGACTTCTTGGGAGGAACTGCTCGTGCTTTCACACCCCTCACACCTGGAGGCCAGGGAGGGAACTGTGCCTTTCCACTGCCTTTAACTCTGGAGTAAACATCCCAGGATCTTTAGAGACTCCGTGCAGTAGCACAACACCATCTGCAGCCTTGCTCTGAGACGTCTTCCCTGATTTCCTGCTCCATTCACATCATCCTCTGAAACCCTGTCCCTAGGTAAGGCCTGGCTAGCCAGGGGCAGGGGAGGGGGACAATAACCTTGTGACGCTTTGGCTGTATTTGTTTGTCTATTTGTCTCTAAGTCTCAACTCAATGGTACTTGATGGGGATGCTTTGTGTAATGTATTCTTATTTTCCTAGACTGGCAGAGGATGACACTTAGAAAGTGTTTGATAAATGTTCTTGAAAGGATTAATGAACGGCACAATAATATCACTGCCCAATTCTATGACAGCTAACATTTTGGAATTTTTTACTACATGGCAGGAAGAGCCTTAAGCAATTCACATGCACTGGCTCCTCTCAGTCCTCGCAACAACCTTAAATCAAGTGCTATTGCAAGTCAGGAAATTTAGAAAGTTTAAGCAACTTAATTCACTCAGGTAACACAGTTCATATGTAATGGAACTGGAAGTTGAACCAAGGCAGTTCTCCACAGCCCATCATCTTAAATATTACCTTAAAATGTTCATGGTGGAAAGCATTATAAAGGCAGAATAGATCCGGGGTGCCTGCGTGGCTCACGTGGTTAAATGTCCGACTCTTGGTTTAGGCTCAGGTCACAATCTCGTGCTTTTGTGAGTGGGACCACCATATGGGGCTCTGTGCTACAGTGTGGAGCCTGCTTGGGATTCTCTGCCTCCCTCTCTCTGCCCCTTCACCACACGTGCTGTCTCTGTCGCTCTCAAAATAAACACATAAACTCTCAAAGAGTCTCCTTTCTTCTTTAGCAGAAAGGAAGGGCTTATGGGAACCGAAACAGGTGTCCCACAGAGGATTCTATAGCCTCCCGACAGTGTCAGCCTCACAAAATGAAAGCTGCCATGATGGTAGCCAGACACCCTGGCCTCATGGGGGAAAAGCCAGTGCCTTTAGGATCAGGGGACAACCGTAGCCAGAATAGCCCACATGAAAGTATTTTAAACTTTTGCTACCAATCTGAAGAATGAGAAGGAAATAAGAAGGCTGAAAAGCACAAAAAACCAAAACCTACAAAGCGAATAATACAAGTAATATTTACATGTGGAACAATAAGCAGAGGAGAAGAATCAAATAACTGAAGTTGTCAATGATCACAGAGGAAGACTGAAAAAGCAGACACGCGACCAAGAGGGAGAGAGACTGAGCCAGGAAAACATGAACAGGAGGAGAGTCGGTCTGGGCAAATGAGAACCATGTAAAGGCAAATGTTCGTAGTGATAGTGGGGAATCTGAAGTAGGAAAAATTTATATAAAAGTGTTTGGGTTCTAAACTCAGTGCACAGGCAAGTATCACTTGGGGTCGACTTTGTCTTTGAAAATTCCCTGGAAATACATATAGAAGCTTGACTATTCAACAGGTTTAGAGTCACATGTGTAGTAAATATATAGAGGAACATATAAAATATAATAAAGCATATATACACAAGTATCGGTGTGTAATATTTTCCTTCCACATGACAGAGGTCTAAGTGCATATGGTTTAATAAATGTTAAATGTTTCCTACTATATTCACTGCATGCTCCTTGAAAACTCAAAATACTCCCATTAGAAAATACTGGTGTCTCCTGAAACACACCCTTGTGAGGGGAGACGGCCTCCACAATATTGTTAACCTGTGCTTCATTCGTGACTCACTGAGTAGTAGGAGTTTTGCCACCTGTTGAGGAATTAATTTTGTGTTCAGGCCCCCAACCTGAGGAAGGTAGCCTATCAAAGCAGGGAAGGCCAATCCTAAAAGCCATAGAGACTATATCCAGAGCTAGCAAATTTTGAGATTTGTAAGCTTTCACAACGGTAATGTTCAGCACCCAAAGTGTGTACTCAGTTTCAAAAAAATATATGCTACGAAAGTAATATTTGACTTTTTTTTTTCCGCAAACCTCTCTCAATATCAGCTTGTTTATTGAAAATTCCTGGAAGCTATGAAGTACCATCTGTTTCCTTATCAAATTTTGCCCTCACAATCACAGACAAATATTGTTGCTTTTTTTATTCGTGAGGTTGCTTAGAAACAATGTGGTTCTATTCACAGGTCGGGTGCGATGGATTCTCTGATGATGGGGCTGGTGCAAGTAAAATAAAAAAAAAAAAAAAACCTGCCCAAATTCTGAAGACAGCCTGAAAATCAAAGTCCGATCCAGAAAAATATACATAACAAACTACCCAGTGTGTGAAGCATCACACACAAACACACACACACACACACACACACACACACACACAAGAATGATACCTTCTTTGCAATCTGTCATCAAGAGTCATGTGACCTAATGGAACACGTTCATATCTGATGGAAAACTTAGCAGTGTGATCCCTTTGTAAGTGTTAGCAATATAATGTATGTCTTTTCAGCCTTAGAATATTGAGCAGACTATGAAGAATCTCCCCCTCAAAATGGATTTCTTAAGCTGAAAATGGTCTAAGTATCCTTTGCCAACCCACCAAGGGAAAGTCAATATTTCAATTCTGTTAGCTTGTGTGGAAATGGAGACAGATGTCAACAAAAAGAACAGAGAGTGGCAGGACATATCCTAGGAGGAAGGTGGCTTCTCTGGGGGAGAAGGAGAAGCAGAAAATAAACAAAATAATAATAATAATAGTAATAATAACTGTGATTGCTGTGATTTTGTTTATTCAGAGAAAATATCAGGAAAAAAGTCAACTTAGTGGTTTTTTCGTTAGCATCATTTTACTCAATTGTAGATCATACCAACCTATTCCTTTTAAAATGGCTAAGAAAATTTCTTGCAGGTCCCAACATAGAAATTAGTTTCATGCCTAGTTTTAAAAGTGTTATGGTGGACTTACATAGACATAAACTCTATTCCATATATCTAGGACAGAACTGAGGTATCAGCAACCAGTATGGTATTTATTTATTTTTTAATTTTTTTACACTTATTTATTTTTGAGAGACAGAAAGAGACAGAGCATGAATTGGGGAGGGACAGAGGGAGAGATAGAGAGGGAGACACAGAATCTGAAGCAGGCTCCAGACTCTGAGCTAGCTGTCAGCACAGAGCCCGAGGCAGGGCTTGGACCCACGAACCGTGAGATCATGACCTGAGCTGAAGTCAGATGCTCAACTGACTGAGCCACCCAGGTGCCCCAATCAGTATGATATTTAATCTATTCTGGTCAACTGGATACATTAGGCTGCATGCTAAAATTTTGATTCGTGTACGAATGTCCTAACCAATTCTGTACTTTAAAGTATCAGTTCTATGTGTTCAGTCATGCTTCCTCTATATCCTAAGTGCCTGGCAATATCTGGCTCTCTATTTTAATATATTTACTTTTCAAAGCCATTTTGTGCACCTATGGTATACCAGGCATTGTACAAGATAGTTCACTTAAGTTCAATCTTCATAGTACAGTTCTTATTGTCCTTTCCATTTGCAAATGAGGAAACTGACAAGAGTTCAGTAGTTTCTTCCACATTTGTTATACTACAGAATATATGGTCTTCTCACCCCATTACAGAGCAATACACTCAGGATGCCTAGGACCAAACAAAATAGAATCCCTTTCCCTATGCCTTTTCAAGGGTAAAGTCCAGTTTTACAGTGGTGAGCATAATGTATAGCGCTCTTGAAGCACTGTGTTCTATACCTAAAACTAACATTGTGTGTCAACTGTACTTCAATAACCAAAGAAACAAACAAACAAACAAATAAAGTGTAAAGCTCAGGAATTTCCAGTTGACAAGTATAAGCAGAATGAATCTATCAAAGTAGAACATAACTCCAGGTGAAAATATACACAGAAAGCTACGATACCCTGAGAATATTCTGAACATGGGGCCAGTTGCCAAGTGGGGTTGAAACCAGAATAGTCTGCCATGAAATCAGAGTCCAGGGCAACTATCAGAGAGGAATAGACAGGGGGACCTTTGATACCAGCCTACCCCTAACTGAACGGCTCTATGTGATACTCTCCCCAGTAGACAGCCCCTGCCCATACCTTCCGCAGGCTATCAGATGGCAGGAGGCAGGGGCGTGGAGGTTAGTCTTCACATACTGTAAGTCTGAATACACCCAGGTTTGTATGTGCACCTGTCATTGTTTAATGTTCATCTCACAGTTTTCTCTAAGAACAGGGTATGAGCACATGTTCTTAAGAATTCAAGAAAGAAAGAATACAACTTAAATATGTAATGCTATTAAAAATGGCCCACTTACAAAGTAGCTGATCTCAGCTGCACATTTCTGATTTTTTGATCTGTTTCTCACAGGCACAAGTGGTAGGGAAGAACATAGTTCTTCAGTTACAGGTTTACCGTTTGAATGCTAGCATTTGAGGGGTGTTTTATTTTTAATGTTTTAATTTTCTTGTTTGGCCAAGAAGTAAAAGGCATTTTGCTTTCCCAAAAGGATCTCAAACTAGAGGCATGGTCAAGAGTATCTTGTGGATTTCTTTATGTCTGCCAAAGCCCATGGTTTGCTAGCAATGGAGTAGCAGGCAGCTTCTTCTCAATGCTCAAGCGTGTTATCACTTCAAAAGCCAGAGATCCCCAAAAGATAAGGATGCCCGGGCCTTTCTAATGCCCTTGTTAGAGCCTAAAATGTCTGAAAATATCTGAAAAGTTAGTCTCTTATTAAAGGGAGACCAATTGCACCCATTCTTAACTAAACGCATACTCTGTGTTTCTTGAGTGATATCAAAAGTTGACTCTATCCACTGGATCCTATGTTAGTGTAAGTGAAATTTACATTATCTCACACATGCAGGGTCCCTTGCACTGTCTTTCCTTCAACCTCATTTTTTACCCTTCTACCAGTATCTCCACCCCCTCGAGTTTTATTTTAATCTCCCTACCAGTCTTTGTGTCTGAGGCTTCAAAATCTCATTAACATTGATCCTCCCATTCTTCAGAGTCCAATATCTGTAAGAGGTACAAATTCCTTCCTTCCTTGAAATAATCACCTCTAGTTCTTGCATAATAATATATCACTCCCTAAAAGGCATTGAGATTGACAAGGAAGATATAAAACTCCCACTATTTGCATATGACATGATACTATAAATAGAAAATTCTAAAGACTCCACCAAAAAATGGCTAGAAATGATATATTAATTCAGTTAAGCTGCAGGATACAAAAGCAATGTCCAAACATCTGTTGTATTTCTCTACACTAGTAATGAAACAGCAGAAAAAGAAATTAAGAAAACAATCCCATTTACAATTGCAGCAAAAACAGTAAAATATCTAGGAAGAAACTTAACCAAATTGGTGACAGACCTGTACTTTGAAACCTATAATACAGTGATGAGAAAAATGCAAGATGATGCAAAGAAATGGAAAGACATTCCATCCTCATGGGTTGTAAGAATATTGTTAAAATGGCCATACTACCTAAAGCAATCTAAAGATTCAAAGCAATCCCTATCAAAATACCAACAGCATTTTCCACACAACTAAAACAAACAGTCCTAAAGTTGGTGTGAAACCGCAAAGGATCTTCAATAGGCAAAATCATTTTGAAGAAGAGAAACAAAACTGGAGGTATTACAGTTCCAGATTTTATGTTATATTACAAAGTGGTAGTGATTAAAACAGTATGGTACTGGCATAAAAAACAGACGATAGAAAACCCACAAATAAAATAAAAATTATATGGTCCATTAATCTTTGACAAAAGCAGTAATAAATATACAATGGGAAAATTCTCTTCCACAAATGGAGTTGGGAAACTGGAGAACCACATGCAGAAGAATAAAAGTGGGCCACTTTCTTTCACCATACACAAAAATAAACCCAACATCGACTGAAAACCTAAATGTGAGATCTGAAGCCATCAAAATCCTTATAGAGAGCACAGGAAATAATCTCTCTGACATTGGCCATAGTAACATTTTTCTAGATATGTCTCCTGAGGCAAGAGAAATAAAAGCAAAAATAAACCACTGGGGCTACGTTAAAATAAAAAAGTTTCTGCACAGTGAAGTAAATAATCAACAAAATTAAAAGGCAACCTACAGAATAGAAGATATTTTCAAATGACATATCCAATAAAGGATTAATATCCAAAATATATAAAGGACTGATTTACCCCCATATGCAAAACACAAATAGTCCTATTAAAAATAGGCAAGGCATGAACACTTTTCTCTAAAAGAGACATCCAGCTGGCCAACAGACACATGAAAAGGTGTTCAACATCAATTATTATCAGAGAGATGCAAAGCAAAACTACAATGAGATATCGTTTTATACCTGCCATAATGGCTAAAATCAAAAACACAGGAAACAAGGGTTGACAAGGGTGTGGAGAAAAAGGAACCCTCACGCACTGTTGGTGGGAATGCACACTGGTGCAGCCACTGTGGAAAAGAGTACAGAGCTTCTTCAAAAAAAATTAAGAATAGAACTACCGTATATCAAACGTTCACACACTACTGATACATACACAAAGAATACAAAAACACTAAGTCAAGGGGATATATGCCACCCCTATGTTTATTGCAGCATTATTACCACAGCCAAACTATGGAGCAGCCCAAGTGTTCATCAATAGATGAACAGATAAAAAAGATGTGGTGTGTATATACACATACACACACACCCTAGGACATAACTCGGCCATAAAAATGAATGGAATCCTGCCATTTGCAATAACATGGATAGAGCTATAAAGTATAATGCTAAACAAAATAAGTCAGTCAGATGAAGACAAATACCAATATGATTTCACTCATGTGGAATTTAAGAAACAAAACGAAGTACAAAAAAATGAGACACAAACCAACAGATGCTGAACTACACAGAACAAACTGATGTTTACCAGAGAGGAAGTGGGTGGGAGAAGGGGGAAATAACAGATAGGGATTAATGAGTACACTTACCATAATGAAAAAAAATAAAATAAAATGAACTAATAAAAAATAAATAAATCAGTCCCTTCCAGAAGGAGAGCAGAAGGATGAAGAAGTTCAGACAGAGATTTCTATGCTGCCTTACATGTCCTAATCTTGGAGCTGTGCCACCGTGAAAAGTATGATGTTAAGGGGGCCTCCCCAGCTGGTAATTCGGACTAAGAGTCTGTGGCCAGAGCAAGGAATCAATTTGTGCCTTCTGGAAGCTACAGGCTATTGTGAATTGCACGGCACCAAAGTAAATCCAGAGTAACTTCTAGTCATTCTCTTATGTACGCATTTATTTTCTTTCATGTATTCATTCAACATATTTATGAAGTACCCACCGTATGCAAGACAATGAGCCAAGGATAAAAATAATAACAGGAAAGTACAAACAAGAAACTAAAAAGCTAAACAAACTAAACAACCAACAACTCTTCTTAAATCCATCAGAGATGTGATGTACAGGGCCCTAAAAATTAAAGAGACAAACAGAGACAGAGAATTAAAAAGTACCAGAACAGAGAGGTGCGTAAGTGGCTCAGTCAGTTCAGCGTTTGACTCTTGATTTTGGCTCCGATCATGATCTGATGGTTTTGGGAGTCTGAGCCACCTGTCTCCCTCTCTCTCTGCCCCTCCCCCCTTTATGCTGTCTCAGTGTCTCTCTAAACAAACAAACAAATTTACTTTTAAAAAATTGCCAGAGCAGAAAATCATGAGCAAAAACCTCTATGGGAACCTTCACTGGGGTAGTAAAGCTTGCATTATAATTGATAAACTGCTAAAGGCACATTATGGACAAATTTGAAAAATGAAAACTTGAGAGGACCCTGTCACACTTTTGTGAGTTCTACCTCAGGGAGTTCTACCAGGTCCCCAAAGTGACTGGAAAAAAATTCCCTCATGCATCCAGGAAGAGGAGAAAAAAGGAATGATTCTGAAATATATCAGAGCATGCTGTTCTAAACAAGGCCCACTCTCAAGAAAAACTCTTTTAACACAGTTTAGTCAGGAATTCCATGGGAAATACCCAGCTCCATTTTCTTCCAGCTCTCCTGTTCCTTGTAACATGGGGGGAGAGGGGGATACTGAAAAACAATGGTAAAGTTCACAACGCATGATCTCAGGCTTATCAAAAGACTAAGACCTAAAACAGGATTATGGAATTATTCTTCTCCCGACCACTCTCCCATATTACCACTATATTCCTCGACATCTATTTATAAAGTTTATTTTATCCGGTCCATCATGTCCATGTATCAACAAAAGTTGCAAGGTAGATAACATATTTTGAAGAGAATGAGCAATCATCAGAGGTAGATTCAGTTTTATCAAGGATATTAGAATTACCAAGGGAAGAGTTTTTCTATAATGACTAATATGCTAAAGGATTTGCTGGAAAAAGCAGACAATATGCAAGAACAGATAGAAAACGTTGGCAGAGAAACAGAGATTCTTAAGAAAGAATCTAAAGGAAATGCTAGAGAGCACGAACAAAAAAAGAAAGAAAGAAAGAAAGAAAGAAAGAAAGAAAGAAAGAAAGAAAGAAAGAAAGAAAGAAAGAAAGAAAAAAGAAACACAAAAAAATTCTATGTCCACGGTTTGATACCTTGATTAAATTAACCATTTTTTTTGAGAGAAACAATCTGCTAAAAGTCACACACAGACCTTTACCTATTAAAGAAATTGAGGCAATAATAATCTTTTAAATCAGAAAACATCAGGTCCAGATGAATTCACTAGTGAATTTTATCAAACATTAAAAAAATATATATATACAAATTCTCTACGAAAACTATTATAGGAGAGAAACAGAGGAAACACTTTCTAACTTATTCTATGAGGTCAACATTACCTTAATTATTAATATCAGAGAAAAACATTACAAGAAACATAGGTGCAAAATCCTCAAAAATATTATCAAATCAAATCCAACTATTTTTTTTAAGAAAGGGCACAAGTGAGCAATGGGCAGAGAGACAGAGAGAGAAAGAGAATGGGGGCTCTCACACAGCAGGGCTCAAGTTCAAGTGAAGCAGGGTTTGAAATCACCTGATGTGGAACTCGAACTCATGAACAGCGAGATCATGACCTGAGCCAAAGTCTGAGGCTTAACTGGCTGACCCACCCAGGCACCCTCAAATCCAACAATTTATAAAAGACATTATACACCACAACCAAGTGGGTTTATTGCAGGTATGCAAGACTGGTTCAATATTCAAAATTTAATTAGCATAATCCATCACATCACTAGGCTGAAGAATAAGAATCTGATCTAATTTGATCAGATTAATAGATGCAAGAAAAGCATTTGATGAATCCAACATCTATTCATAGTGGAAAAGAAGAGAAAAGAAAAGGAAAGAAAAAGACATCTAAGTAAACTAGGAATAAAGGGGAGCTTTTCAACTTCATAACAACAAAATACTATCACAGTTAATAGTGAAAACCTTGAAGCACTGCCATTAAGATCAGAAACAAAACAATGTTATCACCTCTCACCACTCCTTTTCAACACTGAACTCTAAGCTCTAGCTAAATGCAGTCATACGTGAAGGAAATAAAGGATATACATATAGTAGGAAGAAAACACCTTTGCTCACACATGACACAATCATCTATATGGAAACCTCAAAGAGAAAAACAAACACACAGTCATGAACTAATAAGTGATTACAGGATGGTCACGAGGTACAATGTTCTTACCAAAGTCAATCCTTCTCCTATATCCCAGCAATGAACAAAAAGAAACTGAAATAGAAAACAAACATAGCACTTACATTACCTTTCCCAAAATGAAATACTTAGGTGTAAGTGTGACAAAATATGTATAAGATCTGTGTGAGGAAAACTATACAACTCTGGTGAAACATAGTAAAAGGGAAAAAAATAAATTGAGAAATATTCTATGTTTGTGTGTGGAAAGACTCAATACTGCCGAGATGTCAGTTCTCCCCAACTTGACTGGCAGAGCTCACGCGATCCCAACAAAATCCCAACAAGTATTTTGTGGACACTGACAAAGTGACTCTAATGTTTATATGGGGAGGCATTAACCCCAAACTATCAAATCAATATTGAGAGATAAGAACAATATTCAAGGACTGACACTACTCAATTTCAAGACTTACTATAAAACAATTGTCATTGTGTAATATTAATAAAATAACAGATAACCATAATCATTTGTATCGAATAGAGAGGTCAGAAATATACCCCCATTAATATAGTGAATTGATTTTTTTGACAAAAGAACAAAGGCAATAAAAGATTATCCCTTTTACAGATGGTTTTGGAACAATTAGGTATCCGTATTTAAAAAAAAAAACTAAAACAAAGAAATCTAGACACAGACCTTACATGGATCACAGACCTACCTGCAAAATGCAGAACCACACAACTCCTAGAAGATGACACAAGAGAAAATCTCTATGACCTTGGGTATAATGATGGCTTTTTACATAAAATACCACAAATGATTCACGAAAGAAATAACTGATAAGCAGGACTTCATTAAAATTAAAACCCTCGACTCTGAGAAAGACATCAAAATAATGACAGGATAAACGTCAGATGGGGAGAACATGACTACAGTGTATGTTAACTAACTTGGAAATAATACAGATTTGATAAATGACTATCCAAACCACTAACAAATTCTTAAAACTCAATATGAAGAAAAATGAACTGATTTAAAAATCTAGGCATAGGACTGAACAGACAACTTACCAAAAAAGACATAAAGATGTCAGGTAAGCATATCAAAAGGTATTTCTTTCACATAATACATCAACAGGGAATTACAAATTAAAAACAATCATACAAGTCCGTCCACAACTTGTCTTAACTACAGACAGACAAATGACCAGCATCTCATACAAGAAACAGAGTAAGAGAAAGGATCAGGAGATAGTTTAAAACTATTAAAATGAAAGAGACATGTCTAAAAAGGAAAAGACTTTAAAACAATGAGATATCACCACACACCTATTTGCAAAGCCAGAATGCAAAACTCTAGTAACACCTAATGCTGGTGAGAATGGGGAGCAGTGGTAACTTTCATACCTTGCTGGGAGCAATGCAGAACGGTGCAGCCACTTAGGCAATGCAAAATGGAAAAGAGTTTGACAGTTTCTTATAAAACTAAACACGTACCATGTGACCCCAGGAATCACATTTCTTGGTATTTACCCAAATAAACCGAAAACTTGTGTACACACAACAGCCTTGCAGATAGATGTTTATGGCAATTGCTTTATTAGGACTTGTCAAAACTTGGAGCAACCAAGTTGTCTTTGGTAGCTAAATGGATAAACAAACCACGGCACATCCAGACAATGGGATATTTACTCAGTGCTAAAAATAAATGAGCTAATGTACTTTAGAAAGATATAGAAGTTTTAACACATTTTACTAAGTGAACTAAGATAATCTGAAGAGGTACATACTATCTTATTTCAACTATATGATATTCAGGAAAAAAAAAACCTATATCGACAGTAAAAAGATCAGTGGTTCCCAGGTTACCAATTGTGAGGAGGGAGAGAAGGCTGCATAGGTCCAGCCCAGAGGACTTCAGAGCAGGGAAACTATTCTGTAAGATACTATGGTGGTAAGTGCATGCCGTTATTTGTCAAAACCTACGAAATGTAAAACACCACGAGTCAACCCTATGGTGAACTCTGAATTTGAGGTTTTATTAATCTGTCAGTGTAAGTTCATCAATCATCCCAAGACAAGACACTGCGATGCAAAGACTGGAGCTCGGTGTGTACGTGGACAGGGATACATGGCAACTCTCTGAACTTCCTGTTCAATCTTACTATGAACCTACAACCACTCTAAAAAATAAAGTTTATTAATCAAAGAAATCCAACAGTTTACGAAAAATCAAACATTCCAATTAGCAAGTGGGAAAAGACATGAAGAGACATTACACTGGAGAGAGTAAAGATGACATAGAAACACATGAAGAGATTTTCAACATTGTTAGCTATTAGCAAACCTGTCAGTTAAGAACCATGATGAGTTATCACTATATATCTATCAGAATGGCTAACATGCATAAACAAAGAAACCAAAGTTAGCGGGGATGCTGATACTACTTTGATCGTACACTGCTGCGAGGAATGTAAAATGGTATTTCACCGTTGAATATGTGTATTACATTCTTATAAACCAAAATATGCACTTACCATATGACCCATAAATTGCATCCTTGGGCATTCATTCCATTGTAATGCCTGCACACTTCATATAAAAGCTTATACACTGATGTTCTGAGTAGCTTTATTTAAAACAGTAAAAAATGGGAAACAATTTAGAGGTCCTTCCAGGGGTGAATTGTTTAATCCAACTATGGAATACAAATCAGCAATTAAAGCAAGGAACTATAGAAACAGCACAAGTCTCCTGGGAATTGAGGAATTGTGTTGTGTGTTTTTTAAAAAAAAAAAAAACCCTACAGTTTCTATACTGTATGATTGTACTTATATAACATTCTTGAAATCAGAAAATTTTCAACATAAAAATTAGATTCCTGGTTACCTGTGGCTATGGATGAGCGGAAAGTGGGCGAGGTTATAAAGGACAACGTAAAAGACAGGGACATCTGGTTGGAACGCCTTAAGATTTTGACTACTCAGAATCTTTTGAATTCTGAGTCTTCAAAACTTGAAGTAGTACAGAAATCTCTCTTTTATATAGAAAAGACAACATTTATCATCCTTAGGAGCAGGTCTTTACTGACACTCCTGATCAGCAGACCTGTAAGCAGCGTTATGTCACAGCATGGCCCAGATAGGGTAGTAGTAAAAGTGAAAAAGGTGGAAATGAACTATATATATACATATACACACATATATGAATGAAATGAAATCAGAATATATACATATCGCCAAAGAGCTGCAAGACCTAGCCATGGCAAAGCAAGCATGAGGATGCTTAATCAAGGAGAAGATAAAATTAGAGAGAAACTTAACACCTTGCCAAGAACTCTAGGAGATGATGCATGAACTCACTACTCAGATGCTCCCAGAGGCATGGAAAAAGTGATGCCCAGTGTTGAGTGAAAATGAACAGCCAGAATCATTGTGTGGCAGATGGTGGAGAACTGGATTAAGGAGGTTAGTGAAATGGGCATGCTGAAATAGATATGATTTGCATAATCAGAGGATCCACCAAGTGATTATATTTCACAGGAAGATCGAGAGGGCTTAACAGTCACCAAAGCCATAAGGAATGTACTGGAGAGAAGAAAATGAGCATCACTAAAACTTTTAGTGGTAGCGCATCTCTGGAGGGTAGGACTATAGAAGCTATTGCAGAACTTAGGTCATTCATAGCAACGTGGAAGGTAAGGTCCTGGAACTATTGGGGTCATGTAATAGCAGACAGAAAACTCAATTTCAGGGTCAAAATTACTGTCACAAGTAGCAACATCAGAGTGGCAGTTAAGGGCAACTGACCCACAGAGTTCTGGAGATAGCTCATAGAATATAACATTTAAAGGGGCAAAATAATTAGAAAACTAAGAGTGGTCACACCAATAAAAAGTCATAATCTACTGCCCAGTATACAAATTTGAGCCAGTTTTCAAACCCTGGTTGTATTAACTGAACAGGTAGCTAGCTCTTGAAAAAGGACTCTGAAACGCACAATCATCATCTCTTTGATCCTTATCTGAAGGGTCTTTGGTTCACTTACATTGTAAACTATGCATTTGAGGATCTGTGTTGACACTGAGACCCCAAGACTTGAAGTGTCCTCATGGCATTTGGTTAGGTATAGGAGGATCAGGTAATAAATGGAGTCCTAGCAACGTCTGGTTATAGTGGATCTGTTGATCTGCAGATACACCTGATACAGCGGGTACAAACTCCACATCGGTTTTGTTTGAAGGGAAGGCCAAGCAGAAACCTTGAAACAAACACTTATAGCGACTATAATCAATACAAAAGTTAATCATATTGTGGTAGGGCATGGGAAGGCAAGGATTAGTGCCAGCCTCGTGAATCTTACAGGTCACAGGAAATTTCCATACTATCATGAATTCACCAGTATGCCCCCTGCAAACATTGGATGACCCCAGAAAATAACTGTACACTACTGTAAATGTTATAGTTGAAATATGTTTTCCCCAAAGGGTATGTTACAGTCCTAACATTGAATACCTCAGGATATGGTCTTACCTGAAAATAGGCTCATTGAAGATGTAATTGATTGATGAAGATTAGGTGACTGGAGTAGGAGAGGGCCTTACTCCAATATGACTGGTATTCTTATGGGACAAAAAGAGATAAACACAGAGGAAAATGGGACAGGTGAAGGCAGACATGTATATGTGATGATGCAGGTAGAGATGGAACTGCTGTCTGCAGGTTAAGGGGTGCCACAGATTGCTGGCAAACTACCAGCAGTAACAGAGTCAAAGAAAGACCCTCCTTTACAGGTTACAGAGGAAGTACAATTTGGCAAAACACCTTGATTTCTGCGGCAAAACACCTTGATTTCTGCCTTCTGGCATTTAGAACTGTGACAGAATAAATTTCTGTTGTTTTAAGCCACTATGTTTGGGGTACTTTGCTACCCTAGCCTGAGGAAACTAATACAGTGTTCACTCAGGGAGTAGCCCTGATCTCAGCAGTGGTGCCAGATACTTCCCCTGTGCTAGAGCACACTGATATTGCCTCAGGTTGATAGGATATAGCCAGCAATTTGATAAAGGAATTCATTTCTGTCTCAGTAAAAAATACAATCAGAAATAGTTTATAACAGACAACAGTATATAATTATGGCTTTGCTCCAAAGCTAGGCTAACTCTCCTGATCTCTGTCCTAATATAGTACAAAGAAATTTGGAAAGTATAGGCACCAGAGTACATCATGTTGGTCTATTACCTCAATAAGATTAAGCTGATAGGACTATAGGAGCAATAAGTGGTTAGTATGCCGAGTGCCTTGGTAAACCACACACTGTCCAGGGAGGGAAAGATAAATCCTATTTTGGTTCAGAGGCCAACCACACCCATAATATTTAGGTTCAAGTGATCACGGTGGGGGACATTGTCTCCTAAGTAAAGGATAGACCATTGCATCTTTTATCTCTCCCCATGAATAAGAAGACCTGGTTGACCTCTTCAGACTCTGTGGGTAGCACATTCCAAAAGACTCTCAACTAGGAATGATGCCCAAATAGGAAAGATCTGTACACCAGTCCAGGCTGTAACCCAACAGACTTGCTCTTTGATCCAGGATATCCAGAAGACTCAATGGCATTGGAAACATCAGAGGTAGAAAATTAAGGTATCCATTTTGTGGTAAGACCCAGTAAGAAAATTATAACTAAGGACTCAGGACAGCAGACAATCTTTAGCTTCCAAAATCAAACGAGATCAGATGTGTTCAGAGTGTTATGTCCATAACTGCTTTATGACCCAGAAATCCCTTCTCTGAGTATTTATCAAAAGAAAATGAAATCAGAATCTTCAAGCTATATTTGCACACCATGTTAATTTCAGTGTCATTTCACAATAGTCAAGACTTGGAAACAACTTAATGCCTGTCACTAAGGAATAGATGAAGAAAATGATACACACAGGCATATTATTCATCCAAAAGGACAAAGAAACTTCTGCCATTTGCAAGAACATAGATGAATGTAGATAGCATTATAGTACATGAAAAAAGCCAAACAAAGAAAGACAAATACTGTGCAATCTCACTTATATGTGAAATCCAAAATAATGAAATTCATGAAAGAGGATGAATGGTGGATGTGAGGGGCTGCATGGAGGGGAAAATGGAGAGGTATTGGTCAAGCCATACAACGTTTCTGGTAAACGAGTTCTGAAGATTTAATGTACAATATAACTGTAATTATCAATAATATATTGTATCATTACAATTTTTTGAAAGTGTAGATCCTAATTGTTCTCAATACACATTTGGGAAGGAAGGGGAAAAAGAGAACTATGTGAGGCAATGAATATTTATCTCAACTGTGACATTTCATAGTATGTATATTAAGTCATCAAATTATATACCTTAATATATAGTTTTAAATTATTAATTATATCTCCATAAGGGTGTAATTAATTATATCTCTCTAAAGGAAAATGTAGTGAGGTATTATTTTAGATTCACCTAGATGCCTACACCCTGTAACTAGCCTACCCTGCCAAAAACAAAACAAAACAAAACACCAAGGCACAAAAAACAAAATCAAATCAAACATTAGGTGTTGGTAAGGCCAGAAAAATTAAATTTCTCATTCAATGCAAGTAGAGAAGATCACTTATTACAACCACTTAGGCAACAGTTTTGGCATAAAGTAGTAAGTTTGATTTAGTAATTCTACCACTAAGTATACCTTAAGAGAAACACTTGCCCATGTAACTGGAGACATGGGCATGAATATTCATAGACTGTTTTTAATTCTTTATAATAGCCAAAACCCAGAAAAATGCAGTGTCTATCAACAGTACAATGAATAAATTGCTATATGGTTTTATTAACATTAAAATATTACACAACAGTGAATTGAATGAAGGATAGCCTCATTCAGAGATCTGCAAGAATGACACTCAAGAACAAAAGCAAGCCAAATTTTTAGGAAACCACATACACTACTACTTTATATAATGTTTAAAAATAGAAAAGACAAATAATATAGGATGAGGGATACTAATATACCTATACTAACAGACCAATATATGTCATCAGAAGGAAAACTATAAAGGAGAGCAAAGAAGCGATCAAAATTCAGACTGTTCATTACTTGCAAGTGGGAAGGAGTGACCTCTGACCCAGGAAGAGGTTGTATACAGGTGTCCTCTAATTCTGAACCTGGCGGCAGGTTCCCAAAGGCTCATGTATTGTGTATAAATATGTAAATATACGCACATAATGCATTTTGTACACTTCTTGTATGTATGACACATTTTATAATAAAAGAATTCAGTGGAAAAATTGAGATTCAAATCGTGGGAGATTTACGCTAGAGCCCATGGTCTTAATCAATAAATATCTATTGCATTAATAAGTGGATGGAATTTTTGCTCACTTTCACTTTCTTTGTAAAGCTGTCTTTGACTTTCTTTATGCCTTTTTTCCATAATATTTTATTGTCAAATTGTTTTCCATACAACACCCAGTGCTCTTCCCCTTAAGTGCCCTCCACCATCACCACCACCTCTTTTCCCCCCTCCCCCTTCCCCTTCAACTCTC